>NW_006441955.1:26934399-26963005 GCF_000325575.1 Pteropus alecto | reverse complement strand
GAGTTATTTATATATATGAGTGGAAGTGTAAACAAAAGATAAGTGTCTATAAATTTTATTTATTACTTTCCTTATACTTTGATAACTTTATACATCATGTCCACTTTCTATGCCTTCAGTCTTCGTTTTGGTTTCTACCTTGATCAATGTGACTTATTGTCTAAACCACCTGCATCCCTTCTGTCTTGACCCTGTTCGCCTAACATCATACAAATAGACTTTTTGTTAAAATTTCATACCCTTTTTGATAGAATGCCCCAATGGGAAACCCAGCTAGTCTTGGTCCAGTATACCTCTACTTGAGCTCCAGACTTAGGTGGATCAGCTGTCAAATAGGATGGAGAAGTAAATAAAAACAAATAAATGCTGAGAACAACCAGTTATTTCAATCCAAGTCTCAGATGAGTTACAAATTTAAAATATTCATTACCAGTATCCTATTGTTCCTAAACCCTCAAAGATACTACAGGTTGTGAAAACTTCTGGTGACAGATTACTGCTTAGTAAGGATATTGCTTAGAATTGTGGAATTCTAACCAATTGTTTCACTCCTCTCTCTCTCTCTCTCTTTTTTAACAGTAATATAGATACTAAAAAGTATAGTTTTAATCTTTGGAGTACTCGATTATTTTACCATATTTCATGTTAAAAATGGTTGGATTTGGACAGTAGCACTAAATTTCCATATCTATAAATCTAATTATTTTACACTTGGGTTCATCACATTAAAAATGATCAACATTTACTCTTTTTTGTATCTTTACTCTTTATGTCTTTACTCATGGAGTGAATACATAAGTTAAATTTTTGGTTGCAGAGAAGAACCATGAAGAACTGTATATACGTTGGAAGTGGGTCAAAATACAAATGGTAGGCTTTTGTTCCAGTTTAAATAAAAGAAAACGTGATTCTTAAAAAGGCAAAAAATCATATAAAAATAAAAATAGAAAATTTCAAGGCTCATTTTTCCCTTGTCCTTGTCAAAAATTCATCTCATGTTTTTTCTCAGTCTGGCTTTCTGTTGGTTAAGAGATGCTTTAAAACAAAAACTCAGCAGAGCTAAGAGCTGAAGAATGACTTAAATCCTCTACAGATACAGAATGTAAAAATGATCCATCTTCACAAAAAAACAGAAGTCTGTAGACAACACTAAATGCTCTTAGAAAAGTCATTTCAATTGGATTTACTTAAGAGTTTTTCATTTCAAATTAGAAATAGAAATGTATTAATAGAGTAGATATGTACAGAGGAACCTGAAGAAAATATCATGGTATTTATAGAGTTTCATTATTAGGCTATTGTTTCCTCAGTACAATATAAAGAAGCATTAATTTATCTCTCAATGTGTATTTCCGAAAATCTTTTAACTTGACAAATAAGAAATTTGCCTCTCTGAATTGGGAAAAAATGAAAGAAAGCATAGCTCATTTACATTATTGCTACACAGAGATAACATTTAAATGAGCTGATTGGTCAGCAGCATACTGAATGACTTTTGTTATTTATTTGACCAAATTAATCCATCATTTAGGTCTAGGGTAAACAAAGCTTTAAGCTCTCTGGTAACTACTCTCATGTGAGAGTTCTACCCAGTTGATAGTCCTGCAGTCCCTCAAAGGGAGGGTAATTCTGTATTAGAACAGGTTTTTTTTTTTTTTATTGTCAAAATTTATGGAAAATTTGTTATGTATAGACATCTCTAGAGGAAAAATTATTCAGTTGGATTACCGTAGGATTGACTCATTAACAGCCTAATTTGAATAATGACTAAGTTACCCTTTAGCATGCTTTGACTGTAGCAAGGGGATTATTGTAGTATCACAGGAAGCCTCTTTTTCCGATATTAAATCAAAGTTCTCTATTCTTGATCTTGATGGCTGTTAGGAATATTACACATTACTAAATTTTGTCTTCTTATTGTAATGTAGGTTTCTTTGTCAATAATTACATCCAAATACTTAAATGATGTAAATATTCATTTTGCTTAATAAATATCTACTGGTATATAAATACATGTAGTAACTATAAAAGTGCTGATAACCAAAAAGAATAATCCATATTTGTGAATATAATACAGTGATATTTATGTGTGTCTGGAATAATCTAACAAAAAAAGTGATAGGAGGTCCTACGGACTGATAATCTCAAAACATAACATGTTTACAATGATTAAAGAACAGAAAGCAACCTGCAAAATTAAGACATTAGGGTAGATTAAATAAATTAGGTATTCCACCTAATAATAATGGAATATTACTTGATTATTTGATAAGAGATTATAATAACACAAGAAAATCTTTATATCTTAAAAAATTATAAAGAAATGTAACAAAATGTTAGCCATATGTGATCATTTGAGTGATCAAAAGATGGGCATTCTCTCTCACTTATTTTAGTCAAAAAAATTAAGAAAAAATACAAGGAATACAAATTCTATGAGGACCGGTGCTTTTTGATCTGTACTGAACACTTACTCTATTCCCTGCAAAAATGGAAAATATATCTTATATTTTTTGAAATTAGCTTTCATTTAAAAAACTTGCATATAAATTTGAAAGCCCCTGTTTTTTTATCTCTTGCAAAGAAGTTAGCATAATGGTAGGAGGAAAATATAATTCCATTAATGACTAAAGTTTGCTTATATTTCCAACTCTAAGCTTTCTGATAGTAAAAAAAAAAAAAGAAAAATCAAAAATTAGCTACAAAAGTTATAAGATTAACCTTGAATGTGATGAAAAGAATTCTTTGGAATAAGCGAGGATTTATCCAGCTCTTAGTTTTGAAAAATTTTCTCATGTGACACTTCATAAGCAGAGGAGATACACAGTAATATAACGAAAAAAAAAATCACGCTTAAAAAACTTTCTTATGTTAATGTCAAGGTGAGATTCCTACAGTGTTTTACTATAGGAATACCTAATAAAAGCCTAAAACATCATGCGAAAGTATCTGGGAGAAAGCAATCCTACAGAGCACCAAAAGAGTACCATTTAGTGTTTAGCCTCCAGACGTGGTGTCTATTAAGGCTTGAAGAAAGAATAGACTCCATACCCTTAATTAAACATAAACCAGGGGGACAAAGGGCTTTCCAGGAATGAAGAGCAGTACTAATAGGAAATTTGTTTTTGAAAAAAAAAAATATTGTGTACTCTACTAGAGCAGAGATTTATTTTAGAAGAGGCAAGAAAAAATTTGGTTAATAAATATTTGTTGTATAAAAAATAAGGGAAAAATATTTATACTTTTTTGGACTTCTAAAAGAGGTTTCTATTTCATTCTTGGGTGCCTGAGATGGAAAATCAGATTAATAGGACAAATTGCTCATTTTTCTTACTAAGAAAGTAGAAATTAATATTGATTCATTTATTCATTTATTTCTTTATTCAACGAACATTTATTGAGTGCCTCTAATGTACCCGTCTCCTTTGTGATACAGTGATTTACAACAGAGTCCTTGTCTTTAAGGAGCACTTATCCATGGACTTCTTCAAGGCTTTGGGCCACGCTGTGTGGAATCAATGAAGTCCTGGGCAAGAACTTTAATATGGTTTGTCAAATTTAAAGTGCTGAAATTAAAGCACAAGAGCCATCAGAGCTATCTTTTCTCAGTAAGAATGCAACCCAAACTTCAATCAGAGTAAGTTTGAGTATTACTGAGAGACTAATTTTCTAAAAAGCTCATTGGAGTATCACAAATGATTATTATAATATTTTCACTCAGCAGTCTCCAAAATGGCAGCTTAGAGACTTTGAAATCAATGGAGCTCTGCTCAAAGGGAATTAAGACACATGGTGAGAATGTAGCCCAAGGTATCATTTAACGAATGATACCAACAAAATAAACATATATTTGAGCTGTCATGGTGGTTTGTTGTCTCTTCTTCTTTTTCTTTTAAATAAAATGAAAGGAGAGACAAGATAATCCAACTAACAATTGCTTAACAGTGCAAAATTAGGTCTTTCTTTTTTTCTGTTTCTCTTGTCATTTGCATTCTTTTTTTATCCACAGATTTACTACTCAATTTTTCCAAATAGATATTAGGTAAAGTAAACTTTCTCCTCAGAGTGCATTAAAATGCTTTTGGAATGCTTTGGGCAAAATATCTTTTTCTTTACATTATACCTAGATTGAAGAGTGACTATGAAAGATAAGAAATGCCAATTTCTGTTTATTGGATACATTAGTTTTTTATTTCCTTTTTTTCCTTCCTTTGTTTCTTCCTTCCTTCTTTTTCCTATCTTCTTTTTTTTCTTCTTTCTTCCTTTTAATAAATATTTATGGATCACTCTGTAAGGTATTGGAAATATAAACATAAAAAAGATAGATGTGATTTCTATTCTCATGAAATTTATGTTTTACTTGGAATAGACAGAATATAAACACATCTACAAAAAGACAGTAAGAACAATACAAAACATGAAAGTGGATAAAGTTATAGGGAATAATTTGGATGTGTAAGATACTATATCATATTTGTGGTTGGGAAAGTTCTCTTTAATGAAGTAATATTGGAACTGAGAACCCAATGACACACAAGAAGAAAACAGTCAAGCAAAGATCTGAAGACAGAGAGTTCCAAGCAAAGGAAATAGCAAGGTCACAGGCCCCGTCTGATTTATTTAAGAAAAGAAAAATAGCTAGTGTGAGTGAAGCTTATAGAAAAAAAGAAAAAAAAAAAAAAAAAGGAAAACATGGTATGAAATGAAGTGGGAGAATGAGGCAAAGAGTAGATCATAGAACACAATTTGATCATTATTATAAAATGATCACCCTGGCTGCTGTGTAGAGAAGGATTATTACCTCCTATTATGATGACAGAGGCTGTGAAGACAGATTTTGGATAAATTCTGGAGGTATAGCTTAAAGAATTTGCTGAAGAATTGGATCTTAGAAGGATGAGGAATCCAAAATGACTCAAGATTTTGGCTGGGAAATGTAAATGGTTTTCTTCTCTCATTGAACATGGAAAACTAGGAGAGAAATAGGTTGGGAGTATAAAAGTTTATGTGAGTAAATAAAAAGTTATACTTTGGCTATGTCAAGTTTGAGGTGCCTATAGATATTTAGGTAGAGATGACAAATATGCAGTTGGATGTATGATGCTGTAGCTCAGGGACAAATCAAGCCTGACAATAGAAAATTAATCCTAAGTCCAGGAAGCTAGCTAGTTCTGCACTCTCTTCATCTTCTTATGATTAGTGAAAGATTGGAGAAAACATTAGGAATAAAGCCTAAAACTTCATAACCAAACGAAGCAATCAGCACTTTCCAATGACTATGACTTGATGAGTGTCATATTGTTAATAATTTGATATAGCTATTCACATAGCAGAAATCATTTGTGAATTCCCTGAAGAGTTCTTCTAACACCTACTAGGAACTTATACCCAGATCTTCATAAACAGTTATAATCTATTGGAAAAAGAATGGACAGAACAATGACGAATCTCCAACTGATGTTTAAACCAGAACCAGGCACAAATTTCACCTAAAACACCTAATTTTCCTAACTCACCCTTTCTTCTACATACATACATCTTGGCTTGTAAAAATATACTTCAGTTAATTAGAAAATTAGAAAATGGTCCATATAATAGAATAATTTGTAGGTAAACATGGTTTGTGGAGCTTCTTTCTGAAAGTGTAACCAGAATGGAGGATGCAAAATGAATGAATGAATGAAAGTAACATCTAAATGGCTACTACTGAGATTTAATATTTAAATCAAAACTTGGAGTTATCTCCTTCTTTGAAGAACCTAAGTAACCGAAGGTGCATTAAAACCACAGACCGAAAGCTCTACGTGGACAGAAGCCATTTCTGTCTTGTTCACTGCTCTAGTCAATCTTGCAGCATAATGCTTCGCGATGGCAGATGCTCAATAAATACACCAGAATGAAGTAATCAAGGTAAGTATTAAGCTAATACAGTCATTTATAAAGCTTATACATTTTATTGTTTATAGCTGAGAAAGTGTCTATACTTAAGCATAATCTGACCTCCACTGGTATGAATCATGCCCCCACACCCTCTCTCAACTATAGATTTGTTTTTTCATCTTTTGGGGAGAACCAAAGCCCTTTCACATTGGGGCTTTTAAATATGCTATTTTTTTTACCCTGAATTTTTTTCTCTCTTCCTATTCCTTCATCATCTTCCTTTAATTAACTCTCCTATTCATTTTTCAAATTTTAGCTCAAGCATCACTTCTTTAGAGGATGCTCTTTGATCCTACTAAATAAATCTCTCTCCCTTTACCTGATAATTCTCCTGTTTAGCACTTATTAAAATTCCTAATTATACAGTTGCTTAATTGTTTGATTAATATCTTAGTTTCCCATTATAATTTAAACAGGTCTGTTTCAGTCATCATTGTATCTAGGTGAGAATAACAGTAGCTGCTTAATATAAATCAAAAACTTCATGATTTCCAAAGGGACATAATTCCAAAGAATTATGGAATCTCTAAAATGCAGGAAGAAAGCGAGGCTGTTTTATTCTGGCTAATTCCTAACTGTACCAATGGAAATTAATAAAGCTATCAATAAAATTTTCACTAGAAAGAAAATTTCATATATACTGTATCCTCGAAGAAATTAAAGAACAAAAAAAGCAGAGTTTTCACTATGCATATATATGTTTTTGAACTGAGAGTCAGACCAAATTTTTTTGCCACAAAAATCTAGGACACCATCAGCTTCAAGAAAATCCAGATTCGCTGCTTGTACTTTACCCTGAGCACACGGGGCATGCAATGGCATCTTCGACTAGTCATCAAGGCACATTCATTTCAAGAGAGGCGAAATCACTACTTTCTCTCACTGTACCTTATTCACATGATGTGGGAAAAATATTCTCATACTTGCTTATAAAATATCTGTCTTTTCCCACATTGCCTTGGGAATTCACCTTCTGTCATACAATTTTAAAAATGCAAAATTTACTGTTTTCATAAATTAGCTTTTGTGATTATTGTTTTTTAAATTATGTTGACAAGGGAATTAGAGGTCTATTTCCACACTCGAGGGATTTATTCTTCTGAGTAAAAAAGCTAATATTAATAAGTGCCTTTTAGTTTAATAGGTGTAATAATATCTAAGAAAATGATTGTTATTCAGCATTTGCTAATTTACTTTATTATTACCCCATATTTTTGTAATATTCTACTGTTTATTAAGCACATTTCTTTATTTGATTTTCACAAGAGTATTTTGAGCCACATAGAAATTAATATTCTCATTTTGTAAATGAATGAATTAAGGCCTAAGGAGTTTAAACAACTTCAGTGGCACAGTAGTTTAGTGAAAAGGGCATGCACATTAGAGTCAGGAGAGCTGCATTTGTATATGGATTTTATTAGTTACTGGAAATAGGACCTAAAACAACTTACTCATTAACCTTCTTACCCTTCATCCTCACCCAATCTCTACCCCTCCAAGCTTCATTTATTTTATCTGTAAAATAATGGTATTATTACTTATCTTATATCTTTGTTTTAAAGATTAAATAACAAGATGTGTCTGAATAAAAAAATACATATATATCCAAAATGGTACTAAGAAATTTTACCAAGTCCAATATTTTTTCTATAATGTTATGCTACATAACAATAAATAAAGGGGTTAAAAAATTTAGTTATATCCCAACAAAATGCTGAAAACTTTGAAAGAAATATCTAGTACAAGAGTAAAGGTAGATGATTTTAGTAGATCTGGGGCTTAGCAAAGCAATCAACTGAATATAAAGAAGCCTAGAATGAAAACTTAAGTGTTGGAGGATGAAGATGTTATATTTTCAGGTTCACAAGCTAAAAACTGAAGGAAAAGGAATCTTGGAGCCTAATCACAAAATATTAGTCTTCTATAGCCTCTGAACATAAATCATGAGCCAAAAGATTAGGCAAACATTAAACAATACCCAAAGACTGTGCATTCTTCCTTCAGAGTTTGTATCTTTGGGCTGAAGAGGGGATCCAATCCAGGAAGGCAATTCTTGCTATGTTTGCGCTCTTTCTTATAAAGTCTTTGGATATGAGTAGCCATTATCTAGCTATCTCTTCATCTCTTGCACAAATGAGCTTTAAGTACTTAGTACCTTAGATGAAAGGAGATCTGTAACTCAACAGAATTCAAAAAAACAAAAACAAAAACAAAAAAACAAAAACAACCTTCTTAATGCTCCCTTAAAGACAGACAGAAGCATCCCACTTAGAAGCTGTTAAGAAGGCTTCTGTCAAAAGAGAATCCGGTATACATCATTCCATAATGCTGAGAAAATAATCAGGGATTCCTTCACAAAGACTTGGATGTGACTCTCTCACTTCTTTCTCCTTATTCTTTCTTTCTTTTTTTTTATTTTGTTTTAAATTTTTTTTTGAGTCCTCTCTTCAAGAAAAATTAGTTTTAAGCTTAGTAATATGCCCAAGGTCATACAGTAAGCAGAGGAGACAGAAGTTGAATCTACGGTTGGCAAAAATCCCATCTTGTTTTCATTAATCCATACTCTTTTTCTGATGTAATTTGAGATTATTTTCCCCTCTGAAAAGGGCTAGCATTTTGCAAGTTATAACCTAACCCTCAGCAAAATTTTAGCTTGAATTTAGCATGCTTAATTTTTTTTAACATTCCTGTTAGGGATGACACCATTTTCCTTACTTCATTTTAAATCTAATTGAGGAGAACAATTGTATAAATATTAGGGGTGGGAGAGAGGAAAGCATTTGAGAATTGTCCTGGAGTACGATCTCAGGTCTTTTTATTTCTACCGATTGGCAAATCATTATCCAATAGAACAATTTCATGTCAATTGGTAAACATTTGGTTAAGGTTCCTAAAGCAAAAAATAATCATATCCTACCCAAGATAAAAAGAATTTCAGGAGGGAAAATATGTAATGATGGCAATAAAAAAATATTTTTCTTAATTTTGTACAAGATGAGGCTCTTAAACAATGATCAATGTTATCTGTATAAATGCAGAACAATGATCTAATCCAGGGGTTACAATGACAGTAACAAGGTCAGGCCAAGAGGAAGTATGTCACAATTCATCAGATAATGGCAGATAAAAAGCAGTCCTTATTGGTCATAAAACACCTGTGAGAATTCAGAAACTGCTATGTGTGTGAGAGCAGGCAAAGCAGTGGGCCCAGAGTGATCCTGCTTTTAATCACCTCTCATCTTCCTGTGAAAGTTTCTGCATATTGTTGTCTGCAGAACACTTTCTGGGACTGTGACGCTTTCTTTCCCAAATGCAAGCAGACATTATGTTCCCTTTATGGACAATTACACTTCTTCACTTTTATCTTAACCAACTGGCACCTGAAATACTTGGTAATTTACTTTTTGTGTCATATATCCAAACAAGTTTATAGATTAAGAGACTATATATGTGAAAATATTTGAAACTCTGAAAATTATATGCCAAGTTTCAACTGAAAATAACTTGAAATGGATAAGACATAAAAACTATGAAAATTGGGATTTATTAAAGCATAGAGAAAGCCTGTCTGTTGTAATGGTATGTAGCAAAGAACATTACAGAGACTAACTGTGTCTAGTACAGAATTTTCTCCTATGCAGCTGCTTTCCTTAAAATCTATATTTTATATCCTTTAGAATCTTTCTGGAAAAGATTAAGGGAAAATTGTGATATTTGTTATACAGCCATGGGTTAAGTGGCATATTAATATTCTGATTTTAACCAGATAAATTAATAAGCAAACAATTACTAAGATCTATCTCATAAAAGGCAGGGATTTAGATGACCTGGGAAACATGGAAGTACACAAATGTCCTTGCAAAACTTGCAGCCTGCTTTTGAAGCAAGATATAAGAATACACAAAGGGAATTGATTATACAAGACGAGATAGAATAAATTCTAGGTAAGTGGCACAGACAAATGTATGAATGTGGGATAAGGAAGCCTGTCTTTTGATGAGGCTAACGGGGAAGGCTTTAAGATGTAAATATGAGACTAGTGATGGGTTGATTTCAAATAGGATTAGTGGGAAGGCATTCTGGGAGGGGACAAGATGATGAGAAGAGAGAAAGTTATACTTCAATCCTTGTTCTTTCATTCAATCAATATTTATTAAGAACCTACTCTATATAGTGGGTTAGGTGCAAGGAAATACAAGATATACATATTCAACAAGATATACATGTCCTTTTATTTCAAGTACGAATTTACAGAGTTAGTATAGCATGTGTTTAGTTTAGACTATAAGGAAAGAAGCATAACTCTAGCTTCAACATTAACTACTTCAGTGGTGTTGAATAAATTCCTAACATCTATAATTTATTTCCCTTATCACTGACATGAGACTGGTAATTGTAGTTTGATTGTAGGGTTATTAGGGAGGATTAAATGAAATAATACATATAGAGTACTAACATAGTACCTAGCTTATAGTAATTACCCAATAAATTTGAATCCAGGTCTGTTAGACTCCAAAGTCCATGCTTTTTACCATCATGTTATCTCACTCTCAAAATCTCATTACAATAGTTCTTCCATGTTATTTCATTCCCTTTTCAACCCTGCAACTTTCCCAATAATCCTCAAATTTCTCATTTGATTCTCACCCATTGAATATTACACTTGCCAGGAATTCATGCTTGGCATTCTTCTCTTACTCCACATGTTTTAGTCCAGGACACACTCTCCTTTTTACGTAATTGCAGTTACTGTCACTTCACTGTTGGTTACCAACTGCTAATCCATAACTTTAGCCCAGGCTTTACTTGTGAGATCCAGAGCCACAGCATCCTTGACGTGTCTACATTGTCATCTCAAAGCCACTTGAAATGTGTCACATTCGCTCTCTTCTCCCTCTTGGGTTTTTGTCATTTTTGAAGACATAGCTCTTCAATGAACCTCCAGACACCAACCTTGGTGTCAACCTAAACCTTTTTTTGTCTTCCTCATTTTTCAACTTCCAATCAGTCATCATGTTTTGTAAAATCTTCTTTACATATTTCTCAATTTGGGTAATAAGCAAATCTAATTGTGACATTCATCTGCTCAAAAATATTCAAAGGCTTTCTAATATCTTCAGAATATATTGTACTATCTCAAGACTCAGTTTGATCTGTCCATCATGCCATGCAAGACTTTTGGTATTTTCATTCTTCAGTGGTTGTCCTGTCTCACTTATTGCTGCTGGCAGTATGGATGGCATGTAAGTGCAAAGATCAGGCAGGGAGACTGCCTGCATGCAAATCCTGGTGAGTAATAACAGCCAGCTATTAGGTTTCTTGCGATGACTAAATTACTAATATATACAAAAATGCAGAACATTGCCCACTATGTAGTCAGCAGTCATTACATCTTAGCTATCATTACTTCTAGCCCTCCTTGCAGCCCCCAATACTCAATCTATGTTCCTCTATTATCACTGCCTCTGAATTTTTTTTAGAATATTATTTTTTAGTTCAACTCCCTAACCTGATTTGTTTGCCTGACTAAATCTTTCCATTTATTAAAAACTAATTTAAATGTCACCTCATTTTTAAAGACTTTTTTTTTTGACTCAACCAGTCACATTTAAACACTCTTTATTTACTTCCATTGTTACTGCTTTTATTCTACTAATCTGTTCATATATATTTCTTCTTTTCTCACCAAAGGTCTTCAGATGACTCAAAGGAATGACTATGAACTAGACAGGTGCATAAGTTTCACCAAAAAAGC
Source organism: Pteropus alecto (assembly GCF_000325575.1). NCBI lineage: Eukaryota > Metazoa > Chordata > Mammalia > Chiroptera > Pteropodidae > Pteropus > Pteropus alecto. Next base: position 26,951,310 of record NW_006441955.1, on the reverse strand, counting down.
TTTGAAAAATACCGTTGTCCTTTCTCGCACTGCACATCTTAAAGTAGGAGGAAGGACATAAAATATTAACTAACATAGAGCATTATTTAACCTCTACTGGCTTTAAGTATTAAAGGTAGAAATTTGAGGTACAACAGAATTTCTCAAGTTTTCCAAGATTGTCTTGTTTACCCAACCCCCACTGAGGGTTCTATTATTCCCTAGAACCCCCAGAACTAGCACACTGCCTAACCTATGGTCCAGTGGTCCCCAACAGTTTTGGCACCAGGGACCGGTATTCCTATGAGAATCTAATGCCTGACGATTTGAGGTGGAGCTGTCGGTGATGGTTGTGCTGGAGAGCATCTGCAAATACAAATGAAGCTTTGCTTGCTCGCCCACCCACCGCTCACTTTCTGCTGTGCGGCCCGGTTCCTAACAAGCCACTGACCACCAGTCCATGGCTTGGGAGTTGGGGACCCCTGACTTAAACTATACATAATTTCAGGCTGTTTAAATTAAACTTTTTGCAGAGTTTAAGCCTGTTGTTCAGTTATATTTCAACTACATTGGATGGGGAAAAGAAATCAAGTATTTACTAGCATGTATTTTGCTAGATTTTGTGTCATTCTAATTGATATGTTGCGGCAAATAAACTGCAAGATTTCAGAAACTAACACTCAGGTATGGTCTGCTGGTATCTTGACACTTTGTCTATGAGATATTTTGGAGGATGCAAATTCTGCTCCATTGAAGGAAACTTTGCCTTGGCATCCAGGCTCCAGAGCTCAGCTAAGGAAAGGCAATCAGCACGGGTGAGTCAGGATGAGCCAAAACTCAGAACACAGGCATCTACCTAGTGCAGATCTTTGCTGTGACTTTTTTGTCTATGCAAATTATTGAGGCTGTGCCTTTGAGGTTAGAAGCAGCACAAACCTTTGGAAAACATGTGTGTATACCTGTATGACATCTCTGCTGCTATTCTCTAGCTTCTGTGCTTTGGCTACCTGCCACCAAAATTAATGGTTTTCAAATTGCTTGAAAAGTGAAATGGCACTTTTGTATTATTTTAGAACAAGGGAGCCACTCTTAATCTTTTTAAACTGACTTAGACACTTGTCAGTTATTTAAAGGGGTTTATAAGTTTGTCACCTATGTATTCAGTCAGGTTCTTAAAATGTGAGTACAGTCGGTAAGAGGAATTCTTTTTATTGGCTGAGAATGTAAGCACTAAAAACATTATTTAACTTGAACTTGATTCTGAGCATTTAGCATCTTTCCTCTATGATTCAAACCTTCTTCCACCTACTAGCAGGATTTATATTCTGAGTAAAGGACACTCAGGACTTTTCCACAATAAATCTTAAATCACTTTTTTTTTGGATGTTTGTCAAATACTTTGTCTATTCAAAAGGATTTCTTCATTTAGTTTAAATATCTCCAGATTGCTATTTCTCATTAATATTTAAAATTTATTTTTCATTGTTTTTGTCATAATACATGTAAATGATTCTAGAATTGAGTAGACTTATTTTCATGATGGAGTGGGGATCAACTCCCTACATATTATCATATTTTTAAATAAAAATATTTATACTTCTGGTGCAGAAAAACGAAAAGCTTAAAGTTTTAGTCTTTGTGTACTTTGGAAGTTACCAGCAGTTTTAGAAACACTAGTGAAACAGAAAAGAAAGGGTAAAAAAAAATCTCACACAAATAAATAAAAAACATCTGGTCTGACAACTTGTATAAGTTCCAGACTCCTGCAACTTTAAACTGCCAAGCGTTAAACCTCTGAAAGTCAAGATTTGTAATGGAAATGCTAAGTGACCCTTAAAAGGCTTAAAGGGACATTGTCGAATAATTTAGGGTCAAATTTTGACCAAGTTTTAAATTGTCATAATCTGGTGGGAAATATGTTCCAGATTTTAAATAATTTTATTTTTGTAACTTTGCATTTATTCATAAAAATCAGTGAAAACATAATCGACATGTCTTATTTAGATCCAACCCTTTGAGTTGTATAAGTCAATAAAAATGAGCACAATGTTTCTTTCTATGATCAGAGATATACTGATAAAAAGTCCACATTATTGCTACAAAATCAGCATTCAAGCCATGTTGTCTAATGCTGCATGACAGTCAAGTTATACATGTGTATGTGTAAGCAAATGCTTACATGAAAAAAACTAAAATTTTAAAATTGCAATAGGAAACACTAAAATTGTTAAATATCCTAACTCTACTATCATTAAATTTTGCCACTGAAAGAGCTTTCTTCGATAAGCTATGCTTCTGTGCTTTCTTTATACTTCCATGCAATCTGCCTCAAAAATTAGGATAATGGAGTCTAAACTATTCTATAGTAATGAAAGAAACTCTATATTTTCAATTAGGTTCTCTTTAGTCTTTCTCATTATTACACTGGCTTCTTCACTGATAATTCTTGAGATTCAAATCTTGTCAACTCTTTTCAAATTGCCTCCAAAAGAATTTTGGGTACTTTTTCCTGAAATCCTTGAAGATCTAGTTTAATGTTGTTTTAAAGGACAAATGTGTTACAAATATTTGCTTGAATCAATCTCAAACTTCTGTATATACTGTTCTGTGCAAATTTCTGATAGTGATAAGCACATGTATTATTGTTAGAACATTTTCTGGTAGGTTGAATCACTGTATCATTTAATAAAATACATCATACGGAGAAAGTGGTGTGTGGCATAGTTAGAGCTATGCACTAATAAAATCAAAGAGAGTTATTTATCATTTCACCTTTTTGTTTTCTTTAAAAATTTATTTCTGAAATCACAATGAACTTTCCAACAGTGGTAAATCTCAATAGGAATGAAAGAAAGGTGTATAATAAATTTTAAGGTTGCCAAAATATTTCACAGAATATTCAAATGACATTGCACTCATTATTTTAAGTTTAGTATGGGATAGGAAGGTGCAGGGGGAAAAAATGATAAAAGAGCAAGAGAATAGTGTTATCCTGAGTAGGAAATGACTATCTAAAACACGTGTGAAGAAAATATTTTTTCTTTTGTTTGATCCTAATCCCCCTCCCCCGCTCCCATCCTATGAAGCATTAGAAACTAGTCACTCCCAGAGGCAAGGTACAGAAACAGATAAATGTGTGATCTGATCTGATATGACAAATCGGTTGTTCCTATATTTTTTTTATATATGCTTCCGGTAAAGCATGGACATGTTGATGAAAGAATGCTTGGACTTACTGAATGAATGGATGCTAAGGTATGTGTGTATAAATTTTGCAAAAATGGGTCTCCCTTTAACATCTTTTTCCTTGGATTTTTGGAGAGATTGATACAAGATGTGCATGTACCTATGTGTATGTTTGTGTGTGTGCAAAGGATGGAGAGAGAGCAAGAGAGGTAAAGAGAAGGAAGCTTTTAAAGAGCTTGAAATTCAGAGTATTAGCACCATTCTTACTTTCCTGCCATTCTTGTCATCAATTACTCTTAAGTTCCTATTTTTATTTCACAAGTTAGTCTGTACACTAAGGTCTCTAGCTCTCAGGTTAAAAAAATAAAAAAGAAAACAAACAAGGACGTTTACACCACAAGACATGAATAGAAAGACAAGCTTGTGACTGAACACCACATAAACAAAGAAATTCCCAGATAAGAACAACCACCTGTCCCTTAGCATTTGTCTAGCAACAACTGGTTACAAGCAGATACCTCTTTAGTGGCTGTAGAATGAACTGTGCAGAGGAGTCTAAGGCCAAGATCCCCACCACAGTTAATGGCTTTGCGTACATTGATCTGAGCCTAACCCTAGCTCTTGGGAGGCAATTTTGCTCAGGTGCCATGATTCTTTCCACAACAATCAATAGTTATGAATTCACAACCATAACACTTTTTCAATGAAGAAAATAATATATGGTCTAAAGTGTAATCAAAAGTCAGTGCGACCATTTGAATCTCTTGGAGTATTATTGTAGATTACTTCTATTGGTGCAACAAAAGGTCATGCAGTTATATATTGCCTCTTAAAATCAGTGAATGCATAATAGTTTTTGCTGCTCCAAACAAGAATCATTAAACAAATTCATAAATCAATGAAGCATACAGCTGTATTACTTTAATTATCATTTCTGCTCAGATGGTTGGTTTATATAATATAAATGTTTACTGTTTCCCAGTATCACACTGGAAAGGCTTGGTTGGGCCACCTCATATTTTCAACTATCCTAATTTAAACACTATTTTAATGTTTTAAAGACAGCAAGAAAGATTAGTCTTGGAAAGCAATTTATTGAGAAATGTTGTTTATTCTTGGGTTTTGTTTTCATTTATTTTTTGACCTTTCTAAAATTTGGCACTCAAACTTAAGAATTTGTATCAATTTATGTTTCTTTTAGCCAGGCTCAAGGAAATCAATAAATATCATAATTTTTAATTTTTCTTTGCTCATCCCATATTCTCACCCCCATGTAGACCTAACATACTCATTATACCTTTTATGGTCAACAAAGTGGAATAGATGTAAAAGAGAAGGATGACTTTTAAAAAGTTAGATTCTGCATAACACTTAGAAATGTTGCAGTCCCAGAGAATTGCTTTTGTCATGATCCTGTTTTAAAATATCAGGAGTAGTTGAATTAAATTAGTTATGTGGGTGTGCTTGGTAGTTGTGGTAGGGGATGTGTGTTTTAGAATCTTAGCTACTAGAGAAGCTAAGAACCATTAGATTTTAAAGCTATAATTCTCTTTAATTATATGCTCTTCTCTGGTCTGGTCCTACGTCTTCAAAGAACTCCAATAGCTATCTTTCACTCTGTCCTTCTTTCTCTGTCCCCTTTATTTCAAACTGTAGTGTTTCTGCTGGTATAACCTCTCTGCTGCTGACTTATGCAGAGATCAGTGATTAAGTCCACGATCGCTTTATCAAATGGCTGTTCAGCAATATACTAGTATTCTTTTCAACACAAAGTAAGAACATAAGAACAAATGAGAAAAGTGAGAAAAATAAGAACAAGTTTTCTCATTTTTTGCAATATGGATAAGCCAAGAAACTCTCTATATCTCCTAAGTTCTGTTTCCTTTTCCTTTACAATTCTTTCTTCAATTCATCTTCTCCTCTTGCATTTTACCATAAGCAGTAAGGAAGATCCAAGCGACATCTTCCATACTTTGCTTAGAAATCTCCTCTGCTAAATATCCAATTTCATTGTTCTCAAGTTCTACCTCCCATAAAACACTAACACACATTTCAGTCTAGTTCTTTGCCAGTTTATAACAAGGGTTGTCTTTTCAATAATCGATAATCCAGTTTCAATAACCTGTTCCTCATTTCCATCAGAGACCCTACCAGAATCGCCTTTAATGTCCATATGTCTACCAATATTCTGTTCATGATTAAGTATGTATTCTCTAAGAACATGGAAGCTTTCTCTGCAGCAATTTTTCTCCTTCTGAGTCTTCATCAAAATCACCTTCAATGTCCATATTTCTACTGACAGTACTTCTGGCAACCTCAACTTTTCTGGCATGCTTTTCAAAACTCTTTTGGTCTCTAATCATCACCCCATTCCAAAGTCACTTCTACATTTTTAGGTATATGTTACAAGAGCATACCACTTCTCCATCCCAACATCTGTCTTTGTCAGCTCAGGGTGCTATAACAAAATAGCCCAGGCTGGGCGTCTTAAATAACAGAAGTTTTTCATAGTTCTAGAGGTTAGAAAGTCCAAGATCAAGGTATTAACCATTTTGGTTTGTAGATGGCTTGTAGATGGCTCTTTCTGGCTTGTAGATGGCTACCTTCCTGCTACCTGCTTACACAGAGGGGAATGAGAGAGAGAAAAACACAGAGAGACAGACAGAGATACATAGAGATATCTCTTTCTCTTATTATTGGCCATAGTTTTATTGGATGAGAGCCACTTATGACCTCATTTGACCTTAATAACCTCCTAAAGACCCACTTTGGGGAATAAGACTTCAACATATGAACTTGGAGGCAGGGACAAAATTCATAATCCATAACAGTCTCTGATGCTGCTGCTATAATCAAATCTAGAATGTGAAGTATGTAAATTTGAATAAAGATCCATTTTTGAGGTAAAGATGGTTTGCCAAATTGGTCCTTCTGATTATGAGATTATAATGTCACAAAAGTGAAGTGTTCATGTTAGTCAAAAAGTTTATAACAATTTTAAAAAATGTGACTGTGACCTGTTTATACATAAGTATAATGGATAACTTTCATTTTGCAAATATTTTGCAAGCTGTGTAGGAAACATTATGTTCCCAGATAGTATTCCATCCTCCATGCCCTTTAACCTTCTTCCCCCAACCCAAATGCCTATCACATTTCTCAACATGCAATTAGCTTTGGGTTAACAGACAATACTTTTATGAACTTGCTGCAGAAACTGTTTTGGAAAAGCAAAGTGTTACTGTTACTGTATTATATCTTGTCACAGAAAATCAAATGTGAAACAATAGAGGCTAGAAATATTAAAAAATTATTTATTCATAAAATTCAGAATCTAAGAGCAGATTCAACAAGAGCTCAAATCTTTTGAAATGGTTCTTAGGAAAGTGAATAGAATATATAATGAGTATTTCAAACTTCATAATCTCAACTGAACGTCTAGATTTTTACTAACAATTTTAGAGTATGGTTTAAAATTTTTATAACCATTAAATTTTACATTATTATATAGAGAATTTCTTCCTTACTGTCTTCTTTTCTGCCCCCTCACCTCCCCCCTCTTTTATTCTTTCATTAAATAATTGTAATCTAGGGCAGTTATGGCTAGTAGGCCAAAAAGCAGTTCACCTGAATTTTTCAGGTGCTGTATAGATTCTATGGCATTATTATTTATAAAGATGAAATTGTTCTATATATAGCATTTTTCATTCTGGCATTAACAGATTATTTACTTATCACTTCTTTTTCTAATATTCTAGCAAAAATGCTATTAGTCTTCCAATTACTTTCAGGAAGTCATTTTGTGTGTATAAGAATAGATGGGACAATATGGCAGGATGTATGGCCTTCAAACCTATTTTACTAGTGTGGTTCTTTCAAAACTGTTATATATTAGAATACTGAAAGCTGTTTTAAGATAAAATGTATCACCTTGGAAAGAGTTGAGGGCGGGATGCAGAGAGAGAGAGAGAGAGAAAGAGAGAGAGAGAGATACTGTTATCTCTTGCCCCCACCACCCCCCTTTGATGTAGCCTGAGCTCAGTGATTGACAGTTCATTTGGACTGTTCTAACAAAAATAGCATAAACTGGGTAGCTTATAAACAATAGAAATTTATCTCTCATGGTTCTGGAGGCTAAGAAGTCCAAGATCAAGGCACAGGGGGATCTAGTATCTGGTGAGGCAGAGCTTTCTGGTTCATAGATGGCCATCCTCCCACTGTAATCTCGCATGGAGGAAGGAGAAAGGAAATCAGTTTTTATAAAGCTCTGGCCTTTTTATAAGACTTCACTCTCTTGACCTAAGTACCTCCAAAGGCCTCATTTTCTAATACCTTTACACTATGGGTTTGGGCTTCAACATATGAATTTTGGGGGACACAGTCAATAATAGTGACTTACATCTAACTAATCATTTTTTGAAAACAGCCCTATATTTGGATTTATTTCAAGAGGGAAGGTGCTATGTGAGTTCTAAGGCTAAGTCATGAAAACGATATAATTTCCATGTGGCTTTTCTTCTCTTGATTTGCTTATTCTGGGAGAAGCCCAGATGTCATGTTAAGCAGTCCTGCAGAGAAGCCCACATGGCAAGGAACTGGCACCTCTTGTTGACAACCACTACTACTACTTTCCCAGCCATACGAGTGAGCCATGTTGGAAGGTCAATCAGCTCAATGGTAGGCAGGGAAATGTTCTTCATTCTATAAAAAAGAATGTGTTGGTCTCTATATCTACATATGCATGCACACTCACATTAGTTATTATAAAGAATTTGTAGCACAAATTTTACTAGAACTGGCACCTCTTGTTGACAACCACTACTACTACTTTCCCAGCCATACGAGTGAGCCATGTTGGAAGGTCAATCAGCTCAATGGTAGGCAGGGAAATGTTCTTCATTCTATAAAAAAGAATGTGTTGGTCTCTATATCTACATATGCATGCACACTCACATTAGTTATTATAAAGAATTTGTAGCACAAATTTTACTACTTCTAATATTAAAATATATAATATTATTTATTATAAATTCTATATACCTATACTTCAGTGTGACCTCCTATTTCTTAGAAAATTCATTGTCAGTTTTTACACTTTATCTAGAACAATGGTGTCACAAAATCAGATTTTGAATAAATGCTTGATTACAAGATAATTCAGCAAAGAAGTCACTCATGTCATTGATGAACAAGTGTTTTTTGATGCGTGTTGGTTGATATTTTTGTTTATATTAATGAATGAAACAAAAATGGAAAAATAAACACATATGCTGGAACTTGTTCATCAATAGCACACACATCGCTTCTCTGATGAATTGGAAAATAGTTTTCAAATACTGGAAGAATATTTCAATTTTTTTTGCTATTGACAATGTGACAGTTATGGACACAGCACACTTCTGCATTACTTCTGCATTGAACCCTGATTTATAGTGTTTGTCCATTTCTAATGTGTGTGAGTACTCACATCACAACTACCTTCAACCTACCAACTTATGTCACAGAATGTGGATTTGGAAAGAGATGCACAGTAATACACAGCAGTATTTCCACTACACAGACACAAAAGTAAATTACTTCAAAAGCATTGTTTGCAGTAAAACTGTAAAATTATTGAAAGTGATTAGAGTATTTTGATTTTAATATAATTTATTTATATATAATTTAATATAACTTTTTATATAATTTGTTTTATTAATACTATATTTAACAGCTAGCTTGTAAAATTCCTATAAATTTAAGAGTCCTCTCATAAGCTATGTGAGCCAGTTCTAGCATACCACTGTTGCTGGCCCAGTCAGGCCTTTTGATGACTATAACCCTATCTGACATCTTAAATACAACCCTGATGGACACTGAGTCAGAACCATCCCGCTAAACATCTCCCAGATCCCTGATCTATAAACATTGTGAGAGATAAAAATGTTTATTGTTGTTTTAAGTCACTAAGTCTTGAGACAATTTGTTATGCAGCAACAGATAGCTAATATATATACAAACTTTGTACTAGCTCCAAACTCTCAGTAAAACATGAAAGCTAAATCATTTTATTTTCTTAAGAATAAAACAACCAATCTCATAGGATACAATGAAACATGAAACAGTATTTTACATTTTGGGGAGATTTTACATGCAAGGAAAAATGATCTTTTATAAATGAGAAAATGATTACAAACATCATTTAGCTGTTTGAGATGAGTACAGAGTGTTAAAGGGAAGGAAATCTCTAATTAAATGATCTACATAGTGAATTAGGATGCTTCAAAAATAACTGTTTCATGTAGAACAATTGTTTTATGATTTTTGAGAATTTAAAAGGCTAAGTTTGCTGATCTTAATTTTGAATTGTTGTAATTTTGCTTATTTGATTCAGCCATAATATTCTGTTTAAAATGTTCTATCAACCAGAAATTCATAGGGAAGTTTTATGTTGCATAATTGACATAAATATTAATAATCAAAAATATTAATTAATGTTATAAGACAAAATATGTAATATAGTCCAGAAGTTAATGTGGATGTTAGTTGATAAAGGCTGCTTAAGCTTAAAAGTGAGGATTAAACACCATCTTTTCGTGAATAGAATGATGTGTCATTTGAATTTTGGGATTCTCGATATGGCTATTGCTCTTTCTGTCTTTTTTTTCTCTCCCCTTCCCCAAACCCCTTCACTTCAAGCACACAGATTGAATCAATTACAAATCACACAAATTGTCACTCTTGACTCACCCTCATCAGTAATTTATGATCTTCATTTATTTTCTTTTTTTTTTGTAATATAATGATCACATGTCAATCTACCACCAAACCAAAAAAATAGATTATTGACAACAGCTTACACTTGTGATTTATTCCTGTAAACTATCACATAATTATTTTATTCCTGAGGTATTATGGACTAAATGTTTGTATCCCCCCACCCCACAATTTCACATGTTGAAGCCCCAACTCTCAGTGCAAAGGTGTTCGGAGGTGAGGCCTTTGCGAGATAAGTAGGTTTAGATGAAGTCAAAAGGGTGGAGGCTCCATGATGGGATTAGTGCTCTAATAAGAAGAGAAAGAGATATCAGAGTTCATCCTTTCCACTCTGAGTTTACAGAGAGAATATAACCATCTGGCATGCCAGGGAGAGGGCCTTTACCAAGGACTCAAACTACTAGCATCTTCATCTTTGACTTTCCAGCCTTCAGAACTGTAAGCGATAAATGTCTGTTATTTATGCTACCCAATCTATGCTACTTTGTTATAGCAGCTTGAGTAGACTAAGAAATAAGGAAACTATAGTTCTGACTTTATGTTAATCTTTTACTGGTCATAAAATATATTTTATTGTACACACTTATGAATATAACAAATCATTTATTATTAAAGAAAGATCATATATAATTATAAGTGTATTATTTTCTTTATATGCACATTAAAAATTTTTATTTTTTGAAAAGCATATTACTTGCATTCCTTCTTTTCATAGAACGCTTGTTAATATCTCTAGAAAAACACAGTGCAGTTTGGAAAACACTGCTATTATGATAAAGAGCCAGATTTTGCAAACAGAAAGAGCTGAGCTCAAATTTAAATTCCATATCTTACTAGCTGTCTGTTAGAAGAAAAGCTAGCTAACATTTGTGGACCTTGATTTTTTAATTTATAAGGTGGGGGACAATAATCTTGATCTCTTTTGGCTGTTATTAAAATGAAATAAAATATTAAATGTAAAGTACTTGATACATGTATTAAGAACATAATTAAAAAATAAAACAAAGTTACTTAATAAAAAATTAAAATTTGTTAGATAACTTTATGTTTATTTTTATCTTTTTACTCTGCTTTAGCGGTTGATCCAAGTAAATTTGAATTCCACTGACATCGATTTAAAATTATATCCAAATTGCCATATGGAAACTTTTTCCAGTTATCATTTATTGTAAGACAGTGAATTGACCCATGAATCATAGTGAAGGCATAGCTTGATACCATTAGTAGCATAGCTAAATACAGACAAGGCCAATCAATTTCTTCCGAAATCATCATATGATGAACAGAAAATTGTCAAGACCATGTGATAAAATTGGAATATAGATCTAATCTGGTTTGATCAATCCCAGTGTAACTCTAATTCTTCAGTATTTGTTGTAATTTCTATGAATTCTTGACATAGAATCTAAAACATATGGACATTTGAGTGATATTTTAAAGTAGATTTACCTGGGTGTTTATAATAAAATTTTAACCAAGGGGAAAAATTCCTGTAGGATGTTTTGGTTGTTTTTAAAATGGCTGTCTATTCTTAAATACCCATACTTGGCATATTGTAATTCCAGCCCTGTAGCTGTGTCCAAAACACTCTTTGTTTTGCAAGTTCAGTGTCCAGGAAATCTATCACTAATTTAAAAGTCCTGTTTCACTCACCAAGACAGTCAGCAGCACAGTTTGAGGTGAATATATTTGCCCGAACAACATTAACCTCTACTCATCTATTTTTCTCCCCAGGAAATAGCTAGTTTTCATGAAATTCACATGTCCTAAAATAAAATATAAAAACTTAAAATTTGAATATATATTTGTTTTAGTTCAAATTTTGATCTGAAACAGATATAATTATTAACATCTACTATAGTCATTGGTCTTAATTCTCCATTAGTGTTGAGTTTTAGCAGGTAGATACATAATGGATACATAAATATAAATAAGTCACAGTGAGCTCCACGAACATATTTTTTATGGAAATATTGAATTATCTAGAAGTGTGACCACGTGAATGTAATGTATCACTTCCATTAAAATGCTTAAGTATCAGAATAAAATAAATGGTAAACTGTTACTTCAGACTTCAGTAGGTTGAGAAAACTGAAATTTGAAGAAACTTAAGGGTTTGAAAACCAGGTAATAAAATAAAGGTCTAAAAATAGGCCTATATAAGAAACAAATCACATTTTTCTAAAAGGCAAATAGCCCAGCTGATAAATTATTTTTTTTCTGTCTGCCCTGTGTGAAGAGGCCAAAGAGATGACATGTCTTTTAAATAAATCTAGAAGCTTTTCTCCTTTAAATTATCTTTGCTGCTATATTTATTCCAGGAACTAAAATAGTTCCGTGGCCTTTCAAAAAAATATTTCTATTCCTAACAATCAATTTGAGTTTCCTTTTAAATCTAACATTTTAATTTTATTTCCTCCACAGGCAGAAGAGTCAGCACAATTTTTAAACCTGGCTGTATAAGTTTGAAATGTCTTAAAGCATGCATTTTACCTCAACTCCATGTTATTTCACAGATACATTATCAAGAAATTATTATCTTTTCCACCACTCATTTTAACCACCCATTACCTTAGAAAACTCACACAGATTTCAAATAAATTACTGGGACTATGGTAAAAATAAAAATAAGTGACACAGTACATTAGTGGTCCCCAGCCTTTCTGGCACTAGTGACTAGTGTTCCTATGAGAATCTAATGCCTGATGATCTGAGGTGGAGATGAGGTGGTGAGACTAGTGTGGGGGAGCAGCTGCAAATACAGATGAAGCTTTGCTGGCTCGCCTGCCTTTCACTTCCTGCTGGGTGGCCCAGTTCCTAACGGGTCATGGATTGGTGGTACTGGTCCTCGGCCTGGTGGTTGGCGACCCCTGCAGTATGTGCTTATTGACAACGTGAAGAATGACCTAGTTTTCCTTTAAGTCTTTTAGGATTCCATTTGAAAAGAACTTTTTGCCTTAAAAACTCTCCACGAGAGAATGCTTGGATGAGTAGAATTTACTGGGAATCAATCTAAATAAGGTTTGTTCTGGAATGAAGTTCTATATAGACCATCTCACATCCAGGCACGTATTTTCTCTTTCTGTCTCCCTGGGTATGCCTCTGAACTCTAAAATACCACTGAGAAAAACACTTTCTTATCTGGTGTGCCACAGACTTTTACCATCGATTTAATTTGGTCCTCACATTTTTATTGTCATAGAAGTGCCGCCAAATTGCCCCTCTTTCTTACTTTTAATTTTAATCATAAATGAGTGTCAGAGATGGTTTTGGCCATAGATAATATGTGAATGCTTCTTAGAATGAGTAATTTCCTTTGACACTGCAATTTAATTCCCGTCCTATTCAGTGAGGACCATGGAAAGTCCAATCAGATGACCCCGCTACCCTAGTAGAGAGAAAAAATTGCTTCTGTACTAGAAGCATTGATGTGGACTCATGACCCAGGGCAAGCACAAGTTGGGCAAAAGATTTTTTGACTCCTCAAAAAAGCAGAGGCTTGGATATTAGTGATAAGGGTAATGTGTCTTCCGTTTGTTAATCAGACTTTGAAAAGCATAAAAAAATAGAATAAAATAGAAACCTTCTTACATTAAGTCTATATTTCAAAATAAAAGAGTTAATAATATGCTATTCATTTGTGATAATGCCTTCAAACTATTTTTATTATAAAATGACAAAACATTAACACATAGCTTCCCAGTGAAAGATATCCTCTTGTAAATATAGTAATACTCAAAATAAAATTCCTCAGATTTCTCATTCATTCACTTATTGAATCAGTTTTTGAACATTCTTTATGTGATACTCTCTTCCAGGCACTGAGACACTGAAATGAACATAGCGCAATTCTTTCTGATAGTATCCTAGGGGAGAGAGACACAGGTAACCATATAATTGTTATATGACTGAAATTAGAATCCCTGCTATCACAGAAACATGGATAAAAAATACAGAAGAAACACATTAACTCAACAAAGCTTATGAGTAAACTGACTTGGAATCTGCAAGTCAGAGAAAGGGAAGAAAGGCATTCCAGGCAGAAGGATCAGTGTGTGCAAAGATGGGGAGGATGAAATCCAAGAGACATTATTACTGGTACTTTGAAAATCATGGCTCTATATGTGGGGGCTGAAGCCATAGCAGTGAATCTCACCTACAGTGAGAAGGCTAAGAATTGAAGCATTGGCAAAACACCATGAAATAAGTATCAGGTGAAAGATTAAAAGAAAAAAGAAGGAGGAAACCAAAGAGGAAGAATCAGAAAGACAGAAGTTAAAATTTCAGGCTATATTTATTTGCTAGGCATTGTGGTAGGAACTGGGGATACGAATCAAATAAATTATGGCTCTGACTCTCCAGGTGCTGTCAGTTAAGATGAGAAACAATAATATAATATTATGACTGTAATTGTGTGTGTGTATGTGGTATGTTTTGTGCATTTGCAACATACATATGGATATGATGCTTAAAATCAAAGCATTTGGAATCATTGTCTGAGTGTGAATCCTGACTTTTTCAGTTACCATTAATTGATTAATTTTAATCTTAAGCAAATACCTTAATTATCACTATGCCTCAATATAATTTCTGTGCAATAGAGTGCTTTCTCTATAGGGTTGTTGCAAAGATGGAACAAAATAATTCGTGGAAAGGCATTGATGCTTGGGACATTTAATGTTCAATAAATATTAATTATTATATACACATATATACATAAGGCACTATGAGAACACAAAGTCATTATTATTATTAAATTAAATTAGACTAAAGATTCAAAAGAGTTTTTGAGATTCAAAGAATTGAGTTTTGTAGGATGAATAGAAGTTAGTGCCACCAAAAAGATGGGAGAATAAGAAAAGAGTGAAATTCTCAAGGGGAAAAAGAGGGCATTTTAAGACCCAAAGGTCAGAGTACAGTTGAATGAGAAGCTGTGTCAAGTACTTGTTAGGAGCTTAGTTAGACGCTGGACTCAGATTCTCTGGATTCAATTTCTAGCTCTGCCATTTAAAGGTTATCTGAATTTAGTCATGTGACACAATGTCTCTGTGCCTCAGTTTCTAATCTGCAAAAGGAGGATACCAATATCTGCTCTTTGTGGAATAAAGAATTACTTAAAACTTTATCTGGTACATGCAGAATGCTATCGAATTGATAACTATTGTTATTACATTTTCAGGTTTGTGGTAGAGTTAGCCCAAAGTAACATCTGCAGTTGTGAAGGAGCTTCTCGGAGCCCTAAGCATTCTTTGGCCTTTCTTAGTAAAGTCATTTAATTTCTATTACTGTGAACTAAAAGTTAGCCAGCATCTAGTCATTGAACCTTGTACTATCAGTTAATAACTTAGTGTCTGGTCCAGCCCAGATGCCATTAAAACATTTGTTGATCATATGTTAAGAGGAGTATTAATTGTGATACTCCCACGCCACCTTCAGGGTAGACAGTTTCTAAAATAATTATACAAATAAATATTTATACTAGTTTTTCCTATGTAGAGAAGATTATTGAAAAAACAAGAATTAAAATTTGAGAGTAATATTTCACAGATCTGAGTTCTTTGGTTTTATTTGGATCTCCATTTGCAAATTATCTGACTGAAGACTTTAGCAGACTCAGAATTCATAATGCACATAACAGAACTTCAGAGGACTTGGACTGACCATTTGATACAATCCAATGTTCTAAGAATCACTTTGAACAAAAGAATATGCCAGTTTATAAAATGTATGTTAACTCTTGAAATTTTGTTTTGTTTTGTTTTCTCCCAAACCCTGTAGACTAATGGAGATCTCAAAATAAAGTAGATCTGGACAGTGGAACAGCTTGATGGTGAACTTGGAAGAAGACTATATATTAGTAGTCATGGAAACATAAGGAACACTTGGTCTCCTCCAGTTTAAAGCAAATGATATTTCTCTGAGAGATCTCATAATGCTAGGATGACAAGTGCAAAAGTCTATGAACTCTTTTCAGAGGACGATCAGATCATCAAGACACAAGAAATGAGGTTGAATCATCTCCCGCTCACATGGATTATGGTATTAACAGAATAACCTTGTGCCTTGACAGTCATAGATATATGGGCCCAGCTGCACTTCACATTAACAACCCTCAGGGACCTGGGCAATGAGCACAAGAAAATTACCGAGGCAATGAACAAGTATTCTCAACTCAGACGGAAGATCAAAGAGATGGACACAATTATCTGGCTCCATCAAGATTTACAGTCTCACCTGGTTCTGTGACTGGCTAACATTTGAAGCTATAAAACTATTTCTAATCAACATGAAGAGTGAAGTGAAGGATTATAATGAACTGCTGTGGAAGTAGTACCTTTTTAAATCTTTGATTAGTCTCACAATCAATCACATTCATATTTTTATCAGTGTATTTATAAAAAGCAGCATTATTATAGCTTGCACAAACAATTTTCATAAATCCTGTTCTCAATGTTAATAGGCAAGAAAGGGAGGTGAAACAGGTCTGGAAGTGGCAGATTGGCATAGCAGAAGAGAAACACTGACAAGGCCACTGAACATTAATCAGGAATGAAAGAAATGATAAAGTGAAGGTCGTCACAATAGGGCTATGATAATCATCTCTCTTGTCTCACAAACAGCCACTCTTAAAACAGCCTTACACTAAAACAGAGACTTGAAGAGAAGAAAATGTTAGGAAATTTGGGAATCTAGACTCCAACTAATTTTTCTATTTACTGAACTAAATGTTTTCCAATAAACATTGTAAGAACTGGTAAACTCCCTGAGAGAAAGTGGTATCTTTTTTTTTTTTTAACACTATTGCCCCAGTGCTTGGTATAGGAGTCTGGCTATCAGTAGGATTTTATAAATGTAGAATGAATAAAAGAGGAAGGGAGCCTCAAAATCAATGAAAACAGATAAATGATGGAAGAAATGCATACATAATATTCCTTCTTCCAAAATTGATTCTGAATGACCAATAGTTGTGCAAAATAGAAGGAGAAAGAG
>NW_006441955.1:26894866-26934383 GCF_000325575.1 Pteropus alecto | reverse complement strand
GGAGTTGGATCATACATGCAAATTACATTTAAGCCTGTATTGATATGAAACAAATGTTTGTTTTGTGCATCTAAACTTTATTTCTCACATGAAATTGTCTGTTTTAGTGAACAAGAATTACAGTTTTTGGTTTGGCTTATGTAGAATTCATCTAGTTTTATGTGTACAGTTAATTAATGAATAGAAACAGTGTGGTATACTGAAAAAACAAAAGATGAAGAGTCTGAAATTGTGGATTTTAGATCCAGCTCTGGCTATCTGATTTGAAATTACTTGCACACTCTGAGCTTTGCAATTTCATCTACAAAATGGAACAATGATATTCAACTGCTGTGTGTGTGTATGTGGCAGGGGGAAATGGGTAAGATAAAATGAGTCCCTCAATTTTATTTTTACATGCTGAATCATCTGCAACTATTTAAAAACCATATTTTTATCTTATTATTATAATGACATTCACAAGGCTTTAGATTCAAACCAATTTGGTTTTGTATTTTGACTCTTCCATATATGTAACTTAGGGAAAATTACTTAATCTCTTCATTTCTGAAAAAAAAGGAATTTGTGATGGTTAGTCACAAGGCTTATTAGTGGTACTAGAATGTACTGTGAACCAAGGAACAAGTTAAGCCCTTGACATACCTTGCTTTATTTAATTGTCACCCTACATGTCTTTCTTTTCCCTTTTCCTATAATACTTTCTTCAGACCTTCAACTTCCGCTTTGCTCCACACATCCATCCTGTGAGGATTCTTATTGTCTCTGACTGGCAACTAATCCCTCTAAGGTGTTGACTGATAATCAATGTGTGATAATGACTTTGGGCAGAGGTGAGCCATCATTTTTTACAAGTGCCAATTCTAGAAAAATAAATGTGTTAATAGGTTATACTTAAAAAAAAAAGAGTACAGTAAAAGATACTTGAAATCCTACTACCCTATTTAAATGTTATCGAACTATTTTCTTTCTTTCTTTCTTTGTTTTATTAAGGCCTTTGGAGAAAAATATATACATGTAAACATAAAAATCATTTTCCAGCTTTTCATTCTAAAATTAGAAAGTTTTTAAAAGAAATAAAACTAGTATGGTAGAAAGACTGGCTCATAGGTCATTACAATAGTTAATAATAGCTAGTATCTTTGAGAATTTATTTTATGTAAAAAATCTGTAATATGCACTTTACAAGCATTATCTAATTGATGCTCACAAGATTGCCAAGATCTAGGTATTGTTTTTGGCGATGAGGAAACTAAGACACAGGGAGGATGAGCAAGTTGCATAGGGTCCCAGCCAACAAGTGCTGGAGCCAAATCTAAACATAGGCTGACTGGTTTCAGAGCTCGTGCTATTAACCATGTGCTGTTCTGGGAATACTGGGAAAGGTTCCGCACCTGCTGCTCCTTCAATCTTATCATTAAAGCTGGATCTGGGGGCTGGGATTGCAAACAAATTCATATCTAGCCAAAAGTGAATGGAGATTACTAATAATGTATTGGGTACTCTTGTAGTAACTAGAATTGAATATAAGGGAATTATTTTTCATATTTTAATATGTAAATAGAGATAGTGAAATAACTTTGTAGTTTAATTAAATCACCATAAAACTTTTGCCTTATTTTAGTAAGATATCTTAGACTAGAAAAAGAAAAATTGGAGATCACCACCACTACTGTGATACATCATCACAGTCAGAACTATAATGATATATTACTATAATTGTTGTATATGAGGTGCTGAGTTAAACTCTTTACATTTACTCTCATTTAATATTCATAAGACTGATGAGCGGTAGTTTGTTCAACTCCCATTTCACTAACCGAAATTGAAATGGAACTCAGAAAGTTTGGTGACTTTGCCCAAAGTCTCACAATTAGGAAGCAAAAGAGCAGAGATTTGAAACTGAATGTGCTCAAACATGTCTTCAACCACTCCGTTAGACTGATGTTTCCTCTTTTTTTCTGCCTTTCATTTACTCCTCTGCTGAGCAGGGCTTTTTCTACTCAACTCTCCGATTTTATCTGGTAACACACACCCTCCCGCAATGACAGCACCAACCATGGGATCTTCTGTTCTCCAAATGCTCTTTTTGTTGCTTTTCTTCTAACTGAGATGTTCTTTCCTGAGATCTTCCTGTGTCTACTCCTCCTTGTCACTGAGACCTCAGCTTAAAGTCACCTCCTTGGAGAGCCTTCCCAATTACCTGAAGTAGCCACCCCCTCCCACTCTACCCTGGTGATTCTCTATTGTATTACCCTTTAAAAATTGTCTTCTAAGCATTTACTATTCAGCAATAACTGGCTAATTTATTTGTTTTCTTGTTTATTGAATATTTTCCTTAACTAGGGTATCTGTAAGAGCAAGATATTATTCGCTGACCCATTATAATATTACAGTAAATGTTTATTGCGTAAATGAAGAAATGGTGAATGAATGAATGCTGGAAGCTCATGTGTTTTCCAGGTCCACTTACCTGTATTCCTGACCTAATGACTGGCCAGCCTTCTTCACACCATAAAGTATGTGATTCTTGAAAGCTATTGTGGTTAAGAAGGACGGTAAAGCCAGCAAATTAGTCACCCTTCTTATGTGACTTGTGAGGGAAGTAGAGACTTTATTGGACAAGGCACTGTGCCAAGTGCTCGCAAAGGTAGAAAATTTAATATTTAAGGTACCATATACATGACTAATCAAGATTATGTTTACATCTACTTAAAGAAAAAAAATATCCTATTCTATATGGCCCCTATGCTCTGCTCTAGGAAGTATCAAAAAAGTCAGAGAGATACTCATTTTTGTGGAAATTGGGAAGAAGTATGCCATAACGGGTAGGATAGGAAGCAGTGTAGTGTTAAAGAATATGGATTATGGAGTTAAGATGCATGTGGCCAAGATATGCTATAGAAGACCCTATGAGTAAAATCCTCATATGATGTGCAATTCTCAGATGGGGTAAGTGAAGTTTAGTCAAATCAAGCAGCTTGCTCAGTTACACAGGAAATAAATGGCAAAGCTGAGACAAGGACACAGGCTGATTCTAGAGCTGTGTATCTAAATCATTCTGCTCTAATTTTAAAATGCTTAAAGTTGACACTGGAGTTGTAAATATTGAGAAATTTATTTCTACACTTATATTACTTAAATGGGGTTCTGAAACACACACTAAACAAGAAAGATTCCTGATGTATTTTAGTCAAAATGTCTCAAGGGGAGAGACTACTACAGAACAATATTCTCTCTGTCATTTTCCATTAGGATTGGAAATGACACCCTTTTTGTGGGAAGGGGGTGGGGAGTACATGGGAGAGCTTTAGCTCTGGAAGACTAAGAAGGTGAGGGAGGTGCCTGAGGAAAAGGCAGCTAAAGGACTGGGTCCTCTGACTTGATGCTGGCTTAGGTTCTAAGAAAAAAACAATATAAAACAAAAGGCTCCCTGCTGTTTATCCATTTTTTTTCCCCCACCTACTTTCTTTAAGTAGGAGAGCAGATTCAAGATAGGATTCCCAGTTGGTAATTAAAATTACACATTTGAGTTATCTTTCTTTGTGTCCTCTATGTAGCTAGTAGATACTAATCAAAGGCCTAACATAATAAATGTCTTTAAGTGATTTATTCCAATATTCTCCTTTACAGCATCATCAACAATATGTACAAGGTCTAGAGAGGTTTTGTGACTTGCCCAAAGCTATACAACTGGATGATGGTAGAGTTCATTTCAGAAATTAGTTTCTTAATTCTCAGGCCGCTGTTCTTCCAGTGCATGACTTCTAAGCGCACTTAATTGTGAAATGTTAAAATCTTGTGATATTCATTTTTTGGGGGGGAAATAACAAAACTAGAGACAAACACAGTTTGAAAAAAGTGAAAAAACAAAAACTCCTAAACTCAGTGTTTAGGAGTTTCAAATTTCATATAAAAATCCACCTCCGTTCCTCTTTTTAAAACCAACTTTCTTGCTTTGATGTATTACTAGAAAAAATAAAGCAAATGGAACTTATGTTATGGATATTCAGTTCAATTTCATATAAAGTATTTTTATTATACTTTTAAATATATATTTCCTCAGAAGAGTCCAACATTTTGGTACATTTCAAGCTTGTATAAGATTCAAAGTCCATGTAATCATTCAGGTAATGGCAAACAAGAAAATTTACCAGAGATTAAATTATATTTCCATAAAGAGATTTGAATTTAACATTTTTGAAACTCTTAGAACATGATACCACTAAATCTGATGAATATAAATCAAGTTGGTCCCATGAGGTACTTACACAACTTGATTGACATATGAAGGACTGTGAAAATTCTATAAAGATTCTTATGGGTTTTGTTTGTTTCCCAATTCCTGTAAAAAATATTTCCTTTACTGATCAAATATACTGACAATTAAGTGAGAGACTCTAGAATTAAGATAGAAATTGTGTTGTTTATCAGGACAAAAAGATGAAGTTGTGAGAGAAAAATTCACAATTTATTTTGACTTCTCATATGATAGTTCTGAATATAAAATCTACATTGTGATTTTACAGTTAAATGAAAGGTGTGGAGTTAGACAATTTTTTTCTTCTCATTTCAGCTGGAAAGGTACTATTACGACATCTAGAGCAGTAAGCACTCTGTGAATTGCAGAATCCATTTGCCACCTCAAAATATCAAGTCCGACTTAGACCCATGTAAAGTTTGTGTTGGCGTGTGCATGTGAGTGTAATATGGATTTAACTTGTAGGTCACCAGGTACAACTTAACTGACATAAATGACTTAACTAGTTTATTTTTGTGTATTTTCTAAATTGAATATCCTGTTTAACTTATACTCCAAACTGATGTTCAATCAATTGCTCAATTCACTCTGGTTAAAATGCTCTCGTATAATCTTCAAGGAAGTAATAATAGGTTTTTCATCACAATGCATACTAAGAAATCATAGTTTCAACTTTTTTTATATTTAGTAAATGTCAATAAATCTATGGCATGTAAAAGGGCACTGCTAACATGGCAGCTATTTGATTTCTATACTTTGTCAAATATATGTACCTCTTAATTCAATAATCCTTAAAGGCAATTCTCATTGTGGTTTCCCATTCACGATACCTGACCTTTCCTTAATATCAAACATCATTTTTCACTAGCAGGGGAATAAAGTCTATTATTTATATAAAGCTAATAATTATTTGGGGAAAATAAATATAACATGAAGGTAATAATTGTGAAAAAGTTGAGCACTTATTCATTGCTCTAGTATGCCTGTGACTTCATATATTATTGTCTATATTTCTACTGTCTGGATACTATGGTACCGAAATATAAAGAAAAAATAATGTACCTACAAAAGGTCAAAATTTACCTACTCATTATTTCTGAGTCTAACTAGTAGTGTGAATTAATTCCCCAACCATCTATTTTACTTGCAAATGTGAAATCTCTCTGTTATCTATTGTCTTTAGCATTCTTGCATATTTCTTCTTTCAAGGCAGTCCCATACTACTTGATTTAAAAAAAGAAATTAAATGAGAATAGGGAAGCAAATGTCAAGAATCCTCCACTTTTTCACTAATATTTTGGTTTGATGTAGATGTAAAGTAAAATACTCATTATCATCAAATGTATTACTGAGAGCATACATTTTACCAGGCACTATAAAACATACAAATAAGTTTAGGACATGTTTCCAGCACTCATGAAATGTATGATTTAGTCATGTATGTACTTATCAACTAAACTAATCTGCGTTGTTAAACTTTAAAATGTTTGCATCGACAGATTAATATGTGTTCTGAGTTCCTTATGAACATCCTGAGAGCAATCCTTACATGTTTTTTCAAATGCACATAGCAGGTAACAATAAATGCAGACCTAAAACACTTTTGTGCATTTCTACATGGTGCAGATGTCAGCCTTCAAAAGTGTGAAACAGATCTTTCCAGGACACAATTAGAATACATTTTTTGTTGACTGATACATCTGTTGGCAGCCAGTAGTGATGATGATCAGGTATGTTGTGTGGTAAGAGCTTTTGTGTACTTAGATGATAATGGCATGGTATAATAGAAAAGATCCATTAATTTGACTGCATTTTAAAGACATCCCAGTTTAAAACAATAATTGCTGACCTAAGGACATCCAAACTCCAGATAACTAACCCCTGCAGTGTTCTTTGATTCTGATCAAGAAAGATACTGCAGATGATTTTGGATTGAAGTTAGATAAATTAGAGTTGCATTTTCTGTATGTAACCCAGCAGAATATGCTCCAAGAAAGTATATATACTTGTTAATATAAAAATGTGCGACCTCTCTTTTCTTTAATTGGCTTTAATCTACAGATGTCATAGATCGGGCAGTGTATCTCATGTGCTTCATTCAGTGACATGTGACAGTTTTAGAAATCTGTTTGATTTAATCCTCACTGAGCTGATATTTGAGATTATTTTCTGATCTTATTTTTCTGTAAAACATCAGCATATTTTAGATATTTTTTGATCATCCTCATCATGATGATGAGATGCTAAACATGGTCAGAAAAATATATATTTTAATAGTCTTTAATTTTGTGATGATGTTCTGATTTATTAGCTTATGGCAAATACCAGCTAAAAAGTAAAAAGCTTCTTGGATGACCAAAGATACTGCCATTTATTTAAGAGCAATTTAATCAAAATGGCAATTTTCTTTCTATTTCACTTCTACTTAAATTAAAAACTGATCATAGGATACTTGAAAGCAAAAGAAGGAAATCTTCACCAGCATAGTTGTCAGATGACAATTCATTTGTAAAGACCACAGTTTCTATAGCAATATAATAATGTCCTAGTAACTACGATGTTTTAGGTGAAACAGAATAGGAACATTTTATAGAGTGAAAACCAACAATATTTGTCTCTGAATCTCTTAAACTTTGAAAATAATAGTTGCTTAAACCACAGATGCCTTCCCCTCAAAGTTTCAGAAGTGAAAAATAATTTGGCACCTAAAAAAAGTTGGTCATTTGGGCAATTTTGATTAAATAAAATTATTTTAAAATTGCACTTTATTTTTAGACTTTCACTTCTAAAATGCAATGCTCTCAGGCAGGTATATGAAGCTAAAAAGATCTTAGCTAACAGAATCTCCATGTTGCTTTTGGAGAAATATTTTGCAAAAATTTGAGGTTATAAGTCCCCCAAATAAGACACCTTGGAAGCATATTTAAGGAGAAATTTAAAGATTGAATGGAAGAGATTATTAACTGCCCACCAAATACATAGTCATCTTCTCTTTCTAAATACCAGTATCCCTATAATATTGGGAACAGCAGTGTGTCTGTCTACAAAACTATCTCTCTGCCTAGAAAATGAGATATAAATATGAGTGTGGGTATGTGACAATGGTGATGTTCTGAGAAGAATGCAACAGGATCATTCTGTAGGTCCTTTTTACCTTGCCCTCTTGGATATGTGGGAAAAGAACGTAATGGCTAGAGCATTAGTACTATCTTGCAAACATTAGGGAAACTTAAAGAAGAAAAGCCTACGTGCAGGGCGGCAGAGCAGTAAAACAGCAGGAGTATGGATGACTCATGACAATGGAGCCTCCAGACTATTCCTGGGCAGATGACCTCCAGACTTCTTTTGCATGAAAAAAATGTGTATTATCTGGTTAAAGTCACTATTAATTGGGTTTTATATTATAAGCAGCTAGACCCAATATTAATATAGACTGATGCATCCTCTATAGATCATGTAAAATATCATTTACTAGCAAATAACAAAGGAAATGGAAACCTTATTTAAACAGTCCAGGTAAAGGGCAGGCTATAAAATGATAATTAAGTACATCATGCCCTTTGATGTTTTGAGTCAGTGCAGAGTCAAAGAGCATTTTTGTGGGAGGGAGAGTAGGGTGGCTAGAAATAGCTTATTGTTGGATTGAATTGGAATTGAGGTGATTCTTATTCCTTGGTAGTAAACCATATTAAAGTATTGGAATATTTTTCTCTTCACTTTACCCAGTGGAAAAATATGATGTTTAATTTAAATATTATTTTATCTTTTTAAGGTATGCCTAACCAGTACAGTTGCAATATTATGAATTCATTTGATAGTAAGTCCTCCAGGATAGTGTAAAAACATTTATTACATAGAAACTATAGTTTAAGAAACTAGATATTTTGAGGGTGGAGTAGAGACAGAAAGGAGACTTAGTTATTGCTTTCAATAAATTTCTAATCTAGTCCTAAGGTTTAACTTTTACCTTTTTTGGGAGGTGGGGGAGGAGATGAAAAATTGGCATGACTTTTGTGTTTACAAATGTCTAAGACTTAAGCTTAAAGCAAGTTTCATTTTCAGGAGGTAACGAAATCTGATGTTTCTTTTATGCTTTACTGAGAGAATTCTGATATCAATGAAGATCTTAACATTTGACTTTCTCAGAAGTCTCCCTTCCAATGAAAATTATAAATTCTCTTTTCTTCGGATTAATATCATAACCACTTAACAGGAAGCCATTGAGTGTGTACTTGGTAGGAGTCTTCCATATGAAGCTTTAAAGAAATGTTGGTGCTCAGTCTCATCTGAAAAGGGAAAAGTTTGAAATTTGTGGTATCTTGTAAATGCCTCTCACTGTATTTTCATAGTAGAAAATAGTAGTTTTGTTTGTCTCTGGGACACAACTTTCTAAAAGCCTTTTTGTTTTTTGTAGAGCCTCTACATTGCTTCAAAAAGTGATTTTAACCACCATGGTGCAGGGTCAGCTGGAGGCTGTCAAACTGCTTCCCTGGGTTATTCATATCTAACACTGAGCAAGATAATAGCTCAAGAAGCAACTAATG
Organism: Pteropus alecto; assembly: GCF_000325575.1. NCBI lineage: Eukaryota > Metazoa > Chordata > Mammalia > Chiroptera > Pteropodidae > Pteropus > Pteropus alecto. The sequence continues at coordinate 26,925,581 of NW_006441955.1, read as the reverse complement.
GGCCTTGTCCATAGCACTGAGCTCATGTATCAGGATGACCCATACATTTTAAACAGTCTTTGTATTGATTCACAACTCTTTCAAAGTTTAAAATAGGGCTAAGTTGTATATAAGAGCAAAGTCATAGAACAATGATTGTTTAACATACAGAGGGCATGGCATTTGATTATGTCTAAGCTTCTTCAAATGCCAAGAAGAATTTAGAGAAAGATATTTGATATTGACTTTTAAAAAGTCCACATGGATAAAATTAATAAATCTTATTAAAGTTTATTTTAGGGATATTGATTTTAAAGTAGAAATGCACCCACAAAGAAGTCCCATGATAAAGGCTAATGTGTAAATTCCTTTAAAACCCATAGTTACTGTAATTATATGGAGCATTTTACAAGCAACTAGGGACTTCTTTGGATAGACGACTGAAATTTAATCAGTTTCTGGCACAGGCTGCCTTTCTTTCCCACCTCAGATTTCCAAAGCACTATTTCTAGGGCAGACCTATTCAGATAGTGAACCTTTATTATCCCATTTGATCTGTCTTTGAGCACTTTCCAAAAGAAAGGCTTCACAAATCTCCTAGAAGATAAAGGAAAAGGATGTTTTTTTCTCAATAGCACATGTTCTTCCTCTTGCCCCATTCCATTCTCAGCAAACATAATTCAGCTCTCTAATCTGGATTTTATAATTGCATGGAGCATTATGTATGAAATGCATATAACATCAGTGTGCTAAGAAGTGAGATACCCCTTTGTACTCTTAGGACAAAACTGTTTGCCCTGAACCTCTTTAAAAACAGCTCGTTTCATTTTGGATTTTATTTGTATTAAGTGGCCTAGACCCACCAGTCTGCTAAAGGGAAATCTGAGTTTGATGTAGTTTTTTAGGCAAGGAGGAACTGGAAAAATAATCACAAATGATGAATGTGAAAATTAAGCTACCTCTAGAGTTTATCTTTTACAAGAATCAAATCGATCAGTTTATCTCCCAGCTGATTTAAAACGCATCTGATTATTTTTGATGGTTCAAGATGTAATGGTCTCAGCGTCTAAATAGAATTCTTAGACATACCTTTATTAAAACCTGAGGATCTGAAGATATAACTGTCTGGATTGATTACTATATATCTGCAGTGGAGAAAAATAAGAGCCTTGAGTCATTGCTTGTTCACATCTTCATCAATGTGCTTAATATATTTCTGTCCCTAGAGCAAATTTATGGTTTTTATTTTTTTACCTTCTTTTGTATTGTACTTCCCTTAAACTTAGATTCTTTGAACATAGCTGGATTGCAGTATGACATCTGAGTCCTAGAGATCAATTGATAGTTGTTAAAGATCGTGAAGGATGGCCCATTAAAACAGTTAGTATATGACAAATAACAACGTTTGTGTTTAGTGTGGAAATTTATCAACTAGACAGAGCACTTATTCCTGAAACCTAAATGAAAGTCTACTTGAACCAACTTATTAATCAGTCAGTGCCCTAGTCTTAACAGACTGTCTTATTAAAGAGCTCTAGATATATTAAAATTGAACTCTAATGTGATAGGTGCTATCCCTGGACCACAAACACAAAGAATACAATTGTTACTGAAGACTGAAGTCTATGAGAAAGAAAAATAAGCCTTTTTTCTTCTGAGGACTAGGATATTTTACCTCAAATCTCTCGCTCTGATTAGATGCAGTGTCTATCATGGAGTGCATGACTATGTGGCACACTCTTTTTAAGGCAAGGTCATACACCAAGATATTATGACAAACTTAAAGACATAGTAATCTTTCCACTTGCAAATGTGTATATAGACCACACTAAAGAATCTTCTTAAATTTACAAAGATTTTTCAGGGAAAAAGTAAAGTACTACCAATAAGGGGAAAAATAGTTTTCTGAATGGCAAGTGGTATTAATTATCAGCGATAAATTTCTGGGCCTAGGAAGAATCATCACAACTTCTCATCCCCTGTGGAGTCTGTGAGGGTAGATGCCCTTAAAAGCTGTGAGTCATAGGGTTGAGCATTCAAGGCAACTGGGTTGAACATCATCTCAAATGACAGTGCCAATCAGTGGGTATTGATTGTCTGGGAGTGCTGGATGGAGAAAGATGCTTGAGGCTAAGTTTAAGCACAGCAAGAAAGCAAGTCATAATAAATTAGTGACATTCGCAGGAGGAGAGCTTGGGGTCATAATGGAAGAGAGTTCTCTGCTTCTAACCTTTACAGCCCATTTCTGACATGGTGCTGACTTTCACCTACCCAAGAGGGAAAGTGTGTTCATTTCGGTAAAGAGCCAGTAGTTGCTTGATGCAATCAATAACCTTTCTGGTAGAAAGATACCAGGTAGTAGCAATTGGTAATTAAATAGTTTACCAAATACCTGCAGTGACTAAAGTAAGAATCTTTGTTTTTTTCTCTTTGAGGTTTTAAAATTTGATATCTGGAATTGAACATAATAGTATTGTAAGAGACCAGAGTCCAGTCTTCCACAAAGTGCAGAAATATTTTTAAAAACATCTCCTGTAGACTTTGTTCTCTACCAGGATAGCTTCTGTGAGGGAAAACTTATCCCCTTCTCAGGCAGTACTCATTTTTTTTTTAATAATCTAGTTCTTAAAAATAGTTCTTTTGTATACTGAGTTGAAATTGACTTTCTGGTAAATTTGACATTGTGGTTATGGATCTGTTCTTTTGAAGAAAACAAAACAATTTGGCTCTCTCTTCTGTCTGACAATTCACCAACTATTTACCCAAATAATATGAAAACTATCTTTACAGTTTTTGTGGTAGTTGTTGTTGTTTTAAAAAATTAATCCTGCTTCTCAAATTTAGTGTGGCCAAAACAAGTCAGCTGAACTTTTGCTTTAAAGTTTCTTCATCTCTTTCTCTGCAATTCATCTAGTTACTCATACCAGAAAATGGTGGTCTTGATCGGCACAATATTTCCTTTTCCACAATCACATTCAATTCATCATCGAATTCTCTCGATATTATTTCTAACACATCCTTTAATCTCTCATTTTTTTTTTTAAATTCAGTCTCCATCTTTTCCATGTGAGGCCAAATGACCTTTTATCTCTTGTCTCTTCTATAATAGCCTCTGAAGTAGATCTCTCACCATCTCTAGACTCTTTCAAATACATTATTCACACAAAGCTACAGTGATCTTTGTAAAGGCAAATCTCCTTTTCTTACTCTGAGCTTAAGTTCTTGCATAGCTTCTCCTGGCACTTGGAATAGAAACCTTAATGTGGTTCCAAAGGCTACAACAATCTGGCCCCACTTTCTTCTCACAGCATCTCTATTATTCATTGTTGTGCTCTAATCACCTTCTCCTCTTTCTATTCCTCAATTTTACTAAGCTCTTTTCCACCATAGAGGCCTTCATATATGCTGTTATTATTGCTTAGAATAATGTCTGCCCTTCCTACCTTTTTTTATTTGATTTATATATCACTTCTTCAGAAAGCCTTCCCTAATAATATGCTCCACCCCGGTTATATTGGATCAGATTATTTTTCCATTGTAGTTTTTCCTTTCCTTTCTTATCACTACCTATTATTAAATGTTCATTTGTGTGATTAAAGTCTCATCTCCTCACTTTAAAGTTTATTAATGAAGGAATTAAAGATAGAAATTTTTTATTTTTTCTGTTTATCTCATACTTAAGCATGTTTGCCACAGGATGTCAATAAGTATTTATTAAAAGATCAAATTATTTATTATACCTCAAATGATTAATAAGTAATTTGAAATATTAATTATTTATTATATCTCTCTTTAGTCTTCTCTTTTCTAGACAAAACACTTTGGTTCCTTTACTATTTCTCATGTGACATAGTTTTTAAACCCCTCTCCAACTTTGCCACATATTTTTTGACACACCGTGTTTTTCAATATTCTCCTTTAAATATAGAGGACTAATTGTAATATGCTAGATATGATCTAATAATTAGAGAATCTAATGGGACTATTCATTCCGATGTCCTTCTTACAATGTCTTTTAATTTAGCCTAAGGTGGTGGTATGCTTTTGTAGCAGCTGGATCCTTGGTGCATATTAAATTTATGATTAACTAAAACCTATAAATCTTTTTCTCCTTAAGTTTCCTAGACAGAAAGCCTCATTCCCATTTCAAGTTGTGCATTTAATGTTTTTAACTAATGTATAGGATTATCACTTATCTTATGCTAAGTCATATTTATTGCTTATTGTCATTTATGGTATTGATAATCTTTTCTAAGTTCATTTCATATGTAATCTGGATAAGCATATTTTCTTTGTTCAAATTCAGCATAGAAAAGGCAAAGGCCAAATATAGAGTTATGTATTTTACCCTTTCTTTGTCCCTAGGTAGGGGTCAAAGATCCACGTGTTTGGTTTATAATATGTGTATATATATATACATACATATATGCCTATAATACATTATATATATATACACACATACATACATATGTGTATATATATTACATTATACAACATATCATTACATACTATGTATAATGTATATATAATTCATATGTATTTTAATAAGCTTATTTTAAGTTTAAAAAAAATCAGCATTTGCTTTTTAAATATGTTGGTAAAAGGATAGTAGTCCATCCAAATATATAGTTAAAATATCCAAATATATAGTTAAAAGCATTTTATTTCCTAAGTTTTGAAATGACTGTTGTGCCTCATTTTAAAATTAATTAGAAACAAGGAGTTAAAATTGTTAAAGTCTAATAATAACTGTTAAAGTCTAGTTATGAACTTCAACTCTATGTTTATATAAAAATTAAAATATAATTTCAAGAAAAATTTGACCTACAAGGCATAGAAGACAAAAATGGCACACAAGTCTTATTTCTTCTTTAATTATTGACTTATTCTAAGAAATAAAATTAATGAATACAATAAAAAAAATCCTCATGATAATTTAACTCGATTATTTTGGCCTCTATAGAACCATTCACTGGAAACGTTCATTAATCCAGTTTCATTTAGTAAGCATTTGCTATATCCACTTCTATGATCATCAGTCTTGTAGAAATGCTATTCTCAAACACAGGTTTGGCACGTTGGACTGTTGGGATCAATGGAGGAAAAACAGATTGAATTCTCCTAGTTTGGTGAAAAATTTGCATATTCCACAGCCTTTCTTATCTGTGATGAACCCTGTTAAAAAAATCTGGTCTTATATTTATGATTATGTTGTTCTGGTGAGTCATAAACTTGCAAACAACATCATAAAATCGATAGGGGATAAAGTGAATGCTACATGCAACAGAAGTATGGGAGAAAGAGAAAAAAGACAAGATTAGAGTAGTTAAGAGAGTGTAAGTGATGCTGAATAGTATGACTTCAGTAAGAAAACGCATAAGAGAATTTCTTCTGTATATATTTTTCTACAGTTATATTTATATTAGTTATATTTCCCAGATTATAAAAGAAACCTTGGATTTATAGTGCCCTACCACTGTTATTGTTACTAATATGGTTAGTTCTGCAACTACTCCTATGTTAGTAATAGACACCATTTATTGAACTAACTTACATGTCTATGGGTGCATAAAATTTTTTTAATATCGCTTTATTTTTCTATACAACCATGTGAGACAGGTGCTAGTAGATGTTAATACTGTTCCTAATATACAGATGAAAACGAGGCTTAGGGGTTAAAGAACTTGCATAAGGTCTTATAGCTTCTAAACAGCAGAGCCAGAAATGGAACATAAATCTGTCTTGTGTGAAGCTGTTCTCTTAATCTTTAAGCTCTATTAAAGTAATTTTTTTTTGTTTTTTACCCAAATTTGCTGCTTACATTGACATTTACTCATCAGAAACATGCCAGATTTTGACTTTATGCTTTCTCTTTGTGAAACATAAGGGGTACAGTACTTTCAAAATTCAGAGTTAACAATATTATTGTTGAAAGGTATGGCAATTGATGTAAAAGGTAGTCCTAAACATCCATTGATTAATACCAATCAATAAGTTAACTAATCATTTATTATTCAATTGTACAGATACATTTTCATAATTAGCTACTGTTAATGACCATTTTCAGAACCTAAAAGATAGAAATAGAGAAAACATAAAATAGAAGTAACAGTGATTTCACTAAAGGCATTCAGGCTCTTTAGCGGTGGAGAGTGTTTTCCCCTATTTGATTGCACGTTAAATATACACAGTCATTAGAATTTGGAAAATGTAATGATGTAAATGTGAAAATATTCTTCCTTTAGGTATGTCTATATATTTATAATATTATCTTGGAGTTTTTTTTTATTAAAATGTTTACCTTATTGAAAAAAAATACATGCAATCATACCATGTTTCATAAACACATGATTATGTTTTAAAACATTTCCAGCTATATAGACATAAATAAATATGCAGCCATACTTATAAGTGGTTGTATTTCAGTTTTTTTTTTTTTAAAAAGTTATGCTTTTAGGCCAGCAATTACAAGTTATATATTTAATCTGCAATACCTGAAGTACTACTATCTTAAGTGCTATTTAAGCTAAATCAAAACACCCTGTACAGTATTGCTTCTTGAGATAAGTTTGACTTCCTTCAATATCAGATCTTAATAGGACAATTATGCCCCACAAACAATGCTAGATGATAGCAGTACAAAGTACAATTCTCAGAGATTTACAGTCTACTATGGATATGGAAAAAATAATAGCATATGGATAAATTATTAGCATTCAGAGGGGTTCAGTGATGTGGTAACACAAAGGTGTATCATAATCACATGACAAACCAACAGAGTTTTGAAAATGAGGTGATAAATGCCCTGAGGGTTCTGAAGTATGAAGAGAAGTTAGCCAGATGCAGGTGCGGATGATGTATAGTTGGCATATGGGGAGTGTGGTACTCTCGAGTTGAGACACATAATTTAAAAAAAAAAAAAATCTATCTTTCCTATAAGAGAAGATTTTTTATTTTCTGAGCTATTGACATTTGTGTCAGGGCAATTCTTTGTTGTGGGAGGCTGTCCTGTGTGTTTAGCAGCATGCCTAACCTCCACCCATTAGTCATTAGTACCAACACCTGCCATTAGTGCCCCATCCCCGCCAAAATGTCTCCAGATATTACCAAACGTCCTGTGGAAAGAAAAAGCATCCCTGATTGATAACTACCTCTGTAAACAACAGCAACAAAAAGATAACTATTTTAAGGCACTATTATATTAATTTGCTAATTCCACATTGACGAAAAAAATTTCAAATCATATTCGCATTCTCCCAAGTCGCTCCTTAGATCTCCTAAATTGAGATGGGTGAGAGATAGTTATGTGGTTTTCTTATGTACTACCCAACTACCTAGGATCTAGTATTTACAACTTAGGGATTGCCTATTTATAGGTATGAAAATTGGTATATACACTTACATATACACTGCAGAGATGTAAATCAGAACATCTCTGATTTGGCTATGATATTTAATGATTATCTAGTTTTTATTTCTGTGTTTTGTCAGAAAAAAATCCCCAAAAAACAAAACTTTATAAACTTACCATAATACAATGTACGTCTCTGGCAGAAATAAGAGTTGAATCAACGTTACAAATCCCGTGATATCGTATGAATTTCAAGTCTCCTTAAAGGGGACTTCTGTTTAGTGAAGTTTCATTATATTCCTCTTTAAACAAAGAATAAGCTTTGAAAATGATAAAATATGATTGGCTTAAAACACAATATATCCAACTTTAATCGTTTTCTAAATCCAAAGATATTTTTAGATGAAAGCAAAGGAGGTCATTTCCAAATCACTTTGTGAGACTTAAGCCTACCCAGAGGAAAGGTAATTTCGTTTGATCCTGAACATCAAGTGAATTTGTTCACCAAACCGTTTATTCCAAAAGGTAATTAAAATAATGTAAAATTGATCCAATATATGTTTAACAAAATTAACTAATTATAATCTGCTCAAACCATTTAACCTTTATTGTTGCTATAAAGATGTTTGGTTTTCTTTGGAAAAGTAAACAATGTGCTTTAAAAAGGTGGTGCCTCCTTGTCCATCTTTCTTTTTCTTTTTACTTTTTGTTTTTTGTTATTATTTGGTGGAGGATCCTATGCTACAACACCAATATAGCAAGTAGAGTAGACAAGCAATTAAGGTGAGAAAGATTTCTCCTTAAGTCAAGAGCACATGGGAGAAGGAAAAGAAATATAAGATGAAGAAATAAGACTACTTTTTGGAAGTAACAGTGAATTTTGTTACAGTGATCATTTATTAACAATTCAGTACTTACGTCAACCCTCCAAACATAAATAAAGGTGTATCAATCAACCTCTTTCAAGTATTCGGATTGGTTTATGGGTAAAATAAATATATGCTGCAACTTAACATTTGTTTGTTTTCAACTGCTTTCCATTTATTAAAGTCATTGTTAAACATACCTTAAAAAGTTCAACAAATTGAAAAAGGCTAATCATTTGCCTCAGGCTACATTTGTTTTATATTATCTAATTCTAATCACAGACAGAAATACTGAATATATCTCAAAATTTGGATGTGTCCACGAGAGGTATAAAATAGTTATGTAAGAGAAAAAATGTGCTGTGATAGCTTCATCTTTTAAAAAAAGTGGAAGAACTAGGAACTACCTCAAGATAAAAATGGTCAAAGTAACTGCAGATCCTCATGGATTTTCTAATCCATGTGTGTCTATTATTAATTCATTATAACTTACTACTTCATTTGGGGGATGAAATTGTCATTTATGGCACTCCTAAAACCAAATGACATTATAAACAACATTTGAAAATATTAGCAAAAGTAACTGTCACTGCTACATAGAGACAAACAAGCTATAGATTGGGAAAAAGAAAATCTGATTTTTTTTATTGCAGTAAAGCAAGTCACCCATTATATTGAGGTTAATTTGTTGACTCATGATTTCCATTTATCCAATAATACTGAATCACATGAACAAATCTCTCATCTAATCAGATTTTTTTTATTGAATTGTGACCTTTAATCTACCTTTTCCTTGATTATGAATGACAGTGACCTTTATCTAATTTAAAGCAGACACTCTGATGCAAAAATATGCAAACTACGCATGTAAATTCTGAATCAAACTGAAGAAGTACATAACCTACTAGGGAGAAATTATTTCAGAAGATATTTATATTAAGGCCAATGAGGTTATTTGAGAGTAAGTGAATTAGTCAGCATACAAAAGGTTGGTCGGAAGAGTTGCAAAGACCAAATGCTTTTTATATTTTCTCAGCTTCTATTTAGAAAACTGAAATGTCAATATACATATCAATTTTTATTATTCTACTCAGCACTTTGTGGCATTCAGGAAATGATCGCAATGCAATAAAGCCAGACAAAATTATTTTTCAGAGGGGCTGGCAAACTGTGCCTGAATATTCAATTCATTTTTACTTTGATGCGCTTTCTGCTGCAAAAAAACCTGGTGAAAATTTGTCCGAGACATTTGCGACATGTTGATTTCCTGATCCTATTTTATTTCATTAAAGAGGAACTTCTTGTTCAATAGCAGCTAGCAATCAGTAGTGTTTTACGATATATTTAGATACTACTATCTCAAAAAAGTTAAAGGAATAAAAGAAATATGCTCGCATTGAGCATTGGATGAACGTCCTGTACCAGACCTACCTCTCTTGATTCCCCTTCTTTGCACCAGCTCTTTTTCTGTGGATTATTACAAAAGGTTCTAAACTGACATTAGTGAGGGTAAACCCTGCCCTGGGCACAAACCAAAATGCAGCCTAATCCTGTAATCTACTCTCCTCTTTCTCAAGCCATTCCATTCAATGCAGAGCTGATAATATAAAATGGACATTGGTACTTCTCAAATTACACTTTGTTTTCTATACATACAAACCACCAAAATATATCACGTATGCCTAAAACACATGAGCCAGCTGCATTTTATTACATAGACAAAATGTACATGGGTTTATATATGATGAAGGCTATGTCACAGCAGGAGGCCATTGAGAGCGTTTTTGCTGTAGGAACCCCACCAAACTGTACCTCGCACGAGCATGTACTTTCTAGATTAACACCAGGGGGTTGTCAGATTGCTATCTCTGAAATAAACAGATTTACCCTGACAGATAATCAGCATTTTGCACTGCCTAATACATGTTTATCTTCCACTATTGACATAATTACTCTAAAAGTGCACTTAATATAATCTTTCATAGGAAATTAAACGGGTTTTAATGATATACTTATAATGGATTGGGGACAGAATTGAGGGAGAGAAATATCGATACTAGATGTTTTGGGAGAACACATACATGAAGCAATGATGAGGGAATCAATGAACATCAGAAAAAAATCAATGACAGTCTGTGTTTAAGGAATTCATTTACATAGTTTCCAAAGAAATCATAAAAATTGTACAAAGCTGTGAAATACACCCCTGATTTTCTCATGTCCTGATACTTATCTTCTATGTGCTCTGTGCTCACCTCACACACAGAAAAAGATAAAAATAAAAAAGTCATTTAGATAGATTTTATATTTGACTAATTCACAGTCCACTCTTCCAAAATGTCTCAGTCTGGTTTTTGAACTTAGGTTCCGGAAACTCATAACAGCCTTCACAGATCCTACTATAAAGAAAATTCAGCAAGCTCTGTAGCTAGTGCCTGTCACTGAAGTGTCTAGGAGCGCTGACATGCCTGCCATTTCAAGAGCCGTAGAAATGAACACATGTTGGTCATTAGGCATCAAGCCTTAAGTATATTAAATCAGGGTCTGAGAAGCAGAGGTGGGTAAAAATATTAATTTCAATCAAAATTATAAGTATAAATCCTGGCATAAGAAACATCTTTTTTTTTTTTTTTTAAGGATTTGCTATTCACAGCTATGATCTGCATCACTGCCATGTGAGAAGACCCAAGAATTTTAAGTCTGAATATCCTCATATATTGTTAGTAACAAGATCAGTGCTTTGTTGTCCTGTGAATCTCTTCACTTTTCTTAGCTACAGAGTAAAATTAAGCCATGAAACATTTAAATACATATGTCTATATGTGGGATTCAGGGTAATGTAAATTTGATTTTTGACAGAAAACAAATGAATATGGGGATGTACTATTAAATGTCTTCTATGAACTCAGTCTTTTGGGGAATATAACAGATATGATTTCATTTTTTACTATAAAGGTGAGAAGCGGGTATTTTTCTTTCCAGTTTCCAGATGAGGAAGCTATAATTCAGAGAGATTAAATAATATCCCCAATTGCTGGAATTCCAACTCAGGTCTGTCTGTCTAAAACCAGTGCTCTTTCTGTTTCATTATGCTTCCTCTGTACATTCAGTTAATATGATTTTAAGTGCCTCTGATTTTTGTTTTCCAATCAAAGACACAAACTTTAAACCATGGCCCTATATCGCTTTCATCAATTAGAAATACACATCTACAGTCATCTGCCCGCTGCTCTGTCCCTCTCTGAATCCAACAAAATCCCAGTGGGCAGTATGCAATGGCTTTTCACTTGCTAACCAGAAGGATTTCACAAATAATCTTTAACATCTCCATGGCTATGGACTAAAAAATAGAATGACTGAGAGCTGAGACAACAAAATGTCTCTCGCAAGAGGCCAGAGTGCCCCAAAGGGGAAGGGACGCCATATATTTAGTGCCTTTACCCTCGATCTTCAGAAGAACTGGGAGATTTTTTTTTTTTTTCCCTGGGAGTCTTGGCACCCAGAGGGGACAGACAGGCAGCCCTGCTTTCTACTCAGGTTGGTGAACCCCAAACTGCTTTTCCTGTTTTGCTCCTGCCAACACTGCTTCCTGAAGCCTGTGCCTTACAATCTGTGCCTCCATACAACCCACCCTTTTTCTGGGAGTGTACTGGGTGACAATTAGACCTTTGAAGCTGACCTGAAACCTACTCCTCTGACAGGCTGCATCTCCACCCTGCTTAGGTGTTGATGTCTGCCTGGGTAAGACTGGATTTATCATATCTTTTAGAATTTGATTTATGGTTGTAAGCTCTCTCTGTGAGATTTCTTGTTGGACTCTGACCATTTTATAGTTTGCCTTAAAAGCCACCTTATGTCCTCTTCGCTTTCACCCTTACTTAGGACCTCAACCCCACTTAGAGTATTCATTCCCAGGGAGCCAAAGCTTCAGGCCAAAGAACAGTTTCTCTTGAAATTAATTGCTATTTCTATTCCATTTATAGTGTATGAAGATTTCATGATAGAAGTTAAAAAGCTGTAAACTGTGGTTAGTAAGAAATGTCAAGGTCTGAATTTTTAAAAATATAAACCCTTCTCTCCTCATCATTCAAGATATGTTTCTTGTCTCCGTTTTTCTACCATCTTCTAAATTGCCTTATTTTCTCTTTGTCATTTTCATTCTCTTTCTGCTCTCATCTTTCACCTTAGTTCTTTCACCATTGCCTCTGTTTCAAAGTAAGAAATCATATATGTATATAATTTATCTAGTGGATTAATCTCTTTTCCTGTTGCTATTTTTAAAATTGAACATGTGTGAAATTTCATATGCTGTATAGGCCTACTTTCTGCAGTATAGATGGGTCTTAAGAAATGTTTTGAATGAACAGATGTTTCTCTCTTTGCATCTGAAACATATTTTTAAAAAGATATAACTTAAGCCAACCGATTTTTAAAAATTCAATTAATCGTTCAAATATTAATCAGGAATAGTCTCTGGCCTTCACACTGAGCCAGCGTTTGTGAAGGACACAGAGCAAGGATAATTTTTACCCTTAGTACTTTAAAAGCTACATGAGATGCAACCATATGATCCATAAAATAACCAGGGAAATACGAGAAAAGAACACAGAGGTTCACTTGTGTGGAATAAATTATAGGTGCTATGAAAATATAGGGAAGATATCTCAGTGACTGTGGTGAGTGCACTTGATTAATGTTTCTGGGAGAGAATAACATATATAACAACAACCATAAACAAATAAACAGACTTACTGCAGTTCTAGTTTATGGCTTTTTACAAATTGTGGCTTTACTTTCCAAACTATGGATCTTATTAGCTAGTGAAGTTTTATTCTTGAGTTCAAATATGTTAACTGTCTAGTCTGAACTGATTGTTAATACATTTGAAAATTTAGTTATCTGAATTTTTTTTTTTTTTTTTTTTTTGCTCCTATTACAAGTTTTCTGCAGTGAGAAAAATCTTTTGATTTTATTTTTAATTTCAGGAAACTGATATAATTTTTAGATCTGAAATTCAGTTATGCAACTAAAGAATTTAGCAATGAGGGACACATTTTTCAAATGTTTGTAGGTCAGTTTTAACTTCTTTCAATGTTTATATCAACACATAGCTCCTAACCACCATTCCCTGTTCTTCTCCTGCCCTCTTCTATTTCTTTCAAGGTAGAAATATCAACCAAGTAATAGAGAAATCAAATCTGAAAGGAATGTCTCATAGGTGAAGGAACTCACTCAGCAAGAGTTGATGGAAGGGTAAGCTCAAATTTAAATTAATTCCCAACCTTTCCTGCACCAATGGTCGATGTCTAACTTAGCTAATCCGGGCAAAACTGATATAGATATATTAAAATAACTTTAAAGATAGGTTCTCAGGCTTTCTGCTTGCCAGCAGATAGGGGTTCTGGATATATAGGGCAGTTCATCTGCCTGATACTTCAAATAAGATCTAAAAAGAATGCTGGTATCACAGAATGGCATCAAAATTGTTTTTCATTCCTTACTCGAGAAATGTGTAGCTTGCTCAATTGCTACTGACTCATGTCTCCCACATTTCTGTCACTTGATTATGTGTTAATGCTGTTCAGATTTTTGTTAACAATGCATATTTGATATTCAAAGGTCAAATGAATGCTGTCTTTGAATCAACTTCATATGAGTTAAATGTATAATAGCTCATGTTCTCATTCTGGGAGGAAAATCAGTGAGAGACAGTTGAAGCTCTTCCAAATCGACAGACAGAAGTAAAGCCACAAATGTTTCCCTGTGTGGATCTGTTCTCGCCCATTTTCTACTTAAGGAGATAACACCTCTGACACAAGGACAGATAACTATGTTCAGTGTTTCAGAGTCCGATCATTTAAGAGCACATTTCCACTTCATTTGTTTTCTTTATCGGCTTTTCTAATGTGCCGGTATATTTCAACTGGGGAAATTTTCATTCAGACGAGTGCAATGAAAAAAAAAAAAAAAAAGGCAAGGAAAAGGGCTTCCTTTCACTACCCAGGAGATTTTGAAAAAAAAAAATATATATATATGACAAGACAGAAGAATCTATTTTTTTCTAATGGAAACAGTTGTTTGCATGAAAATTTTAATTGTTACCAGAACTTCAATGGACTTGCAAGGAAAAGTAGTTAGATAAAGCCTCAGGTTAATTTCCATCATTACCAAGCACTTTACACCACTGAAAACTTCCAAACATATAAAGAGATGTCAATCATGTTCTTAAGACAGGGAAAAAAAAAAAAAAAGGTGTGTGGGGTGGGGGCAGTGCTTCAAAGGCTGTCAGTAGACAAGTCAGTCAATTATAGATCTGATTTAGTTCTTAACTCCTTGAGGTAAAAGACAAATGTTCTGCAAGAGTAACCATTTCTGGAATGCATTAAATGAAACAACTTTTAAAAACTGTGCTATAATGGTAATATAGATAGAAATGAAAAGCTATGAAAAGAGTTGAACAATCGGAATCAGATATTTGAATGGAGACTACAAATGGGTACAATGAAATGCTTTTGATATTTGCAGGGTGGGGGTGAGGGCGATGTCCTTATTATATTTAGTCATCTGAGCTACTTAGCCAACATCAGAATAAATGGGTTCTAATCCCAGGTCTACCACAGTTATGTGCTCTTGGCTAAGTTACTGAACCTTTCTTTACCTTGATGTCTTTATGAAATTGGGGATGATGGTCCCATTGACTTTATAGTGTATGCAGATTAAATTAATACAGATAAAGCAACTACTCTGCTGAGTTTTCAGTTAATGTTATAATCAATTCTTAAACAGCAATGACTTTCAAGATTTAGAAAGTATGTATGGTATGATAACAATCCTTCCTAAGAAATTTTACTTGTCTATAGATGATATAGACATTGAATATTTGTTGATGATGTACATGATTTTCCCTCAAGCAAGTTTGCAAGTTTCTCTAGCCCCACTAAATACTCCTGAAGTTACAGAGAACTTATTAACATTCTCCAAAGCATCCTTTTAAGATGATAATTTATGTTTTTTACTGTACTCAGTAAAACCAGCAGAAAAGAGCCAGGTGAGAATAACGTAATGTTATATACAGCTACAAGTTTTACCAGTTCTAGAGAGTGCTGCAAGGCACACTAAACTGGAGTAAAATGTAACTTATCTTGAAGAGTTGCTTAAATAAGTTACTAGAGGAATGGCAAGTTTACAGATGAAGCAAAACAAACCCCATGAGAATTGAAGGCTGTGGCCGTTTTATTTAGGATGCACAGTAAAACCTAACTTAAGGCAAACAATTTAGGTCTTTGGATAGTTTCCTAGGAGATTTGCAAACAAATGTGAAAGTCTATAAAATATGTGCTTTTGAAATAACTAAAATGATGGTTCGATTCTATGAGAGAATGCCATCATAAGTATCAAATACTGGTAATTTGGTTGAAAAAAGAATGCCTAGCTGTTTGCATTTTCTCTGTCCCAAAAAGATCTCCCTGGCCACTTTTTATATCTACCCTCAGCTTGACAGCTGACAGAGTATTACATGGCGTTCCTTTGTTCTAAAAGGGCATCCTTTAGTTTCACACTCATCTCAAGTTCACACAACCAGGCAACCCCAAACACCTTTTCATCTGGTAAGGTTTTTCTTCGGGTGCTCTTACTAAACTTGTTTTAAATATGAAAGAATCACCCTCTATCATCAGTGACCAATCCTTTTCTTTCCCTGTAATACTGAAGATGTGAATGGAATCCTCCAGTGACCGTGTCTGGGAAGAAGATATTTATGGGCAACTACATGATTTGAATAGATAAATTCAATTAGCCCTTTTTAGGAAGCCTCAGTTTACTTTACCACTCAGTATTTCAAAGAGTTTTAAAGAAATTCTAATTACCACATAAGAAATAAGTCGAATTCCTCTTCTCTCACTGTGAAGGGCTTTTATTACCCACTGCTATAAAACATATATCTTTTTTTTTCTCCTGTTGCTATCCTGGCAGAGTAGCCTGCATACCAATAGGATCACTAAAATGCCACGAAGCAGAACATATTTATCTGTTAAATTCTATGTACAGTAACCTAACAAATGCCAGAGACAGAAAGATTGCCCTCTGCACAATAATACTTGTGTAGATGTCTTCTTTATGCTAACAATGACAGGGCTTCATGCCTTATAATGTACTCAAAAATCAGAGTGCATTTTTTTTTCAACAGAAGACTCTGTATCAAAAAGAAAAAAAACTGCACATTTTTGGCACTGAAATATCTTACATATATAATAAATTTTTTCCCTCAAACTCCACTAACTACAAGTAACTACCTACAAGATGAAATCTAAGATTTATGTCTTCAGAACTATTCAGTAGAACAGAGGATAATTTTTTCTTCTTTTCAGGACTGTTAACTTTCTTTATTGTTTATGTTCAATTCTATACTATACAAGAGATTAAATAGTCTTATCATAGCCACATGTCAAACCTTTTTGAAAAACTCAAGTAATAAATGTAAAATTATATTAATAAAGAGTGTTTTCAAAGACATATTACATTTATTGAAATCTAAATTGTAACTGGAATGTTATAATTATATTTATACTAATCAAAAAGAGATTTTTGGGTTTGTAATTTTATGGCATTTAGTATGTTCTAAAATTTAAATGACTAAGGAATGATTAAAATATTATTATAAGTAACTTCAAGGAAACACATATGAAGTAATGTAAGCCCAGGAATTGCCTTCATAAATCATTATGTATATTGTCAAATCTGTTAGTTTCTTACATGCATTTTTAATCTAAACATAATCATTTGACTATTGAAATCAATTTAAAAAATAATATCAAATAGTGTTATACAAACAGAAGCTTTTCTTTGGCCTTGCTACATTAAACTTTTTTAATAATGTAATTTCTATCTCAAAATAATAAATAATAGCATGTATAATGATAGTAACTGAATCCTAACTAATTACAATACTTCTGCAAAACCCAGTAACAATTTTTGAATTGTGAAGAATAAATCTATTTAACAGGCCTGTTAACAATAAGGCCTTCAGCATATTGCTTTGCAGCAAAATGAACTAAAATCTATCCTTTTCTTGCTGTTGTTAAAAACATTTCAACAGTTAGTTCTTTTTCACAGAAAACACTGCAGGAAGGTTCCAGGTTTTTAAAAAAAAAAAAAAAAAAAAAACCACGGTTGAATTTTACACTTGGCTATTATTGGCCAGGATAAGTTAAAACATACTGAGAAATTATCATTTTTTAAGAGAGAAAACTTGATATAGATTTGTATTTCTTGATTAGAGAGTGGACACTATAATCTTTCTGGCATTGTAAAACTGAAGCTGACTGCAGGGAAAATAAACATTACGTACAATACCCGGCACTTAAACAATTGTACCTATAACCGTTAAGTAACAAAAGCGTGAGGTACCTGGAATCACAGCATTTGTGCCTAATGCCAGCAACAATATAAAGCATTCCAGTGACATTTGATAATGAGCAGACAGTGGAGGCATTACACGCGTCTTTAGAAGAATCAGACTTCCTACCTTGAAAAGACAGATGGAGGTAAGTTCCTTTATAAAAAAAAGTTGTAAGTAAAGCCAGGCAGCAGTTGCAGTAAATTGAGTCCTTTCAGTCACTGTATACATACAGCAGTTCTGCAATAAGGGGAAAAATATAATGGGAGGAGCGGCTGTGAACGAGTGACCTCCTCAAGCTGAGTCCTCTCTGTGAACCAAGCACTGAAAGCCACTGCTCCTGATTTGCATGGATTATCTTCACTTGAACAGATACAGAACAGATACATTTAAATTAGCTGGCACAATGGCAAAAAGATGGAAGAGTGAATGAATGAGGGACAGTGCAAGAGAAGGAGAGAGAAAAAGAAACAGACACGAGATCGGAGAGCGTGGATAAGCTGGTTCTTGCAGAACTGTGTCTCAGAAGAGCTACAGCTCCCTCTTCATGTCACAGTTGTAAGATAAGAAATGTTGTCATTAAGAACTGGTTAATCATAGGGAAATACACCCAGATTAGCCGATGCTCTATCTGATCCGATTTTTATGAGCATTTTATGACTCCTTCTGTTTTGTCATCAGGATTGTAAATGGCATACTGAAAATCTTTTATTAGTAGACAGGTAAACAAATTTGGATAGAACCCTGAGTTATGAATGAGATCAGAGTTTTGATTTGATTGCCATACATATTAGTGAAGGAACCTAGACAATCTGTTAAGTAGAATATTTATTTTGAAAGAAAATTAATGCTGGTTAACTTTTAAAGAGCTAGTGGTATGTATACTGCAATGTAAAAAGAAAATAGTATCTAAATATTTATTAATAATTAATTATCTGAAAGAATCCAAGTGTAAAACTAAGAGGAAGCTTTAAAAAAATCTTTCATTTATTATTATTTTTTTTTCTTTATAGTCTCTCTTGCCGGCATTTCAAAATAGAGGAAATTCATTCTATACAACATACATGTATCTTTAAATATACAATCGTTATTTGCTTTTCCATTTAATACCTTCAGAACTTTATATATTCATATTCTCGCTTTCAAAATGAGAAAGAAGAGAGGGGGGATATGATTGTAACTCATGCTAACAGTCACTCAATAAGTCTGTGGCAGATCTCAAAAGAAAAGAATAGCCCTCATTTAGCAAGTTAACATGAAGCCTGCCTTCTCTTCGTGTAGAGATGTCTGCAGACGCCCAAACAGCTAGGCAATTAGGTCGATTCAAAGGAAAAATCAGTCAAACCATCTGGTTGAATGAACTGATCATAGCCTTGGGGAAGCCAGCAGTTAACTTGGTTTGGACCAAATGACATCATTTAAATATATTTCAACAAATGACATTAAAACTCTCAACGTAAAAGTGAGAGTGATATTTGCAGAGTAGTATGAAAAGCAGATTTTTGCTGCTGTTGGGAATCCACGTCCTGTCAAGAAAGATAAAGAATTTAAACATACTACACTTACAGGAACTCTGACTTGATGGACAGAAGTGATACTTTAAAAGAATATCTCAAGGAAAATGCCAACACACATTTCCATGAGATTTAGTGAAGATCTGGAATTTCTGAAGTGTACAGACTTAGTGACTACAATAGTGTTTAGGAAACAATTGCTTGAAAATAAAAAGTGAAGACAATAGTTACTTTAAGTTTGTGACATCCAATAGTCTATTGCTCCCTGAGTGGATGGGTGAGTTCTCAAGTTTTTGATATCATCTAGGACACAGCTCGTACACAGGTCAGAGTTGGAATGTTACTGAGGTCTTAATGTTACTTTTTAGGTTGTAAATTCTTTGGAGTCAGGGACCATATAATATCCTTTAAAATGTCTACCCAAATATTTTGAAGGTTTTTTTTTTAAAACATATTTTAAATGTCTCAAATGTTTGTAGGAAAGATAGTAGAAGTAATGGAAAAGTATTTATATTCTCTATACCAGTTTAATATATAAAAATTGGATTCAGAAATTACAAACTCTTCTGTACCCTCATGGAATAAAAGGAAATAAAATAAATATAATGTAAATGTCTTGCCATATATAAGATCACAATAACAGTAGGAGTAATGATAGATTGTACATTGGCAGGTAACCTTAATTAAGAACTCTCTTCCTCATACCAAGGGGTAACCTCCAGAAGATATATTTAGGATTTGAGTCACAAATTTCCGAACACCAGCGCTGACTAGGACAATTATCAGCTTTATGACCATGGACAAAGTCCTTAATTTGTTTATAAAATGGGAACCATAAAATGACTTTTATTAAATTGGTTTAAGAATTAAAGCAGTGGTCTCCATCCTCTTTGGCACCAGGGACTGCTGCTCGTATGAGAATCTAATGTCTGATGATCTGAAGACAGTGATGCTAGTGCTGGGGAGCAGCTGCAAATACAGATGAAGCTTTGCTCACCTCCTGCTGTGTGGTCCAGTACTTAACAGACTATGGATCAGTACTGGTCTGCAGTTGGGGGTTTGGGGATCTCTAGATTAAAGAAAAGGACTTACCATAGCACCTGGGTAAACACTTAGCCAGCGTAAGCTATTTCATAATTATTATAACTCTGTTTCCGTTGAGCAGGATTGTCTCTCTCTGAACTTGAAAAGTGTTACTACATTGTCTATCGGATATAGGAAAAAAGGTAAATTCTTTGTTCTTGGCTTTTTCTGGCCATCATATGAGGAGAGCTCCTTCTTGATCCCTGACAACCAGAAGGACTGGTGCCTTTACCTTTTTTTAAAAGACAGAAATAGAAATTCTTTTCTCAGGAGAGCTTGAGAGTGTTGTAGCAGCAGATTCAACCTTCTGTACAGAAATAGGAAATGGCTTGTGTGGTACAATGTGAAGGGCACCCAGAAGTTCCTGGTCCAGAAATATCTTCCCATCTGTCCTCTCCTATTTCCTGAAATGCCACCATTAGGGGTTCATTTCTACATTTTACTGGCTTCCCATTCTCTTTCTTAATGCCTATACTACTGGCAGGATTAACACATTACCAAGTTTATACTTAGAGGAATACATGGATTCATAGTAGTGTTAATTATTCTATCAGAGATACTTTCTTCTAGTTACTAGATGAAGATCAGCAATGCCAAGGAAAAGTCATATTTCAATAAAGGTGCAGAATAAGCTCATTTAGTATACAACAGTTTGTAGGGATGAAGTCCAAACAAGGATGGGGCTATTTCTGTACTTGTGTGCACTCAGATCTGGCAGAGAGATCTTTCAGCAGGCACTCAGAGAGTAATGTGGAAGTGCTGGCCCTTGGTGCACTGGGATAAGAAACAGACTCTTCATTCAATTATTCATTCATTCATTCAACAAAAATGCATTGAGTGTTTTGTTAGCAAAACGTGGGCTACATATATGAAAATAGGTGGTCCTTGCTTTCATTTCTAATGGAGATGTTGGAAATAGAGATGTCAACAGATTGATTCTAATACTGAATATCTGTACAAAGGAAAAAAGTACAGAGGAAAGAAGGCATTGAAGGCAAGGCACAGTTGGGGAACTAAGAAAGCCTTTACAAACTGGGCCACGCTTGATCTGACTCTTGAAGGCAGCAAGAGCTGTTGGGGCAAGTAAGGGATGAAGGAGGAGAAGGCTGCAGCTGTGTTCCAGGCTGAGTGAACATGAGTCTGGAGACAGGGTGGCATGAGAGAGACAACTGGCTGGGACGATCAATGGAGTATGCTCAGAGCACAGAGTAGAAGGATGATTGGGAAATGCAGAGATGTGACTGGAATATGAAGAAGGAACTGAGAAGCAGGTCACAGAGAGGAGGCACAAGGCACAAACACTTCAGGTCCTCTGTATTTCTGGACTTCAGCCTTGGATCTTTGTCCCTACTCTACCTCTGCATGCTTTGTGCATGTGTTCATCTGGGCTCCCCAGACTGTGAACACACACATAAGACAATGTTTAAATGACAAGGAGTGCTGTCTCCAGTGAGAAAAGGGGGATGTATTGCCAATTAGATTAGAGATTTAAGTCTTTAGGGAGCTGAAATATTCCAGAATTGTTTTGTGAAGGTCTGACGCCCTATTCCCTAACAATGTGCTGAATGGCATATTTATATATGAATTAAAATTAATTGTGTTTGGAGACTTTGGGATGTAGCAAATCAGGGTGGAATCACTGCTGGAGCCCTAGAACTCATTTAGCATATAAAAAATACAGCACTTTGAAATCCTTAGTGAGACAGATTACCGGCATTAATGCCATTAATACTAATGATAGTTAATAATTGGAAAATCACATTTATAAAAACAATAACAATAATAGAGTCAAGCCAAGTATCAAACGTCCCAACACTAATATAAAATTCTATATTATAAGCTTCCCATGTTCTTCTATTGCTTGAATCTTAATTATTTTGACATATTTATTCAGAAAATATGGAAGTTTCTATACTTAACCCAGGAATGACAAATGGCTTCTTGTAAATATTACACTTACAGTAAAATTCACTGTAAGATAAATGATTTCATAGATATTGGACCCAATAGTGGAAAATATATTTGAATTCTAATAAGGATTGGTTCAAGCTTAAAAACTATTAATAACTGTCAATTTCCTATAAACATGATGATGAGTAAAACCTCTAAAAAGAGTACCTAAACCACGAATGATTAAAAAATTATATTGATTAGCAAAATGACTGAATACATTAGGATTCTTCTAAATTATCTTTTGATTGCAGTCCTCCATCCCTCTCCCATGCCCACCTTACCGCACTTCTTTCTCTCCATAGAGATGGAAAGAGAGCAGCTTAGTTCAACATTTGGTTCTTTCCCAAATATTTTAAAACTACTTAAAGTTCTGTGGCAGCCAAGGGGGTGTGCCCCTTGGATCTCCCTTCAAGAAAAATTTTATGGTTTTGCAGTAAGGAGCGACATTAGCTGACAGCCACTAGCTATCAGCACCTTCCAAATTTACTTCCTCGGGTAGCTGTTGATGACTAAGCATAATGGAGCTCTTAAGGCCTGTCCATTTCTGTCTTGTGCAGGACTCCTCTGAGGCTTTTCCTGCCCATCCCTGCTTCTGTCACCATTTGACTTCCAAAGGCTTGGATCCCTGATAAAATTCTTAAGAGTCCTAACTTCTCTCAGTGTCTACTTCCCAACAGACACAAGTTTCTAACGGTCAACAATATTCACTTGATGGGGAACCAACTTTTCTTTCTTCTTTCCTATCCTTTCCCTTCAATATTCAAAGAACTGAGCTCTTACTGTTCATAGACCCATAGAATTCCTAGACAGCTCCTCACTCTGTGTCTACTTCCCAGTTGTTCTTGTTCTTGGAACAGTAAAAGATTCCTAGAGAGCTAAAGGTTCTTCCGGAGCTGCTCTCACTGAATTGCTTCTCAGATTACTACTTTGTTTCCACACCTCTGCTGTACTGAGGACAAAACATAGGCACACTACCAAACACAGAATTGAATAGTCCAGTAGACTTTAATAGACTAACTGCAATAGACAGACAAGCAGCACAAACAACATGTTGATGTACTTAGATCAATAAGGCCCTGGAAAGACGTTCAGGCTCAGTGCCGAGAGAAATGCACATTAAGGAGGGTTTGAAAGATGTAAGAGACTCTAAAAGGAGCTTACTGGTCGGTAGTATAAATTCTTCTTGGTATTCAGAGTAGCAGAGAAAAATGAATGACAGTTCAGGAATGAAGTCATTAGCAAAAATGATCGGGCACGAGGATTTTAAATTCAATTTTTATCTCCATCACCAAGGCACTTAAATGGTTCTACTGAAAAAAAAAAAAAAAAAAAAGTAACAATTTGCCACTGTATTTCTTTTGTGAAACAGCATCTCCCAGTCAATGGCATTGTTTAATAATAAAGTCATATCGCCATTAATGAATCCTTTGCATTTTAAGATGAAAATCAGTAATGAAGAAAAGAATACTTTTGAAAAATTTTGGTTTCTGTAAAGAATTTCTAAAGAGAACCACATGAGTTGTGCAAAGAAGAGATTTACTTGAACTTTGAACCTGGAGGAAAATGAGTCTACATAATCATTGCTATAACTCAAGAAGTAAGTATATTATTAACTTGTATATACAAATACAACTGTTTCAAAGAAAACTAAAATGATTCACTAAGTTAACATAAAGCAAATGAGTATCCAGCTCCTTTAAGAAATTACCTCAAATACTTATAATGCTTTAAAAAATTTAAGAAATAATGCTTATTTTGACAATTTCTTGAATAAGCTCACATTAATTCAGATCTTTGTTTGGAGCAACAATTTACCCCACCTGCATGTAGAGGTTATAGATATTGAGTGCCTGAGGATTCTAACGCAGAGCTCTAGGGGATGGAAGCAGACCAAGTGATTATGATATTTGCAGACTGAGATGCATTTTACTTTGTCTACTAATTGATTCTCTTATTCATTTATTCATTCATTTATTTAATAAATATGTATTCAACATCTATTGCATGGGGATAAATAGTAAACAAAGAGTCTTCTTTCCTTGCTTGTGGGATAGCTAGCAGGGAAAATAGACATCAAAATAAGCAATTATATTAAATGATTCTACAGGTTGCAAAAATTACAGCAATAGTTAGTATGTTCTCCAATAGATACGTGGAGTCTGTTTTCTTGTTTATTGATTCTGGGCTGGTTTTGTTACTTGCTCTGACCAGTAGCATTTGATGGAAATGAAAATGTGCCAATTTTGAACCTAGGTTTCAGGAGGCCTTGCAGGTTCGCTCTTGAACTTTTAGAACCCTTTGACTGCTGGACAAACAAGCCTAGGACAGCCTGTGGAGGATGAAACGACATCCAATCTGAGACCTGATAGAGGAGGAGTAGCAGCTAGAGAATGATCTTGACCTCAGCAATATAAAAACTTTATAGAGAAGGAACTAGTCCTACCATATACAGATCGAGTTATGATATTTGCAGACTAAGATGCATTTTACTTTGTCTACTAATTATTCTCTCAATTAGTCTACAAATATTCAAACCAAAATCCTGGATTCACCCTAACTCTACTCTTCTTTTACATCTCATGTCAAATATTTTGTAAATTTTGTTATCTCTACCTTTAAAATATATCTAGAACCCAACCACTTCTCATCACCTCTATACTACTGTTCATGTGCAGGCCACGTACTCACCTGAATTATTGCTTTGTGTTCTGTGTTCTCTTGAATTTTGTTCTGTAAACTTCCTGCTTCCTTATTGTCTATTTTCACTACAGAAATTAGAATAAACCTGTTAAAATGCAAGTCAGAGCTTGCCACTCCTCTACTCAAAATTCTGTGTAATAGATTAAATGGTGGCTATATGCTAACATCTGGAACTTGTGAATGTGACTGTATTTGAAAAAAAGGGTCTTTGTAGATGTAATTAGGTTAAGGATTTTGAAATGAGATCACCCTGGATTACCTGGATAGGCTCTAAATCCAATGACAAGTGTCTTTACAAAAGACAGAAGAGGAGAAGACATAGTAACACAGAGAAGGCCACGTCATCACAGAGGCAGAGACTGAAGTATTGTACTCCCAAGCTAAGAAATGCCTAGAGCCACCAAAAGCAGGAAGAGGCAAGGAAGGAATCTCTCTTAACATCTATGGAGGAAGAATGGCCCTGCTAACACTTGGATTTTGGACTTTTGACCTCCACAACTAAGAGACAATCTGTTCTTTAAAGCCATTTAGTTTGTGGTAATTTTGTTCAAACAGTCCTAGAAAAAATCAGTACACCTCCAATGGCTTGTTATCTCACTCAGTGTGAAACAAAACTGCCGAAGTCCCTATAAGGCCCTATCTTGGCACCCTTCTCCCTACTCCTGGCTCCTCTGACATTATATCCTACACATTTTCCCTCATTTTCTCCACTTGAGCTTCTCTAACCTTCTTGTTATGCCTTCAACACATACCGTGTAGACCTTCAGGGCCTTTGTCTTCCTGTTCCTTTTGTCCAGCATGTCCTTTTTCCAGATACCCTACCTGCATGGTTTTTTTCAGGACTCTTCTGAAATGCCTTTCCTATAGCAAAGACTTCCCTGATAATTCTATTAAAGTTCTATCTATTGCCAAACACTCCCCTCCCCCAGCCTAGCCCTGTCCTCTTTCCATGCCTTACTTCTCTCTACGGCACTTATCTTCCTCAGAGCTCATATGCGCTGTACTTATTCCTTTGTTTATCTGTCTTCCCACCTAGAATGTGAGCTCAAGAGAGAGAGATTTTCGACTTTTCTTCATTGCTTTATGCCCAGCATTTAGAAGAGATGCCCAGTAAATAGTTGTTCAGCTTAATAAGTGATTTGAGGAAAGTAATTATTTGGGGAATCTGGAAACTTCCCACTTCTGCTTCTTCCGGGAAACATTTCTAAATCTCTCCAGAATTCCCGTTAGCTGTTGAATAGAATTCATGCTGCTAATTCTCTGGAGTAGAAAAGCATAGATGCTCTAATTTTACAGGACAATGACACTATTCTGTTATAGCAAGAAGATCATATCCAATTTGTACTTTGAAGCCCCTAGGTTTCCACTTGTCACTTTACATTCGACTTCATACTAGGCTCCAGATCTCCAGGTGAAATAGTAATGAGGGATTAGCAGCCACACTAGCAAATAGGTAATACAAATTGAAATTTAGGGGATTAAAGAAGGTTTGAAGGAAACAATATCAAAAGGTAGATACACATGTAAAGCAGTCTTGGGATCAGGGACAGAGAGCATGTCCAATGTTGATTTTCTCTGATGGGATTTCAAAGAATTTTGGGGCATATTCTTCCTGACAGGTAGCTTTGTCACAGAAACAAAGACAGTTTGCACTACTCTTGCCAGTTCACGCTTCTTACGTAGGGGACTATAAACTTAAATGCCAACATTAAATTAATTTAGTTACACACACACACACACACACACACACACTTTTTTGCACCATTTTTGGTCATGAGAGAGAGAAAAATGTATAAAATAGAAAGCTCCAGAAGCTCCTGTCACCATGTCTGTGTTATCAGGCTTTCATAATTTAGCTTTCTTTATGTAGCTCCAGAGATGTTTGCATAGCAACAAAAAGTGGGACAATATTCTATCCTTTGAAAAGCAATGGGAGAGCTGAAATAAAAATATAAGCAATCAGCAGGGACATAAACGAGAGGCTATATTCAGGAAGTGGAATTAGTTCAACTAAACCAACATCTAACAGTCAAGAAGTTAACAGTGTTGTGGTATTTTAATTAGAGTTGGAGTTTGGGTTTGATTCAGATAGAAATTCTTAATTGCTTATCCTCAGCATACCAGAATTGCTCAAACATCTTGGGCTGCAAAATTAGACTGGGAATAGCACCAGAACAGGATTTCTGAAAAGATTTTGGGTCTTCTTTGAATGAGCCTTGAAATTCTGCAAATATTGCAAGAATAGTCTTTATTAATGTTTTGGGTAGAAACTGGGAGTGGAATAACACTAGAAAAATGTTTAGGTGTACTTGGAGTAAAAAGTTACCTATACTGCTTCATCTATTGAAACAAGGTTTGAGTGAGATTTTTGTTTTTCAAATGTTGTTCAAGACACAAATGATAGAGAAGCAAACTTAACTATCTGCTTCATTTTAATGACAGGATAATAAATGGATATATATTTTAATAAAAATTCTGATAAATCTAGAAATAGATCATATATAAGAATATGAGGATTGTAGTGGTCATTGTGAGTTAAAAAAACTCATCGTAGCATTTGAAAATACCTGCAATAGTGTTTTCTTCGTGCTTTGTAGTGAAAAGAGGGTGGATGAGATGTTATCTCTTCTATTCATGTTCACACCTATCGGAAAGTAGTCAGTGAAGGTAATTTTAGACATCTAAGTAAAATAGCTTAGAAACATATACGAGTTAGTTACTTAAATTCAAAGAAAAGTGATGAAAGAGAGGAAGGTATATTTCATTCATTCAACAAAAATTTATTGAGCTCTTTGATGTTGAGGATATGGTAGACAAAACAGATACCATGGAGGTTGCAGTATAATGGTCTAATGGGGGAGGCAAACATTAAACAAATAAATAACAGCCATCTGTCTATCTACCATCTATCTATCTATCTATCTATCTATCTATCTATCTATCTATCTATCTATCTATCTATCATCTATCATCTATTTATTTGTCAGCTATCATTATCATAATCTACATAATTACAGACTGCGATATGTTTTCTGATGGATATAAATTAGATACTATGATATAAATGTGTGAAGGACCAGAGTGGTCAAGGAATAATTCAGATTTAGGAAGAAAAAAAAGAGTAAAAAAATATATATATAATGTAAGAGATAGGGAAAAGAACATTGCAGGGAGCGGAAGCATCGTGCGCCATATCTTGGTTAATATGGAAAAAAAAAATGTTTGACATGTTTAGGTACAAAAAGAGAGCAGAGGCTAGAACTTAGGCTGAAAGAGAGAATAGCAGGGATTATAACTGGAGAGGTAAGAAAGAGAGCATTCTGGGACTCAAAGCCATGGTAAAGATTATGACTTTATTCTAAGTATAATATGAAGATCTCGGAGAGATTTGCATGGTGCCTCAGGATGAGACAGCAGTAAGTTAGACTGACTTTATCTAGTTTCCATTTCAAAATCACTCTTGGCTGCTTCAGAGGATGGCCTGGAACAAGGTATGGGTGGAAGTGGGGAAACCGAGGTGGTGGTCATTGTCATTGAAAAGATGTAGCATGAAGGTGGCTTGGATTAAAGTCATAGCAATGGAAATCAATAAGAAAGGACATAGCCAAAATAAAACCTAAGGGTAGAAAAAAAAAGACTTGATGATGAGAGATGTGGAAAAAGGAAGGCTCTAGAATTATTTCTATGTTTCTGGCTTTACCAGTGGGTAGGTGGTCATGGCGCTCACTGTCAGAGATGGCAAAGATTATGGGAAGAACTAGATTGGAAGGAAATGAATAATTCTGAACATGTTATGTTTGCAAGACCTATGATTCCTCCAAATGGAGATGTAAAGAATGTAGGTCATTTGATGTATGGGTCATATGTTCAGAATAGAGGCCTGGTCTAGGAGTATAAAGGAAAAAATGTAATTACAGTTAAGTGTCTCCTGTGCTTCAACGCTCTCAGTAGATTCTCCTTGCTATAACAGTTTGATGGCCTTAAGGTGTTGTTGAAACCCATTTACTCTCTTACCTTTACAGCCTTACAACCTTATAGGATTTGTGATACATGAAATTATTATTTTTTTTTTCCTGGATTCTATATGAGTTAAAATGTAAAGTGGCAAGTGAAATGTGAGGTGCTCAATTCTGCATATGATCCTCTCTCTTCAGCGAGATAGTGTCCTCCGTGTATTCACAATTTATTTCTAACTCAGTAATAACACTTAATAGACTACATCCCCATTTATGTATTTATAGTTCTATCTATTCTACTAGAACATGCATTCATCAAGGACAGAATAGTTCTTATTATTCTTGTTATACCCAAGACCTAGTATCCAGGGCCCAGAGTGCTCAACACA
Organism: Pteropus alecto; assembly: GCF_000325575.1. Taxonomy (NCBI): domain Eukaryota; kingdom Metazoa; phylum Chordata; class Mammalia; order Chiroptera; family Pteropodidae; genus Pteropus; species Pteropus alecto. Next base: position 26,896,396 of record NW_006441955.1, on the reverse strand, counting down.
TAGTACATGCTTAATAAATCTAGCTGGTAATGCATATTAAACAGAGCAAATAAGAATTGAATTTGCCTGGGAAATTTTATAGACCCTATTAGCTCAATTCTGGAGTATTATTGAGCCAGTTCTGAGAATTCCATGAGAGAGTAAGCTAAATGCCCAAATCAGACATATTTGATCTTTCATGTAGTGTCACATTGGGGTAGCCAGTAGGTCCTGTTCTTGGTAGAGACAGTTTTGAACTCCCCTGCCATGCTTGGTACCCAGGAGACAGCTGAAGGGAGTGGATGTTGTAAGAAAAAGTAACCTGAAGTCCTATTTTCCTCCTGAGCTTGACGCTTACACATACCATTACTGGAACAAATGGGTACCATTTTCTTTCTATTTCTAAATATATTTAGGCTGCTCCTTGGATATTTCTTTTCCTTTTCAAGTCTGTCTTGGAAGTGAATTTTCAACCGATTTTATTTCTGTAACAATAAGTTTTGGAGTCTGAGAGTACATTTTATGCTGTACTGTGGATGAATTCCTCATTCCTCAGGGGTGACCCTGTCTAGGCATGAGTCCTGTGCCAGTTCTGCCTGATTCTTCTTCAAGAGAAATTAAACATATCTCTAGAAGCACATGGTTTCCAACTGGCAATGAGCTCAAGATCTCTGATATACCTAGCTTTTTTAAGTCTAAACTATTCTGAAGACTTCAGCAAGGGCCAGAAGACTCACAAGTTTTAGAACTACTATACAATTTAGAATGTGAACATGGCAATGTCTGGGGAGACTTGGCATGTCAATAGAAAAAAAAAAAAGAAACGTGAAGGGCTTATGTTTTAAGAGCTTACGTTTTAAGAGCATAGTGAAAGGTAGAAATTGTAAGAGCCTGGAATAAGTGTTACAAATCAAGTGGCATGAGGGGCCAAGATGGCAAAGTGAATGATTGAAACAGACCTAGTGTTAGACAATAGAGCAAGCACAGTGAAACACAGCCAACTGGACAGGGCATGCCCTGCCCAACTCCAAAACATATATAGTAATTAAGAAAACAAAACATGAGAGAGAACCTTTAGAAATGTACATGAGATCATGATACTCCTCTGCTTAGAACCCTCCTATATCCCCAGATATTCTTCCAGAGTAGAATGTAAAGCCCTTCCATTGCCCAAGAGGCCCTACTTCACTTGGTACTTGTCTGACTACACCTCTTACCACCTCTTCTGTTTCCAGCCATTCCATCCCCTTGGCCCCTCACTGGTCCTTAAACACAACCCAGAAGTTCAGGTCTCAGGCCTTCGTATATGATGCATCCCTGCCTGGAATGATATTCCCCCAAAGTGAACATGCATTCCATAATTTTGTCAGGTCTCTACTCAGATGGTGCCTTGTTATAGATGCTGTTCTTAAGAGCATAACAGCACTCTGCCTCCATCACTCTCTAGCCTTCTTATTCTGTCTTATCTTTATAATATTTATCACAAGCTGACATGTTAATATTTCAAAAACATTTGAAGTGACTATGCAGTATTATTTCAGTAGATTCATT
>NW_006441955.1:26894171-26894847 GCF_000325575.1 Pteropus alecto | reverse complement strand
TGGCTTAATCTTTATTAGACATTTCAGTGTATATGTATAGTGAAGGAGCTGGACTTTGTAGGGTTTTAAGTAGCATACAGTTTTATTATTTTCCTTAGTTTCTCTTTCAACTAACTCTGTTGAATTGCTCTTCCCAGCCCCAGTATTTTCTTACATTCCAGATCACTCTTTTTAAATAACACATAAATCTTGTTCCAGATTTTAAAATCTAGTTCTGTTTATTATCATAGCCTTTTTCTCTGCTCTAATTTAAAACTGCAGAACCACCAGTGAGTTCATTTACTCACTCAAGTGAGTAAATGATGATGAAGAGGCCCTGACAGCTTCCTCATTCTTTCTCCATCTTACCATTCCATATCTTTCTTGCCCTTCCCCAGACAGAGTGAGATGAGGATTGGGAGAGATAATATTTGAAGGTGCCACCGTAAACCAGAACAAGTGCTCTTTGGGTGTGGTAGGTACCCAAATATTGACTATTTCTTTTAGGGATAGGTTTTGTGGCTACTTCCGAAATCTCTCCTGCTGGACTATTCCTTAGCTCTGATTGAATGTCTAAAATCAAACCATTAGCTTTTGCATTCAGTGTACAAATCCACTTTCTCCATAGATCTTTTTCAAACTGACTCAAGACCAGCTACCCTCTGTGGAATTTTCCTGCTTGGCCCAGAGGAAAATT
>NW_006441955.1:26843387-26894099 GCF_000325575.1 Pteropus alecto | reverse complement strand
ACTGCTTTTGCTTATCCACACTCTTTATTTGGGTCTTCTCCCCGTGCTAACTCTCAAACTCCAGAAGACATATGTCAAGCGTTCTGAATAGCTATCAAGAAGTTCCTTCATTTAATCATATCTACACATCTACAACTGCCTTCAAAGAAATCCTTTTCCTATCAATCTCCTGACTTATTTGTAAATATCCTCAAAATGAGTTGCTAAACTCATTTTACAGCCTTTCATATGTTCTACATAGATATTCTAGCACCTGTTGATCATAGCCTTTGGAACCTTGGATAAAACTCTAAGAAAAAAGAGAATGCTATACTTACCATTCCACTACACATATATTCAGTGTATTATTCATGTATTGTATTTACATCACATTAAAATGTAAGCTTTTTTTCCCCTTTTTGGTGTAGCAAAAGCCCTACGACTCAGACAAATGCAAATGCAAATGAATACTTAAAAATATGCTATAGAATGAGTAGAATTATATAAAATATCTATGTATATATTTAGGTAATGTATATGTTTTATTTACATGAATGCAACATATAGATTTAATGGTTATTTAACTAGAAGAAAGGTCAATGGCAAAATCTGTTAATATCTTTAAAATTCCATTATAGCGAAGGATGTATACTAAGGGAAAAATACAGTGGAATGAGTTTAAGGTAATTGAGAAAAGATTATCTGCAAATTTTCTAAATAATTTGTATATAATGACAGAAATTCTAAACAATATGAAAGAGAATAAAGGAGTCTTTACATTTTTGTAATAAATAACCTCTTCTCGACCTCCTTCCTCCTTTAAAAATAAAGAGAAATAATTTTAGGGAGATGATGGCAAAGTATTATGAAAGTAATGAAAAATGCTAAGGAACTATTTCTGTGTCTCATTATACATCTTAAATTGCTGTTCCCATATCCTAGGTTTGCTTAAACAGTTAACTACTGCCAAACATAGCAGTAGGCAACTCTCTGGAAAAGAAACACTGGTCGTACTGTCTGCTCGTAGAGCCTGGAACATATAAATGCTGATGGATCCCCAAACTCTGCTCAGACTGAGCCACACAACTAGTGATAGGGCCCCTGAAGAACCTTGCCTTTGAACAATTGAAACTTGAATTTGCCCAATTCGACAAAGAAGTTAAAACTCCCACCCTCAAACAAAGCCTGGGAAAATAAAATCTAGGGCACTAAAATATACAAATAATATAAACTGTAAAATTATATAGATTTTGTGTTCCCCTTTGAACATCACTCATACATAAGAAAGCAGTATTCAGAAATTTTGTGCTATCTGAATCATCTGATCCTTCTTCATCTTTTCTAATTTTACTCAGGCTTTCAGAAGAGAAGATTGGGTATAAATCCCCAAATGCGCATCCTTATAGTAACAGTTAAACTATTTACTAAAGAGTGAAAACAGGGACTGGCCCTGTTGGTAAGGCAATTATCTTTAGGATGTATATGTAGGTTGAAGAGGCAATGATGGAAGTCCCTAGTAAACTATGGTTTCCTATTTTAATGATATAATATAGATATAGCCTCAGTATTGGCATATCATATAGATCAGAGGTCCCAAACATTTTTGGCACTGGGAACCGGTGCTTCTATGAGAATCTAATGCCTGATGATCTGAGGTGGAGCTGAGGTGGCGATGCAAGTGCTGGGGAGCGGCTGCAAATACAGATGAAGTTTTGCTCCCTTGCCCGTCACTCACCTCCTCCTGTGCGGCCCGGTTTCTAACAGGCCACAAATTGGTACCGGTCGGTGGCCTGGGGGTTGGGCACTTCTGATATAGATAAGTTCTCCGAATCTTGTTTAAGAATTTTCTGAATTTTCAGATTTCTACTAATGAGCAAGTATATTGGATATTTTCCATCTCTTCTTCCCTTTCCTCTGATGACATGAGGTAGAGTCTGTATCTAAACATGAGAAATAAGTGGTTGTCAACGTGACTGAACTGGTTGGTATTGTTTGTCACAGCAGGTTCTTACAATCAATCCAGAAGTGCCACAGTCCTGCTGCAATCAGGATTGATTATTATGAAAGCCAGCTGTGGCTCATCTATTTCATTGCAGATGGCCACAGCCTTTGATTCCATTGAGAAAAGCAATTTGTCACCAAAAACTCAAATGCTGCCTTCACAGTATTTTACTTTCAAAGACATTGGGAGGATAAATGACCATATGGAACTGAATGTGGATTTGTCAAACCTTTTACTGAGAGTCTTTTTTTATGTGTTGAAAGTGGCGAAATGGGGGTTGTTGGTTCCTAGTTCTAAAGTTTCTTTGCATAAACAAATTTCAGTTAGTTCAACTGGACACAATTTTGGTCCTTTGCCTTACACTGATATGCCATGTCTGGGTTTACAGCTTAAGAAATTCATGTAACTCCCTATGAAAAGAGAAATGCATCACTCCAGTTATAATAATATGATATAATATATGAAGCTTCTAACAAATGATTTCATTGTTGTACTTATTGCTTCCCAGTTTTGATAAGCATTTAAGTTTCCATATAAAATTACTCTATTCATTTTAGTAATAAAGAAAGAAATAGATGAAATAGAAGTTTGATTTAAAAGTCCCTGTTTTGTTCAAGATAAGCAGGTAAAAAGAAATTTGTCGAAGTTACTAAAAACCAATTTTCAAAAGCTCGCTACTAATTTGAACCCTATTAAAGGAACACACATATGTGCACCCATTTTTCAGTATAAATCAGGAAATATGAATAGTTGAAGTGCTTTTGTGCTCTAAATTTTCATTAAATATAACTTGAATGCTGATCTCAGGCTTCAGTCTTGGATTAGGTTTACTTTAGCAAAATAAATTAGAGAAATAATGAACCAAATGAAGCTTTCTATCAGGAAATCCACACAAACTGAGTAAAAAAAAAGTTTTAGATAAGTAATAGATTTTTTTTTTAGATTTCTTTAAGTGTATTATTTTATTCTTTCTAAGAGTATATTATTTTGGTCATTTAAAGAGCTGACTTTCACTACCTAAATAAAACCAGATTGCTATCCAGTGTAATAAACTTCCAAAAGACTAGAAAGACATGTTCTCAAGAATTTGGGAAGAATTTGGGAAATCTTGCTTAATAAATTGCTGATTAAACTTGAGAAAGAAAATATAAAAGAAAATAAATGATAGTAGATCTTTGAGAAACAAACCAAGTACATTTTCAGCGTGTTATTTGATCATTTTGAAATTAAGTCACAAGTCACAATGCCGGGTAAAATATTGTTATATTATTGTACTCGTTCTACATTTTTATTAAATGGAACATATTATCAGATTGGATTTTATGAAAAAGTTTGAATGTAATCCTTTAGGATAGCTTGAGGAATTTATGTGTTTATATAACCTAGGATTCTGAATCTTTCTATGACCACATCCAGTCATCAGATATCTGGATGTTTGCTTTGTTGTTTTGTCCTTCACCTACAAAAAAAGAACTGGCAATGTTTATCAGAAACTCTTGTAGTGAATGGGAGAGCAGCAAAGATCAATAGGTTAATATTTATAAACCACAATTCAGGTGACAAAATGTCTGTAGACACATAAAATAAATATTCTGCTAAATGACAGACCATTGATCATAAAAAAATTATTTTGCTCCAGGATAACATTTTCATGTGTTTTGTAGGTTGCATGTATGTTAGTCTCATAGATATTAATTAGCAGTAATAATTATCATTTAATAAACCCAAAACTGATATAAACAGTGGAGGTCTCAATATGCTTTCTACAGTGATTTATTATTATTATTATTATAAATTTTATACCTGAGACTTGAAAAATTAAAACCTTTTATATATTTTGTCAGATAAAACAAAATGTATACTATGATGACATAATAAATTCCACTGTTTTAACTTTTCACTGAGAAATCTTATAAATAAAAATCATTTTGAAAATAATTTGTATTTTGTCTAATGTAATGTTTTCAAAAATTTTGTAATTTTTTATATTTTTATTTCATTTACTGCTTATGACAAACAAATAAAATATGTAGATATGTAGACAGGTCAGAGAGTAATTACTATTCCTAATTCTAATTGTTAGCATTCTTCTAGTCATCCAAATTTTTCACTTCACTTTAATCTTTATTTTTTCTCCTTACTCACCACCGTGAACCACTTGTCTGTCTTATATACTTCTATACCAAAATATCTCTTATACCCATCTATTTCTTTTCATTTCTATTGTTACCTAGCTTAGGTTTCATTTCTTTTCATTTGTGTCATTGTCATAATCTTCAAATTGGCCTTCCCATCACTGGCTCTGTCCTTTTCAATCCATTCTTCACTCTGAAGATTTACTTTGATAGTATTTCTGCTCAAAACCTTCCATGGTTCCCTACTGCCCCCACACTAAGTACAAATTCAGTATTCCAATTTCTCTTTTCAGTGCTAAATTCTGGTTAAATACACGTATTTTGGAATAGGATTGAAGTGAGTTCAAATCTTGGTTCTAACTCTTGATCTTTATGTACCGTAGCAATTATCGCTTAAGATCGTGGAGTCCATCAGAGGATTCGTGTGAGTGTAAATGACACAATTAATTGATTAATTAATTAAACATATATTTATTTAATATCTGTTATGTGCCAAGCATTGTTCTAAGACTGGTAATAAAGCAGTGAACAAGAATTTCTGTGGAGATAGATGATAATCAAACAGTAGATACACACATGCACACACATACATGCACATTCACATGCTTTTGTTAAAATAAACTTTTAATTTTAGATTAGTTTTAGATTTATAGAAAAATTATAAAGATAGTATTGAGAGCTACCTTACACTCATTTTTCTCTATTATTAACATCTCACATCAATACATTATTAACCTTAAATTTATAGTTTATTCAGATTTCCTTAGTTTTTACCTATTGTCCTAAGATCCCATCCAAGATACCACATTATAGTTAGTTGTCATGTCTCCTTAGGCATCTGTTGGCTATGACACTTTTTTAGATGTTTTTTGTTTTCAATGACCTTGACAGTCATTTTCATGTTGGGTAGAGACAAGTAATAGGAAGAAAAATAGGCTATATATATATATATTTAAAATAAAGGGGGCTGTTATTTCAGATAACATGGTTAGGCAAGACAAATTTTGAGGAGATGACAGTTGACTGAAATTATAATATTTCAAGAGATCACGCAGTATAACTATCTATAAAAAAAAAATTCTAGACCCAGGAAATGGCAATATAGATACCCTTAACTGAGGTGTGGGTGGGTTGAACAACTAACAAGAAAGCTAGTGTGGATGGAATTAAGTGGATAAGAAAGAGAAAGCGTGGCAGTTACTGACTTTGGTGTGACAGCCATAGGGATCATGTGGGTAGGGTCTTGGATTTATTCCGAATGAAATGGAAAATTCTTAGAGCATTTTGAATAGGGGAATAACATAGTTTGATATATGTGTTTTAAAAATAACAGAAGTATATAAATAATTTTACATCATATTACTATCATAATGTTTTTCAATTACTATTTACATCCCATAACCTATAGCTGACCAGGATCACTATTTTCCTAGTCATACTCCAAGCTCTCCCATTTCTGGCCTGTATTATTCGCTTTGCTGAACTTGTTTCTGTACCGTCTCTGAGAATCTCTTTAATCTCAAAATCTGTCTCAAACATTATGAGTTTTCGGAAAACTTTTCTAATCCTTTTCTCTAGGAACATGAATATATAGAAATATTATAGAATTTGAAATTGGATAGGATTTTGTTTGAATCCAGGACTGTTCTACAAATTATTAGATTACTCTGAGTCTGAATTCTTTAGGTAAAACATGGGGATATTTAGTTGTCTTATGAAATTGCCTTCTGAGATAACATATTAGAAGTTTAATAACTGCTAGTTATTTGGAGTAAATTCTTTAAAATTGTATTATGCCATTTACCTGATTTTTCTTGTGATAATAGCTATTAATATTTTTATATACTTAAATTTTATCAAGTGCCTACTATTTGTAACTGCTTTGTTAAATACTAAGGATGAGAACAGCAAGTAAAAAGTATAAACTTTATAGTGGAGTTCCTGCACTCAAAGGAACTTTTGCTGAAATGGAAGACAAGCTATGCAAACATATAGTACAAATATATTACAAGAGAGTGAAGGGAATAAAAAGAAATGCACAGAAAACAGGTTGAGAGTAGAAGAAAGAATCCTCAAGATTTCAAAAACAGAACACAGTAATAGTTCTGTCAAAGCCATCCTGGAGTCACTGTCTAGCCCCTACACAGCATCTTGCTTGCAATAGCTGCTCAGTAAATGTAAGTTAAAACAGATTCCTAATTTTATAGATGACAACACAGTTACGACTGGGCATGCCCAAACTTAGTGTCTTTTGGGAGAGTTAGGACTAGAAGAGATCTTTGTTACGATCGGCCTATGCTGAGAGTCATACTGGCAGAAAACCAAGGGGCTCCCTGTGGTCTCAGATTTACTCAGAAGATTCTTTTAGCAGAAACTTAATTGAACTGGTAGACCCTAAAGAATTCTTCATAAATAAGTGACATAAAAAATAAAGATGACATTTGGCTATGAGAAAACTAAGGTTAGATCTGAATATATAATTTGAATGTATAGTTTGACTTGGAGAATAAGCCAGCTATTTTCCTAAATCTCAAAACAATATAAAAAAGAAGGCATTGTAGGTGATATTTGGTTATGACCTGGCTTTACAACAACTGAAAATGCCCCCTAAGTTTCTGGCTTAATTGCTATGAACATCAACCAGGTAGTTATCAGGTAGCCATTGAGTGAGTGTTTGTGCTAGTACCTGCTAATAGCGAGTGCTTCCTTCTAAAGCACTTTTATTACTTAAAATAATCACTTAGATTATGATGATGTTTTTTTTCTTGTCCCAAATAAAGTATTTACAAGAAGCCCATAACCTTATCAATAAATGCTTTACATCGAGTGCTTCCTTCTAAAGCACTTTTATTACTTAAAATAAGCACTTAGATTATGATGATGTTTTTTTCTTGTCCCAAATAAAGTATTTACAAGAAGCCCATAACCTTATCAATAAATGCTTTACAAAATTCTTTACTGAGCATGGCCTGTCTCTATCGGAGCTAATCATAGGAATGGTGACTTATCACGTACACAGTGCTTTTTTTGCTGATTCCTTAAATTATTCCTTACAATAGCTCTGAGGTAGCTTTTCCTATTAACTTTAGTTTTATAGGTGAAAAAACTAGCCCCAGTGAGTTTTCAAAGAAATCTCATTTTACAAGTAGTTTACCCAGGATTTGAACCTATATACTGCTGCCAAAGTCCATCCTCTATAATAATAAGTTTAAAAATATTAAAATGAAATAACACATATATATTGGCACATTGATACATAGAAAATATGTGTTTATAAATAAGTATGTATCATACATACATATATATACACATATACACATTAGGTATATAATATATATAGTATATACACACACATCATGAGTCAACCCTGATCATGGTGGGACTGGAAAAGAAAGTACCTGTGACCTTTACTGACTACAGTGCAATTTGGTCAAGGAACATTAAAAAAAAAAAAAAAAAAGCCCATGTGGCCATTACTGCTTGTGGTCTTGTTTTCTAAAGGCAGAGTGAGGTAGCTTACTGTAATGGTTTTGAGATGGCTCAAACGCAGTCCTCTGATCTTTGCTGGAGGGATGTGGTCAAATAGCAAACAAGACAAAATTTAGCTTCAACAGTATTATTTTCCTCCCCACAGCCCTAATTCATATAGAAGTGTCTCTTTATCTTATCTTAACCTTGGAGACTCTGTTGTCTTCCAAATGACCAGCCTCTCTGGAGTCTTTTATTCAGCTCTGCCCTGTGATAAAAATGCCTAAAATACTTGGCTCTTTTTATTTCCTCATTAAAGCAGACCCTTGGTGCTGCTGATCTTGGCATGGTCTTAGGAGGAAAGCAAGCTCATAGATCAGTTTAGGAATGACTATTAATTTCTATTCTTTATCAAGTGACTTTCATCCTAAAGGAGATTCTCCTCTTTGCACATTAATTCATTTATCCTTTCACTCACTCAAGAACTATTTAGCAACCAGTTATGCACCAGGCACTGTGCTCATTCCTGTAGATAAAATGGTGAACAAGGATACGTAGATCTTGCCTTCACAATTTTTTTCCTACCAGTAACTACTTATATGACAAATTAAGAGCAATAGTAATCAATGCATTGACAAACATGTGCAAGATGTTCTGAACACCGATAACCTTCCTGAGTCTACGATGTTAGGGAAGATTTCTTGAAGAAATGATTGTACACTGAGATCTTAAGATAAATACAAGTTTGCAAGACAAAACAAATATTGATTACATGGTGAGAAAGTACAGAAATAGACTTAGTAGGCAACTCAAAGATAAACCACACCCAAATTCTGCACCCAAGAAATTTTAATGTAAGATTAGATTTATCTGTACAAAGGAAGATAGAAAGTATCATAAGAAATTTATAGCAAAGTTCATTGAGAGTTCAGAGAAAGAAGGAGAGAGTATTTTCATCTTTCACTGAAAGAACAAGAATGGAATCTGATATAGGGTTTTAGAGATGGTGTAGTGGATTCTCTGTTGTACCAAACAAATCTCTCTACATAATTAAGACATTTCTTGTGATCCTGTGAATAGTGGATGATAAGATCTCTTAGCCTTGTCTTTCTCCATTAATTGCTTTGACTGAAAGAAATACATCACTCCCAAGTTTACACCTCTTCCCAGAGGAGTTCATAAACAAAGACTAATTAAGGTGGCATTACAAAGGCCTGGCCTTGTTGCTTGGACTGAGGTAATCTCTGAAGGATCATCTAAGTTTCAGGTGAAGGGGAAGCTCTTTGTGTGACTGAAGCCACACCTGCAGTTATATCACATTTCAACTTTCTCCTTCTACCCAATTTTGCTTCCCTTTCTCCTCCTTCATAGTTGTTTTTAGTAGCGCTGCCCAGTAAGTCTCTGCACACAAACTCAGAATCTCAGCTTCTGTTTCCTGGGGAACTCAACTTGAATCAGTTGGTACTGGGAGTATGCTAGAAAGTGGACAACACAGTGGAATTGGGAGCTGGAAAGACCAGTTGGCCATGAGGATTCAATCACTGGTGGTGATTGGAGTAGTGACAGCTCTTGCCATGTTATAGCAGGGCACTGATTAAAACTTTCACCAGTGGTGAATGGGACTTGGGAGAGGATATTTTTAGAAGGGGATGCACTAATAGGTATAATATCATGAGAGGTTTGGGGTAAATTGTAATTATAAGTGTCTTGACATTAGATGGCTTTTGTTTAGGAAAATCTACACATTGGAGTTAGCCTATGGAAGGCTGAGAGTAATCACCATTTACAAGCTAAGTGTCAAAGTCACAAAGCCTCCTTGACAGCATAAAAAAGACTCTCATCTCCTATGTTTGGAAGACTGAAGAAGCAGAGGATCAGCCCAAGGCTTAATTATAAGAGTAATGAAGTTGAATTCTTGATATTAGGAAATTTGCTATGCCAAGATAAGAAATGGGTTAAGGACGTCTATATGTTTTAAAATTCTCGAATCCTTAGATTCTCTGAACTCTCTGGGACTAGAGAAGTGGTTCACTGCTCCCAGTTAGAGGCTACTGCTCTGTTTTGCAAGACAGCATATGTATCCTCTTGATTTAACTCTACTTTTTCTTCTGGTCATCAGACAAATGAATAGGGTCAAATTACAAAAATAAATCCAGCAGATAAGTGCTGAGCCTGCTAATAGGGGAAAAGAAATATACACTGACGACAATGGAGATGGCATGATCCCCAAATAATAGGCACTTTGGAAGCAAGATAAGATATAATACAAGGAAAGTTAGACTCCTAACCAAGTGTGATAAGATGTTGATTTAGTTGGAGCAATGGAGATGATTAATAGAACATGTTTCTAGGTAAACAAGCAGAAATCAAGGGCATTCTTCATGCAAATTTTTTTTTTTTAAAGAATAACCAGAAGGGCAAAGGAAGCTGCCATAAATAAATCATATCCCTAGCTCAAGTTTTAGCTCAGATAGTTTATCTAAAACAATATGGCATCCTGGAAAGAATGGCAGATATTAGTGCCACTATTAAAGATGTCAAGGATACATGGATCATGGTCTGCATAATATCCTCCATTTAATTCACCAACCTAGTTTCTATGGAAACACAGATGGAGCCTAGAAGATGACAATAGAGTTTGTCAGACTCAACCAAGTAGTAACATCAACTGAAGTTGTTATGTCAAATGTGCTGTCTTTGCTAGAAAGATTAATATGACTTCAGTCACATGGTATATTACCACTGAATTGGAACATGTACTCTTTTCCATCTCCATCAAGAATGAAGACCAGAAGCAAATTTAATTCTCATAAGGTGGACAAGAGTATTTATTTACTGTCTTGCTCCCTATCTTGTGCTCTTTATCAAAATATAATCAGAAAAGATCTAGACCCTCTATACATGCCACATAATATCTCATTGCTCTACGGTGTCGATGATATCATGTTAATCAGATCAGACCAGATGAGAACAAAGTGGCAAGTTCATTAAAGGCCTTGATAAGTATGTGCTCTCTGAAGGATTGGGAATAATTCTACAAAGGTTCAGAGAATGACTTGTCAGTAAAATTTTTAGGGATCCAGTGCATGCTAGGATATCCCTTTCAAGTAAACACAAATGATTGCATCTCATACTCATACCACTAAGAAGTAAATATGGCATCTCTATGCTTCTTTAGGTTCTGGAGGCAGCATATTCCACATTTAGGATTATTGCTCTAACATATTTACTGAGTGACATGGAAGGCTGCCATCTTCAAGAAATACACTCTATGGAATCCAGGCTGCAATTCAAACAACCTTGCCACTTGGCTATACAATAGGTACCTATGGTGTGTAACACCCCCAAATAGAAACACAATATAGACATGCACCAATCTGTAGGCAGTCATGCCATCTGAAGCATAGAATGATACTCCATTAAAGTAAACAGCTTCTGTGTGCCACTGAGTTCTGATAGACATGTTGAATCTGACCATATCATAAGACCAGAGATACCCATTGTGAGCTAGGTTCTAGCAGACCCACTGAGTCATAAGGTTGGGCAAGCCCAGTCACAGATCATAATAAGATGGAAGTGATTCATCTAGGTTGGAGCATGAATAGAGACATGGGATACAAGAGGCTGGAACAGATTGCCTCTATCACAGTTGTATTGTCACTTTTTCCTTAGTTCTCACCTATGGCCACATGTGGGGATGTCCCTTATGCCCAGGTGATGGAAGAGAAAAACGACGGAAAGTTTCTCACTTGGATTGGCTTGGAATGTGAGTATTAAGTGCACTAGAGTTCCCCTCAGGAATAGTTACAACAGATTGTGTTAAGAGGAAATTCTCCCATTAAGTGTAGCTTTGGTCAGTGTATCTAGTTACGCATTTCATGTGGAAAGAGAAGTGGCCTCAGCTAAGAATGCACATGGGCTTGTGAGCAATGTCAAATGGCTAAGTTCATTGGTCAGGTGGCTGGAAAAGAGAAAGTAAAGAATATTCAAAATAAGGAGGTCTAGAGAAGAGGAATGTGAATAGATTTATATGAGTGGACACAAAGTGTGGCGATTTTTGCATCGTATGTTAATTTCCACCAGAGAGCATCCACTATGGAAAAGTTACTAACCAATCAAGTAGACAGCATTGCTTAGTTGACATGAGTCAGCCTTTTGTCACAACCAAATACTGCCAAAATGGACTCATGAACAGAAAAGCCATGTGGAAAGGGTGGTGCTCCAACATACGTGCAACTACTTACCAAGATTGATCTAAATACTGTTGCTATTTAGAGTCTAACATGTTGGTAATAGAAACCAATAATGAGCCTGTGATATGGCACCAGCATTTGAGGGGATCGACCACCAATTGATGGGAAGGTGACTTCACAGAATTCCTTTTACTCTGGAAAGAGCTATGATTGACACTGACTGAAATCATAATATATTCCTAATATGGGTGGCCATTTCCAGCTTCCAGAATGTTAGCCAACACCACTACCTGAGAATGTTTGACACTCCATTATCAAATTCTGCTTAACATTTTCTTGGATCAAAGAAGCTACTTTACAACAATGAAGGTATAACAGTGGGCACATAGTCAGGGGATACACTGGTCCTACAATATACTACACTACCTAGTGGTTACTGATTGAACAGTCTCTTGAAGATATAACTGAGTTGCCAATTTTCTGATGATACTGGATGTGGATAGGTACCACTTCATAGGATGCAAATTCAGTTAAATATATGACCATTATAGGGTGCTGTGTTCCCAACAGGTGGAATATATAAGCCTGGGAATCAAGGAGTGGAAAAATAAGGGGTCTCATTTCTCTTCTTTTTCATTGATCCACTTGGGGAGTTTGTGCTTTCCACTTCTGTAACTCAAGGCTCTGTATGTCTAGAAAGGCGAATTCTTAGAAGAGGAGCATTTACTCCAAGGGATATCTTATGAGTTCCTTTAAACTTTTACGTGATGGCTCTCACCCAATCACATCAGATTTATTTTGCCAAGAGACCAACAGGCAGGAAGAGCAATAGGGACCTTTGTAGGTTAATTGATCTTTATAACCAGGAGGAGGTAGGGCTGCTATTATACAACGGGGACAAAGAATAGAGTAGGAACCAGTTGATCCACTGGGATTCCACTCACCTTCCTCTTCTGAGTCACTCCAAGAAAAGAGACCAACCAAAATTATGAAATTTTTTTCTAGGTAGAGTGAATCTGCTCTTTGAAACAAGTACGTCTGAGTGGCACAAGGGGTCAGCTAAAGTTGGTGTTTTGTGCTGTGTGGGTCTGCTTTTAGGATCTGCCTAATTGTTGGCTACTGACTATTCACAGCTAGGTTTATCCCTCTCCTCCCTCCTCCCCCAGGTGAAATTGCTGCTTTGCCAAGAGCTATATGTCCCATTTCCAGGGCAGCCTACATCCAATGACTAGTTGATACAGAGTTACGAAGGCCTGCCTGGATCCTCTACCTAGACTGGAAACCTAGATTGGAGCTATCTCTGAAAGACTTTCCCAGCTTCTGAGTTCTCAGTTGGATCAGTCAAGTTCACCATTGCAATTTTATCCCAGTTTAAATCTAACCTCTGTCCAAACAGCCCCATTTCCCTTGCTCTTTTATAGGTACCATTACAGAGAGCCCTCTCCAATTAAATCCCTGTGTATTCGTTCCAGAGTCTCGAGTCTGTTTCTTATTAAGGATGACAACTCTATAACCAAACACAATAGTTGTGTAGGAAGAGAGAATATTTCTTTTTAAATAAAAAGCTTGTATAAATTCACAATGATGGCAAAGTAATAGATATGAATGCTTAGTAACTTACTGTTGAAGTTTAGGTAGTACAGTTGACTCTTGAACAACATGCGGTTAGAGGAGCCAACTCCTACGCAATCAAAAATCCATGTGTATCTTTTAACTCCAAAATCTGAACTATAGTCAGTGGGTCACATCTCTAGTTTCAACCAACTGTGGACTGAAAACAGTATTTTCGGTCCGTAGCTGGGAACCTTCTGTTGTGAAAATGCAATTGGGAGTGCGAAAATACTGCTTTGGATTTGTGGTTGGTTGAAACCCTGGATGCCAAGTTCTCAAATACGTAGGGCCAACTGTATTTATTGAAAAGAATTCCTGTGTAAGTGGACCCACTTAGTTCAAATTATGTTGTTCAAAGATCAACTGTATTGGAGAACGTGCTTGGGAAGAGAGATTGAAGCTAGATCATAAAAAACTTTGAATGCCTAATTTAATTCGCAACGTGAAACATTCATAGCTTTTTGAGCAGGTGGCCAAACTGATCTGAACTTTTTGGTGGAAATATTAAATACTGTATAAAATGCATTGAAATGGAGGAAGAGTTCGCATAGAAGAAACATTGGAGGAATTACTTTCAGTTTTCTAATGGAGAAATCATTATTTTTGGCAATGGTTAGTAACAGTAGAAATGATAAGTAGAGATCTGATGATACAAAAGTCTGGAGGTAAACAGGGTTTGGTATTTGAGTTGATATGAAGATAAGGGAGAATTAGCAACATGCAATATTTCTGGAGGTCTGAGAAAAATGTTTTGGAGCCTTTATAGAACTCTTTAGAAGAACCAGGAGTGCCAGTTGCCTGGGTTTCCCTGGAGATAATATTCTAGAACTCTTCAAAGGGCATGGTGAAGCTTTTGTTCAGCAGTTCTCTATAATAATCCTCACAGCTGAATATAGAAATATCTCCTAATCTTTGTGCCCATTTTCTCTCTAGGTTCAACCCGCTCCATTCATTTTATGGGTTTGTTCTTTTGAGGATTAGCTGTGACAAACTGTGACTAGGCCAAATAACAGCTTCTTTGTATACAAACTGGAGCACTATTGTATAGGCCCCCTTTTGAGAGCAAAGTTTTTTAATGACCCTAAGCTTTGACTTAATTATTTTTATTGTAGTATTACTTAAACACATCAAACATAAAAATAGGTATAAACTCTGTGTGCTTATCTGCTTTATGTAACTATGTATAAGAAAAAAACATTTTATAAGTTCAAGTCAATAAAAACTATACAACTAATAAAATTTAAATTAAGATCACTAATTTAATGGACAAATGAAGTTGTTTTTGTGGCAATAAAATTGCTATTCAAGACTTAAATAACAATCAGATTCTTCTGAGTTTAGAATGCCAAGTGCTGTCTTGTCATTTATCATGACTTAAGTCTTTCACTAATTTCTATAATCAAACAATAGAAAAATCTTCATCAAGATTTCAACGACATTGGTTGGCTTTTACTGAGCAGGTATCCTTATTTGTCTGTGAAGTACACTTCTCACAAGCCTTAGACAAAGGGGTGAAGCTTGATGCAGCGATATCTTGAACACGTATGTCTATTTGGGACCAAAAAGAGAGTTATTGTGTTTGGTTATAGAATTGTCATCCAAATGATGTACAATAAGGTTATTGATAATTTTTTAGATTACCTTATCAAACACATGCAATTTTTTGAGGAGTTCAGGACTTGAGCAGGTTTTTTAAAAAATTAAGTGCCTTGGTCCACTTGGTAGGTAGCTAGTCAGACATGAATGACAGGGGAACAAAGGAATAGGGGCCCAGCTCTGTAACCATAGAAACTTCCCTTCCTTAAGGACCTCCCAGAAATATCTCCTTTTTAGGGTTATAAATTACCCCAAATTCTAGAGTACAAAGGCCATAAAAGCTGTTGGCCTAAACCAGCTACAAACGCATTCTCAGAAGGTACTGCCCCTCACTTCAGCCTCATTATACCATCATTATAATCTTATGATTATGCCTGGAAGTTCATGAATTTAATTATAACAGACTGAATTCTGGGTACGCACATGTGCACTAGGCAAAGTTATATAGCAGCTAGGTGTCAATCAAGGTGACCTCACTTGCCAATCACCTAGGAATGTCTTTTGGGGCCCATCACAGGCTCCAAATATAAGGCAAACCTCTCCCTCCCCTGGGGTTACAGCTCTCCATCTTCTTTGGCTGTAATCCTTATACCCTTCTTAGGGGAACATAATCTCATTCTCACATGGCTAGCCAGTTTTAGGCTTGACTTGTCTTCTGCTTCCTAATGTGCTTTTAATAAACAAATATTTCTCATATTCACTGAGATGAAATTCCTTTCTTCGGCAGTGAAAAGGACCTAGAGATGTGTGTGTTACCGAAACTCTGATCACTCCAACGGTAACATACTGATGGGCTGTGAATTGCTGCAATGATGTCAACTTTTTTCTTTGTTCTTTTGGAGCAATGACAAACAATTCTATAGAATTTCATCTTAATTTACAATTAAAGCCTAGTTACCACTAAAATGCCATGTAATTTATTCAGGGTTAAACACTGAATAGTTGCTTACAAGTCAAAATTTGTATAATCCTAGATTCACTGCATTTCTTTCTTTCTTTACTAAGTGGTCTGCCTGCCACACAGGGCTTGGTGACTCTGAGAAGCTTCTAGAGATAAGTGGCACTTCCACTATCCTCAGAAAGGCTGCTTTTTTGAATGTTGCAAAGCCTATCTTGTGTTAGTGATGGTTTTCAGTATTATGCTTGGCTTTTACTTAAAAGTTCCTTCTAGTTTAGCTTCACTGTGATCCACTTTTGTTATGTATTGTTTATTTAACTCTATAATAGGTAACAAGGCATAATTTTACCACTAATTTTTTGTCTTCTAATCTTATAACTTGCCTCTAAGATATGTATTGTAAATCATATATAAACCATCCATATTACCTAAACTTAACCTCCTCCCCAAAATTTAATTGTATAGTGTATGACATTTCATTGCTATCATGTAGTAATATTTCTAATGAAAATTAAGAACAGGCAAGGTGAGTTTCAGGGTCACTTACCATGTTGAAATGGGTAAAAGTCAAAATAGTTTGGGAGCTACTATTCATTAGCAAGAGAATCTAAACTAAGTAAGTTATTTGTCTTTGTCTTTCCTGGCTTTCCTTTAGGAAAGTCACACCTAATAATTTGTCCTTTAAATTATCTTTATGTAAGCTTAGTTTTCATAGTTTGCTGCTTAAAATCCTTGAATGACTGCTCGCAATTTAAATTAATAAGAATGTGGAATAGACACTTAGTATAATTCTAGCCATAATAGGTCAGATTTGGTGCAAAACTAGTACATGTTGGATCAAATCCAGATGGGTTTATTACCAAATGAACCAGAAGGATCTAATTATAACACGTTCACATCGAACATGGTCCCATAGAGTGGATTTCAAGAATATCATAGTGAGAATGTAGTGCAAATGAAAACGAGATGGGTAGTTCTTTGATGGATGAGAGATTTAGGTAGAATAAGGAATAGAAGAAATGTCTTGGGGAACACAAATGAGGATGATATAGGGAACCTGAGTCTGGAGTTATTTTAAGCATTGGCCTTGGGGTATGAAAGGAAAATGAAACAAAAAATAAAGTCTACAAAATTTAGTTGAATGTTAGAGAAATCCCTGGCTGAAAACATTTGAAACTCTTATACTAAAATCAGTTCAATATGTCCAGTATTATTATTATTTTTGTAACCAATTTATTTATTTTAATATTGCCGAGCAGTGTAATAAACCACACATCTCAAATTTTTTCTGGCACTTTTCTAAAATAGAGTCCCACATATTTTCTGCTCTCTGGGTTATTTAAGGCATTCGGTTGCCTACTAATTTCCCTATGTGTCTTAAGTAAAAATTCACAAAAATGTGAACTTAAGGCAATAAGGAAAAGGCTTAATTATTTTTAAAGAAAGTTGCTGAAGTTTATGGGTAGACTAATAAAACTTTATTATATTGTCTTTTATTTCATGTTTTCACTGTGTCTTTATTATTTACATACAGTTAGAGATCTTGGCCATGAGATAAATAATAGACTTTGATAAGTACAAATCGGTGGCAGTACTTTTAGGAGAAAACTTGGTTAGTTGATGATGGCAGAATTTGTGAAAGCTCTGGTTATTAAAAGATGGCTTTTATCGCTCAACTCTTTCTACAGAGTAAAACAGCTGACAAGGATAGTGACATATGTAATTCTAACACTCTTCATTGGAAAAACAGCAATTGCCAAGGTAGTCTGTCTATTAAATCTATTTCTGAGTCTAATTTCTCAAATCCTCTTGAAGGCACAAGTGATGGGTTTCTCTTTCTCTAGTTATTTATTTTTCTGTCTAAATATACATGTGCATAAAAATTACAAAATAAAAAGCTGAAGCTGCATTAAAATAGTTTTTGATTCTGTGGCATCTTAACCAAACCTTTATTTTGTCATTTTTTCCTCTAAAAAATGCATCTGAAATGATGTTTTCTTAAGCTCATAATGGTAGTTATTTAGGCAGAATACTTTCTGATTAATTCAGTCAATGAAACTCATACTCTGCTCTACTCTCTGCACTTTTTCAAAGCAGCCTGGTGCTTTGTCTAGAATATTGCAATTCCAGTACACCAAGATAAGTGAATGTGTGAATTTTAGATCTGGGAACTAGATGTGGTCTGATTTCAATACAGCTCTGTCTTCTCCAAGTGTGCATAATCCCCACATAGTCTTTCATCCATGACTAGATGTTCCCACACACTTTTTGCCTCTGGGGTCTTTTCTCTGTATGCCCTGTCAACCATCTCTTCCTTTACTTGCCATCTATGTCCTCCCATTGGTCTATTTTTCCACCAAGAGACATTTTCTGGCTTTTTTCAATGGCTACATATACTGAAGGAAAGGAGACAATTTTGAACAAAATGTATTTATACCTTTTTTCCATGAAATTAGAAAAATTTTAATCTCCCCAGACTTAAATTTATTCAGGTTACATATAGTAACCAAGTCATATACAACTGCAGTATCTTTATCCATGAAAATAACTTCCTGGAACTTATCCAGGTCTTTTAAAAGTAGAATAATTCAGTGATTGTGTCTACATGATGGCCAAACATGAATGCCTGGAAATTCAGTAAATTCATTTAGTCGCTTGGTCAACATAAATTCATTATGTTGTTTATACACACACATATATGTATCATTATCTAGATAATACTTATTCATCCAGATATTAAGAAACAATTTGATATCTTTAACTTTTTCTTAATATCTGGATGAATAAGTATTATCTAGATAATGATACACATATGTAGATATTTCATTTAGTTAGTTTAGTTTCAATAGACACAGTTTTGTGGGTTCTGTTAACACCTAAACAGTAATTTATGTACTATGAGTTTGTTGCTGATTAGACTCAATAATCGGACTGATTCCAAGAAATACAAATATTAGTTTCAGTTTATTATACAAGTTTATTTTTATTATATATTTTCAGTTTTAATAAAAAATTATTTTATTTTATTATGTAACAATGTATAAAAATAGAAATTGAAAATTTTATTTTTTATTTTCTTATAAAATGTGAAAAATAAATGAATAAAGGAAACTTTTATCTAATCCTATATTGGTATGAGTATAAGAATTCTTTATCAAGAAAAGTTACTATTTTTTGGTATCAACATATATTTTCAACAAATGAATATTTATTTGTTTAATTAATTTTAAAGTTTCCTTTCTTTTTTCTTAAGTACTTACATAGATCTTACCTTAAACAGGCGTTTTACCTGGAAATATTTTCCCATTGCATTGTAGACTTTGTTTTTATTTGGATTTCTTTACAATACTGTTTCTATAATTTTCTGAACTTGTGTCTACACATACACATACACCAGAATATAGAATTAAAATGCTGGTCAAATCAAACCATTCTCTGAGCTAATTTAACCAGATCATTTTGTTATAATAATGGAATTTCTTGGTCATATCTTAAATAATGAATTGACTTTTCCCCATTGATCTAATTTAACAAGTGTTTATTGAGTAACCATTTTATACTTGAAACAATATGTATACTTAGTAGCTGTTTGGATTAACTAGGAATTTCAGTTCAGTCAAAGCAGATATACTGATTTAAAAATACAAATTACCTTTATACTTTATTTTTTGTAATTTGGTTATACTTCTCAACTCAACTTTAACCTTATGTTTTCTAGATAAACTTTTTATGCAAATATCTAATTTGTTGAAAATTTAAGATTTAAAAATAATTAGTGGTTAATGACTCTTGTCTAGATAACTCGAACACCTTAAATTTGTACTTTAAATAAAATAATTAGGGTTTTAAATAATTTGATAAACTAAAATCCAGAAAATATTATACATTAAATTATTTTGCTTGTATATAACATAGCATAGTTTAAATATTTAAGTTATTTCTTTTTAAAAATTCCTCTTTAGTTGCTATTTGTTGACCATATCATGTGAATATCACAATATTTTATAGTCACTTTCTTAATTTATATTAATTATGATATGACTTCCATGTAAATTTATGTTTATTTCTTCACAGTCAGCAAAATTTATTAATTATCAGAATATAATTTCCGTAACTGTGTATAGTTTCTGCAATATAATTGACTGTAACTGTGACGAGTCTTTGAAAGTAGAGATAAAATTACATAGAATATAGAGAAAAAATGATACAACAATGATTAATTAACACAGCATTTAAGAGATACATTTATCTTTTTCCATTGTACCATTGTCAAAATATTTATATACGGTGTTTATACACACACATGCATAAACACATATACACTCAAAATTTTTGGTCACATCAATTGTTTAAACAATAACCGAAACAAAATGGAAAAATATTTTCCCCAAATTATATGGAAATAATTTCCTCAAGTAATATTTCTAGAAGAATAAAATAACAATAAAAATATTTTTGTGGCTAAAAACATTACAAGGTTTTCTCTTTCTGTAGAAAAATAACAAGATAAACATTTCTTAATAAAAGAACGAGACAGATAATATGAAATATCTAACCAAAGCAGTGGCTTAAATGAGCATATACTGATTAATAAAAGTGAAATGAATTTACTCCCTATAAAATCATTAATAATGATAAAGACGAATATTACATGATCTTCCATCTTTAAGTCTGCAGTGAGAAGAGCTTGAGCTTGGCTTCCCACTGTCAGTGCTAAAGAGATTAATGATGTAATTGTCATTGAATCTGATGTCCTTCTAAAAATGAGCTGAATTTGAAATGCAAATCAGAATTTATTGAATCTTTTATGATACAGTGAAAGAATTAAAAACTCTGGTTTATGATGAGAAGGAAAGAATGATAACTAGGTAAGAGCCATATTTTTAGCAAGGTAACACAACAAAGAAAACAGTAAAATCAGATTTGGGGGGATTTCTTTTAATATGGGAGCAAATATTTTTACTAACATGAAGCGATTAAAAATTTTTTTTAAGTGATCTTGTAGGCATCTAATCATTCAAATAACTACCTTCTCATCATTCAAGTCACTTACTTAATGGACTCAAATGAAATCTACATATAATTTTTAAATACTCGAAATCCTCAGTTATTAATGAGAATTGCATGTGTATAAACACTATGACCAATAGTTGTAACCTTTACCTGTGTCAGACATATCTCCTTTGGCTTCAAAAAATTGAGGAGCCTGATAGACATATCTAAGAGTCTATATTTATATTCTATAATGCAACATCAAGACATATAACCCGTTTAGGAAACTGCATTATAGAGAAAAACTGCATCATCCTGGATCTTGTTGGACTCAATCCAAAGTATTTGTTTATAAGAATGTGTTGGATAATCTACAGGTAGATAGGGAGTCACCATTTAAAGAACATGAGTTACTGTTTTTAAACAAGAAATGAAAACGAACTGGATCTCTGTTGAAACAACGTGGTTCTCTAGTAAAAATAATGGATGTCATAAACAGGAACTAGTTAACTCTTTGGATTCCGGGCAGCATTAATTGTGAAATGTTCGTAGAGTATGTATTACATATCAAATCAAGGC
Source organism: Pteropus alecto (assembly GCF_000325575.1). Taxonomy (NCBI): domain Eukaryota; kingdom Metazoa; phylum Chordata; class Mammalia; order Chiroptera; family Pteropodidae; genus Pteropus; species Pteropus alecto. The sequence goes on along the minus strand of NW_006441955.1, from coordinate 26,872,646 downwards.
ACAAAAAATATATCAAGTGTTCCCTTCTTAAAGCAACTTGTACTTACCTTTTACATCTGTGTATGTGTGTGAGTATGTGTGTATGTATGTAAGAAATGTTTAGAGAATAACATGTCTTAGTTTGTGTTTTGAGAAAAGGGTCAACATGAGTTCCAAGAAGAGAGAGATCACCTTAGACTGATGTTCAGCTGAGCTATGAAGAAAATCTTGAATTAACAAAGACGAAAAGAGATCAATTTGACAAGGAGTGTAATATGTTAAAAGTGAAAAGACTGACTGACAATATTAGGTCGAATGATGATGATGATGATAATAATGATGATGATGATGATAATTACACCAAAAATTTATTGATTATTTGTGTGAGACTCTGTTCTAAGCACTTTTATATCTACTACCTCATTTCATTATCAATCTTTGTCTATAAATGAAGAAACGAGAGTCACAGAGAGGTATGCTACTTCGATGATGATGATAATGATGATGATGATGATAATTACAGCAAAAATTTATTGATTATTTGTGTGAGACTCTGTTCTAAGCACTTTTATATCTACTACCTCATTTCATTATCAATCTTTGTCTATAAATGAAGAAACGAGAGTCACAGAGAGGTATGCTACTTCCCTAGGGAGCACATGAGATGCAGACCCATGTAATCTTGTTGCCAGTTTACTCTCTTGGTTGAAACAACCAGATGTAAAACTTGTTGATTATAGGGGGAAAAAATCAACTTAGTGCTGACCCAGTATAAACATCTTAGTTACTTTTACTAACTAATGTCGAGCATGACATCTATATTAAAATCAGATTATTTGATTTCTCTATCTTCAGCCATAGGAAACTTCAACTTCAAAATTTGTGAAAATAATTTACAGGTCATATGGTCAAATGTGAACAGGACATAAACAGATTATTCTGTAATAACTTTTAGTTTAACTGTCTATTTTACTGTCTATTTTACTGAGTTTCTTTACTACCCCAAAGCAAATAAAGTTGGTCAACTCAGAAAAAAAAAATCATATAAGGTTTGAAATTACCAGTTGTTCAGCTTGAAAAATAGAAAAAGTCTCAATATGTGGACATAGTCTAAATATTAAAAAACCATTAAACACTAAAACTTGAGGCAAACTTATAAATGCTCTTCCTAAATTAAAATCCAAATTAATATTACAAAGTCATTACACTATAGAGCTGGATATAAATGTAATTAATTGATGTTAGAAATATCATACAATTTAATAGAATTATTTTGCTAATAGATTTTCAATTGAGATTTCTGATTATAAAATAAGTAATTTTGATGAACTTTTTTGGAGAATCCTAATAGACACAGTTAATATATATTATTTATGCTCAACAATGTTTTTTATTATGCACATGTGCCCAAAGGCTTAGGCAATGGGCGAGGATTTTTTAAAAAATAAATTAAAAGAGTAAATAAATTAAATAAAATTGAAACCACATGTTACTTTTGGGGGTGGTATGGAGAGACATGTTTATGTGACTATTGGCTGTCCTATATGTTAAGCTTGCATCTGATTTCAGGTAATCTTATGATTAAAGGCCTATTCCCTAAATAGTCTAGGAAAGTCTCTAGTGACATGCAGAGAAGGTAATGCATGGAGACTTAAATTCAGCAGATCCTCAAGAATCTTAAACAATCCATGCAGTCCTTGATATAACTGTGAGGCATTTGGCAATTTAAAAGGACAGATTATTCTGAGTAGGAACTTTAAAGAGGTGTTCAGTACAATATTAGACAGTTTAGATCATCATATAGGGGTTATTTGAGGCTCTTCACAGTCCAAAACTTGAAAAAAATGTAAAGCAATCAGAATTCTCATCTTTTCCAAGAGATTGTCTAGAAAAGAGATCAGGAGAAACAATGTACTTCTATATCTACTTTTCTCTTGATCATTTAATCTAAGAGAAGAAGAAAGAAAGAACATGTCTGGAATGCAATATGAAATTTATTTTTTTACATCTGCTATTATGGATTTACTTCCAATCATTCCTTGACTGTATGATTATGTATTATGACAATGTCATAATACCAATTTTTTGATGGAATGTCAGAAACATTTTACAAGTCTGTGGTTCCCTAAAAACTCAAGTGCTTTTATAACTTCATAAAGTTAATATAATAGGCTTTATTCTTTCTTTTAAATGACTGTCAGAGGGACCTACCATTATCTTGACACTTATATTTGAGAAACTTTTGCTGAAGCTTTTATACACCTTCATGGCAACATTCAGTGTGTAAGCTCTTTTGTGGCTTCTTTTTTTTGCTTCTCATTACGTCTAACCAGTTGAATGTTTTGTCTGTTTTGATCAGCAAGGTTAGAAGTGAGCTGAATTCTGAACACTTTTTGCACTGTTTTTTAGTTCTGCTTAGGAAATATTTACTGAAGCTCTTGTTCCATAAAAATGAAGTGATTTTGAGATTTTATTGATGTAATGGAAGAGGAAGTATTGCCCATTGTTACTATATCCAAAACATTCAGAAGTACAAGCAGAGTAATATGTCTCTATCATCAGAATTTAATATAAAATCATGTTCTTCTGTCATACAGAAAATTTGTCACAGATTTTATCTGCAATAAAAGCTATGTCAGTGGTGCCACATAATACATTTGTAAAGGTTAGAGATATTTTAACCCTCATCTATGACCAGAATGATAATAGTAAGTAACTCACTGAAACACCAACAGCAGATTATTGAGAATATAAAAATTTTCTGTGGGAATTAATTCAAAACAGCATAGGATCCACACATTGTAATGTGGTAGGTCATTTTGAATAATGTCCTTGAAATGATAAATTTATTACATAAGTAAAAAAATATATAACTGCAAATTCCATCAGTCTCATGTCCTTGTCACGAACTTGTGTTTTTAAAATCCAGAGAGATTATGCTGTTGTATTGGTTAAAGTCTCACGAAGGCCTCTGAAAACATAACAGCCACATTACTTTAATGACTTCCTTTTTGAAATGCTTAGTTACAAACCATGCATAATGAACAGCAATTTCTCAGAAATATAGCTTTTACTTATATGGATTTCAATTTTCCAAATTTATATAATTCTCTATTTTTAAATACTGCTAATTAGGAAAGCAAATATAGAAGTAAATATTTGTAGCTAGGTGAACTATTTCTTGCAAAATTAAAGTTTCTGACATCCACTCTGTAAAATTGTAATATCTCTCTTTTTTTTTTAAATTTATATTTGTTGGTGTGACTTTCTGGACAGAAGTTACTTTCTCCTTTAATCACAGATTATGTTTTTATATTAAGAGCTGAATTTCAAATGCTATAACTTCTTTATCAGGTAGTTTGGCAATTGCTGAGCAGCTACAGAACATATATTTAAGTTACTTTACTCAGAATTGAATTATAAAACAACTACAGTGGAAAATAAAATACATTTTAGATTTTCTCTTTCATTGGATGCACACAAAAAACAAATACAGGTTTTACTTAGGAAAATCCGAGTAAAACTTTACTTTTTTTTTTTTTTTTTTCAATCCTAGACAGTGGAACTGTCCAGGTAACTGAGTGCCTTTCTTAAGGCTCATGCTGGCTTCTGGTCATTTCGTTCTGAAGTGCAGAATGTATTTTGAATACAAGATGATTTAATTTAGTTGGCTTAATCCACAGTTCCAACCTTTGCCTTTTCTTTTAAAATAAGTTTCATAAAAGCATCTGCAGAAGCCTTGTTTTGATTACCCTTTATCCTTCAGCCTTAGATCAGCATCAGCTTTTCCCTCCTTGCTTATAATCCATTATAGAAAATTCTGTAGATTTCTACAGCATGACCAAGACTCCACATTATGTTTGCAATTTTCCATGAGATTTGTATAGTATAAAGTAAAAATGTTTATGTTAGGAGACATCTGCTATAAATAAAATGACAGTAAATTTTCGAGAGAGCTGCACAGTGCTATAAAGGCTCAAAACATTAGACATCTAGAGCTGGTTCCAGCACTTAGTGATTTTTCCAATGGGTCAACAGTGTTCACCTCAGTGTTCTTGAATCCCCACTAAACTCCTGGTTCTCCCAACTTGCCTTCTAGCCCTCAAAATTGCAATGAAATTCATCTGTAATACTTTCAACGCCCTTGCAGATCGGCTTTCATTCTCAGGGAACATGTGAATGGCATTAAAATATGCTTCCCACTCTCACAAAAAATTACCTCAAAATACTTTAGAAACTCAAACCACTTACTTCATATTCTGATCTTATCTTTATTGAATAGCATCAGCCAGCTTGAAAGGGTCAGCCATCCCAGTCAGTGACACATATCGTTTAAGAAGTTTCCAGAACAACTACTCATTAAAACTTTACCTCAGGAGAAATTTATCAAGGGGAACAGAGAGAGACTGGCATTTCTTCCTCAAAATTTTTCTGGTAGTATTCCTTGTAAATAAGTAGCAGAGTTCTCATAATATGCTTTTATTGAATGATAGCATTTCTTATTTTTCCTAAAGTGAAAATCTTCATAATGCTTGTGGTCAGAAACTGAGTTGAGAAATCAATGAGTAAGTATGACAATGACAAGCCAAAGATACATTGAAGTTCAGAGAAAGACAGAGACACTTTATTAAAAATGGTCATTGAAGAATATAAAAAAACTCTCATTTAAAAACTCTTCATGATGTCGATTTATATATATATATATTTTTTTTTTAATTAAATTTATTGGGGTGACATTAGTTAATAAAATTATATAGGTTCAAGTGTACGATTTAATAATATGTCATATGTATATTGCATTGTGTGTTCACCACCCAAAGCTAAATTTCATTCCATCATCATATATTGACTGCATATACTCTTATCTACTTCCCCCTCCCCACTTTGCCGCTGGTAGCCACTGAACTGTTGTCTGTGTCTATGAGTTTTTGTTTGTTTGTCTTGTTCGTTTGTCACTTTCAGTTTTATATCCCATATATGAGTGAAGTCATATGGTTCTCAACTTTTTCTGATTTATTTTGCTTAGCATGATAATCCTAAAATTACCCATGTTTTCGCAAATGGCAGTATTTCAGTTTTTCATATGGCTGAATAATATTCCATTATATATATGTACCACATCTTTTTTATCCAAAACAGTATTAAGGTTCATCGAAAAACTAAGAATAGAATTACCATATGACCCAGCAATCCCTCTTCTGGGGATCTACCCCCCCAAATTTGATAACACTTACTCATAAAGACACATGTACCCTGATGTTTATTACAGCATTATTTACGGTGGCCAAGACATGGAAACAACCAAAATGTCCTTCAATTTACATATTTTTTAATATAGGAAATGAAATCAGAGCATCAAATAATACTTTAAATTCAAAATATAAAATTCTGTAGAATAACAAATATTATATTCAAGCTTTCACTTTAAAAAGGGCTTCAGGAGTTGATGAAAAAAATGTAAATTAAGGCTCATTATTTTTTTCAGATAACAAGAAGTAGCAACTTGTGTGATTATTTCTTCATTTATTTACTGCATATCTAGTATGAAAAAGTATTTTTCTGTATATTAGTTATATGTTTTAAATTGCTTTTTCATTATAATATCCCAAAGGCAAAATTATTTTATTGGAAAATTGATTTGCTATTAAATAAAATAATGATAAGCGTTTAAAAGGTCTAAATTAGTCAAATGATAGAAATTTAGCTCACAAACATTCCCAATGTGTTGAAATAGTTTTGTGTGTGTATATATATATATATTTTTTAAACCTTTCCATATTTATTGTTCTCAAAATGACTTTTTGTAGCAATGGGGGAAATGTTAGGCTGCCACTTTTTCAGACAGCAAGTACCTAATACACATAGAAAGTACATAAATTGTTACTACTATCGAAACCAATTGCCAAAATTATTTTTACAAAATACTTCTCCCTTTTATAAATAGTTTAATTTTCCCTTATCTCTTTGAGTCCTTTATCTTCTCCAATGTCCTACCCTGCAATATGTGTGAAATTTTATCAAAAGTTTTCTGATATTACTATAAATTACTATGTAAGCAGAACTATTGCTTATCTGTCAAGGGTTTTTTTTTCCCTCCTTTCTTTAGCAATTTTCTCCATTTCTATATATGTGAAAAGATTTTCCTGCTATTTCTTACCAAGGACTGTACCTTAAAGGCTTTGACTTTTAAGTAAGGGGATACAGTAGAAACCTGTTCATAAAATAACCTTGCAACAGCACAGAAGGGTAAAAAAATCATTTTATTTCATATGCTTTTTCTTTAACAAGCATTTAGGGAAATAATTTCCACGTGGTGAAATAGATTCCTATGTTAAATACAAAAAAAGTATTTTTTATTGTGTTTAATGTATTTTCTACTTTTTAAAGTTCATTTGTTTGGGTACTTTGCATGTCATAACTGTCTACTATTTTTCCAGTTACTCATTTTTTAATCTCTTATAATATGTTTCATTACTGCAACATGGTAAATGTTAATCTTTTGGTAGAAATTATTTTACAGGGCTTTATTGTACCTGGTTAGTCATACTTTTTGACAACCATGCAATTATCTTTCTATTGTGAGTTTTCTTAAAAAATATTCAAGGTTAATTGGATGGATATTACACTTTAGAAAGAAGTTATGATGATATCATATTATGGACTGCATAATCTGGAAAGAGGGTGAATATTAGGGTTGTTTTATTACTGCCACGAGCAGAGATAGAGTGAAATTTCTATTGTGGCAGTGTGGAGAAAAGGTCACTTTGAACATCCAGACTTTGAGAAAGATTATCATTATAGAAGAACATCTAGAAACTATCTTAAAGAAGAAAACTGTAAAACCCTTGGTGATGTGCCCGGGGGTGCTCATCAGTTTGCTAGAATTCACTATTTCACACTCAATGACTTGTCTTACCACATCTCTAGTTTTACATAAATGCCACCTCGGGTGTATTTAAAAATCCTTTACAAAAATTAGAAAACCCATCCTTCCCTCTAGAGCACACACATATTAGCCTCACAAATGGATTAAAAAGTGAAATAGAAAAGATGTTTCTCTGCATCTATCCATACTGAGATCTAAGCAGTAATATAGAAAAGGTTTATATTTATCATCAAAAGACTCTGTATGTCAACAGTGATCAAATTGATTTCAAAGTCAACAGCGAAGATAATAAACAATGACAACAAACAAAACTCTCGAACGATCAGGCCTCCTTCTGGAACGGTAATTTTCTTCATAGCACAACTAGTTCATACAGATGCCTTCACTCTGACCATAAGGCAAGGGCCACTTCTGCATATGTGATAGAAAAAATACTTAGGCCTGCACGTTTTATTATAACTCTTATTTTATCACTGTATTGCTCTTGTATATTTAATGCCTTTGGTGAGAGTAAAATTGAGAGTGCTGCTTCTGAGGATGATGCATTCTGGGATCCATACCTATAGTTCCTAATAACTAGCTGTATGAGTTTGGATAAAAATTACATATCTTGGGGAGTCAATTTCCCTATCTTCAAAATGAAGATTATAACAGAAACTACATTGGAAGGATTTCGTGAGAATTTAAAAAGTTGATATAACTATCTATTACCAAATTAGTAACCAAATGTATTTATTAACTTAGCAGACTTTATTTTTTTGAGCAGTTTTAGGTTATAGAAAAATTGCATAGGAAGTACAGAGAGTTCCCAAATACTTCCTACCCCCAATTTCTCCTATTATTAACATCTTGCATTAATGTAGTACATTTGCTATCATTTTGATAAATCAATATTGATACATTATTATTAACGGAAGTCTATAATTTGCATTAGGATTCATTCTTTGTGTTATGCAGTTCTATGAGTTTTGACAAATGCATGATATCATATATTCACAAATACAGTATCATACAGAATAGTTTCACTGCCCTAAAAATTCCCTGGGCTCCACCTATTCATTCCACTCTCCTTACCCAAAAGCCACTGATCTTCTTACTGTCTCCATAGTTTTGCCTTTTCTAGAATGTCAACTAGTTAGAATCATGTAGTATGTAGCCTTTTCAGACTTGCTTCTTTCACTTAGCAATATGTAAGTAAGGTTCCTCTATGACTTTTCACTACTTGAGAACTCATTTCTTTTTATCACTGAATAGTAATTCATTGCATAGATTAATGCAGTTTGTTTATTCATTCACCTATTAAAGAATAACTTGGTTGCTTCCAGATTTTAGAGATTATGACTAAAGCTACTGTAAACAGTTTTATGTAGATTTTGTGTGGACATGTTTTCAACCCATTAGGTCACAATTGCTGAATCATATTGTAAGATTATTTCAGCATTGTAAGAAAGTGCCAAACTATCTTCAGAATAAATATGCCAATTTGCAGTCACACAAACAATAAATGACAGTTCCTGTTGCTTCATATCCTTGTCAGCATTTGGTGTTGCTATGTCAGTGTTTTGGATTTTATCCATTCTAATTGATAGGTAATGGTATCTCATTGTTGTTTAATATATATATTTATTTTTTAAACAAAAACCTATTGGCTTTTATGTACCAGGGAACTATTCTAAGGACTGGAATTATAGGTGTGAATAAAACAAACAAACAAAAAGCCTTCAAGTATGGGTAGAGACTGGAAACAAAGAAATTAGTGGGTAAATATGTATAATATGTAGGTTGGTGATAAGCTCCACTATGGAAGAAACTTGAGGAAAGAATGTTGAGGTGAAGACTACAATTTTAAATTGTGTGGTTAGAAAAGATGTCACTGAGAAGATGACATCCAAGCAAAGACCTGAGAGTAAGGAAAAGTTTGCAGACATGCAACCATCTGAGGGAAGTGTTCCAGGCAGAGAGAATATCAAGAGCAGAGGCCAGTGGAAGGAATTCTTCTGGAAAGTTTAAGGAGCAGCACCAAAGTCAGTGTAAGCAAGGAGGAGATGTAGCAAGGAGGAGATGATATCAGGAAGTCCTGGGGGCCCTCATGCAGGACCTAGTAGGACATGATAAGGGTGTTACCTGTAACTCTAAGAGAAGTGGAAAGTCATCAAAGAATTTTGAGCAGAAAAGTGATATGGTATGAATAATCCATGCAAAAGATATGCTACTTGCCTCAGGTTTGAATAGAAAGATTATAAAGTGCTTATAATGTTACCTATCAAATGGTATTGTAGTTAATATTATTTTCATCACTAATGTAAAAATATAAAATATCCACCTTTCATACCTCATGTTTCTAATTATTATAGAATTATATTCTGATGTTAATTATTCAACTATTTTCAGTGTAATTATAACTGTAGTTATAGATCTCTTAAAAAATCCAACTTTTCCTAATTTGAAAAGTTGAAAACGTTCCTACTGGATTAGATTTGCATGATATTCCCAGGATATGTCTTTTAATATTTTTCCACTATTGAAATATATTTAGCTCACTTAAAATATAATTCAGTTTCAACTTGCAGTCATTCTAGCTAATAAGTCGAAGTGTCATATGGACAAAAGGCAGAGAGTTGTTAAAGTTTTGGGCTTTTAACATTTTTTTTTCTTCCCCAGAAGCAGCAAACATAGGGGGAGAAGTGTGGTTACAATAGTTGTCATTCAGAATTATAAATGAAGACACTTTGGTTGGACATTAAGATCCCCGAGAGTGAGACTGGGAGATTGTGAGGAGATATCTTTTTTTTTTTTTTTTGAAACAAAAATTTAAATCTGGAATGTTAAATGTCCAGCTAACTGTGAATAGGAGAAACAAATCAAGCCTGCTTTTGCCCTAGTTTGGAATATGGTTACTGGGTCTCAGGGAGCCTACAAAAACATTAAGTGTACTAAACAAGTAAGAATTCTAGAGAAACTCTCCAGTCATTTGCTACCTGAATGTGGATTAAGCAGTTTCTAAATTGATTCCAACAATGACCTAAGCGTAGACGTAAATATAGACATTAGTTCACTTAAGAAATATGTGCTGACAATGTTTTATGTATGAAGAACTCTTTTAGGAACTGGGGATACAGAGATAAATAAAACAAAAAGTCTCTGCCTTATACAAATTATATTATACATGAGGAGACAGCCAATAGATATTTAAGCAATTGAATATATAGTATAATGTTACATAGTGATAAAGGGTAGGCAGAAAAACATGAAACAGGATTAAGGGATGAAGAGTGAGAGTCTTTAGGGAAAAGATCTCTGATGAAGCAACATAAGAATGAGACATGAATGCAGGAATGATGCAAGCCATGTGCCTCGTCCTGGGGAAAACATTCAAGGCAGAGAAAATTCTAAATGTAAAGGCCCTGAGGTGGGAACATTTCTGATTTGTTCTAGGAACAGCAAGGAGGCTACGTGACTACCTATCCTGAGGGAGCGAGGTCACGGTGAGAAGGGGTAGGAGATGAGGCTGAGGGGAAGCAAGTTGGGTTTTCGTGTCTTGGAAAGCCATGGGTGGTTGAGCCCATCAATGTGTTATGACCTGATTTTCATTTTGGAGACATCACTCTGTAGAGCAGAGAGAGTAGGTAGACACAAATAGAAATAGAGGGTCTAACTAACCATGCAACTATTGCAAATACCCGGGGGACCAGGGCTTGGACTAACTTGGTAGTAAGAAAAAATGAGGTACATTTGTAGGTAGAGGTGACAGCATTTGCTTAAGTAGGAGAAGGAAAAAAAAAAGAAGAGAGAGGATTGGTGCGTGAATACCCAAGTGAATGATGATGCTATTTTATCAAATGAGGAATGCAAAATTGAAAGGGAAAAGTTAGGGTACAAAGAAAATTTTTCAAAGTTAGAAAGATCTGTTCTTGTGTTCACCATAAAGCCCACAAAAGTTCTGAGACATAAAATAATTTCTATTGTTTAAAAATATGTATAATTTTACTCCCTTTGAGTTGAGCATAAATATTTTCTATCACTGAGTCCTGAGAATTTTCTCTGGCCCATTGGTGGGCTTTAAGAGAAAACCTGAAGAGCCTCAAACTGATTGAAATGTACACAGGTGGTCTTTTTCATCTGTAAAGAAAATCAGCCTTTATTCCATAGATCAATTTCATCTCTATTTATAACTAATAGGTTTTTGTTTTGTTTTGCTTTACTAGAAACCTATGATATTAACATTTGGTATGTAGATACCAAAAATATCATTTGCTGGAGCTTACTGAAGCCTAATTCAGTTTCATACTCAGAAGTGTTGACAATGCTTGACAATATTTTTTGTTTTAGGGAAGGACAGTTATGGGTGAACCAGAAATGTTGCTTTGAGTCGGCCAGGATTTTAATTGCTGTTAAACTTGTTTTTTAATTATAAATTAATTTTTAGTTTAGCTTAATCATTACCATTTTAGTTTCTTATGGGATATTCCATTAAGCTTGCAAAGTGTGTATTTGATCCAATAGTATTTTTAGATTGCAATACCCTCAAGGCATTGAATCCCAATGTACTGTGATTTGAATATAAATTATCTGTACTCCCTGTTGCTAAAACAGATGTCTACATAATTTTTCTCTTTTATCCCTCAATTTACTTAGGCAATGACACTTTATTGTTATCACTGAATTCATTTTCCTCTGGAAGAAGTGATCAGGTAGGGTATATGGATTACAGTCATTGCTATGACCAAATTGTTTGACAGTTTAGATCAAGTAGTGCTATCTGTCAGCATACACATAAATCTTTGTTTCTTCTCATTTTTCCTCTTTATCATGAAGTACTTTAGTGGTGAATTTCATATACTTTTCTTCTTCAATTTATCAGACGTACAAAGACAGTGAATGGAAAAGACATTCAAAATTTGGTGAGTCTTCTTCTATAGCCTTTGTTTAGAGTCAGAAGATCTGCAATTAAGTTCTGAATGTGCTAATTACTAATTATTTGATTATTGACAAGTCACCTAACTTCGTAGCCTCAACTTTTTCATCTGTAAATTGGAATCATAATATTTTGTATTTTATTAGGCTATTGTGGAGATTTAGTGAGATGATAATATTGATGATAGAATATATGAACTTTATTATGAGCCAGGCACTATTTAAATTGCTTTGCAAATATATCAATAAGAAGATGATAATATTATTGGCCAATCTTTATAGGACAATGACTAATAATAAATAATAGTAAAAATTATTCTGGTCAAATGTTAATGAATAATTTCAGTGAAATCGACAGATTGGATTTTATAATCAAAAGCACCACTTTGGGAAGTAAAGAATGGGTGAACACTTGCTCTGATATAAAAAACTATATTGTAGAGGATCTTTCCATTATTTAGGATAAAGCTAATTATAGAAACTCCTTTCATATGACCGAATATATTTATGGCTAAAGATGAGACTGCATCAACAATGCATCTATTTAAGTGGAGTAAAATCCATCTACTTCTGGAGATATAAATGGGTAAGGCTAAATGAATCTGTCAGAATATCCTCTTCAGACATTGACTCAAAAGGTTATTTTCCCCTTATTTAAGCAAAAGAGACAAATTAATTTTGACAGATCTGGCAATTATCTGATAACTGCCAGCTTATTTTGTTAAAAACTACCCAATAGCAAGAAATTGTGATGATCAGATATCTTGTCTGAAAAAAGCCATATACCAAGAGCTAAAGGAACTATGATAATAATCTGGAAACCAAATTTTGCTTCAAGAATAAAAAGACTATGAACAACTGTCAGTGAAGAAATACAGGGCCAAGGCGAAAAAAGTCCCAGGTAAAATTGCAGGGGTAGGCTGGTAAAGCACAAGAAAAAGGGAAAACAACAACAACAAACAAATAGAAACAGAGATTGTTTCCCTCGAGGTTCTAGTGTATAAATACTGATTAACATTAACATTTGCACAATACTTTCATATTTTATTAGGTACTTATAATATAATAATGAATTTTAAAGTGAGACCAGAAGGGAAGAGATGAGAGAAGAAATTCAAGTAGGCAACTCATTATAATATCTTAAGGCTTGCTATTGCCAGGTCCAGTTTTTCTTCTACTCTCACAGCCCAGCTAAATCCTCTCAGAAAGGAAATTGGACTATGCCTTTCTCTTAACATTATTTTTCTTATTCTGTGCTCTCGATAGTCAAATATTCCACATGCTTCCTCTACCCCCCAAATGGTTTAGTTAATAAGGTCAGTATATTAATAGTAATGAGATAGTAATAGGAAACCCCATTGGTCATATTTAAACATTGGTTTCACTAACTAGAAAGCATGAAAATGTGGGCAAAGTTTTGAATAAGATACACAGTATTAATTCAAATTTGTGCGTGAGTGAATGAGCCTGGGTCAGTAGTTGTCAACATTCTATATAATGCTTTTCTTATATGGAGGCTCACATATTCATCGGTGAAACATTTCTTTTTGACGGCAAAAATTGAGCAGGTAATAATAAAGTTAGTTACCTATCTTAACAAGTCTAAAAGGCACTCAAGTTTTTATAGAATTTCATTGAAAAAAGAGAAGTTTTGGGTTTTTCAGAAGTGATTATATCAGGAACCAAGTCTAAGAGTTGTGAGGCTAGTTGTAAAATACATTTCAAAAATCATAAGCTGGAAGTTGTGGATGAAAACCAACCCAGGGACAAAGAGATTGAGCTCTGATAGTAAGTTTTAAGACGCTTAGCCACTAGGGTAAAAAGGCCATTTTATTTCTGGTCTTTTGCTTCAGATAAGAATATATAAAAGAGAGTTAGGAGATTTTGTTCCCACAACTGTGATAAATGTAGTTACACTTAGGAAAAATGAGTCCTAGCAATACCTAAATTGGTTGGTTTCATGTTGATCCCTAAACCTGTCTTATCAGGTGAAGATTTAGAAAACAGCCTGTATCCTAACCATGCTGCTCACAGGGGATTGACATGGCATCACTGGAGCCTGGACAGTATTACATTCCTGAACTTCTGCCTGAGTCCTGACCCCTAGATGCCTAGCCCAGGAATGCAACAGGTCTAGAAGGACACTAGGAGGATACTTACGAAAAGTACTTTACCTAGTACCTGTTTTCTTGCTTTAACCATAGCCCGTTTCCTATGAGTTCTTCATGTAAAGTACTTTCATTACTCTTCAGAGTATTGTTTTTATATGCCACCTGTTTCCTATCGTTCCTCTCTTGAAGAGACAACCTAACAGGTAGCCTAAAAGTATTTACCTTACCTAGGGGCAGCTATCCCGAAAGAAAACTGGTAATGGAGGAAGAAAAATTTCCCCCGAAGTTATGAGGCCACGAAGTTCTCAAAGTGTGAAGGGTCTCATGACAATGAAGTCTCTAATTGACAGAGGGGAAGGATGCCACCACTCTTACTGCCACTGAGAGTCCCAATATACAACTACAGAGTGGGAAGCAGAGCAAAAAAGAAGCCTATGACATCTAATGTTTCCAAATATTTATAAATTAAGGCTTTGAGAATGATTAGAATCAGATCAGTTTTGAACCATTTAAACTAACAAAACTGCATCTAAAGCAAAGTGTGGTTAAAACATACTTCTGCGCTAGAAAGGGTACATTTAAGTTCCTTCTGTCATCGACCAGCTGTGTGACCTTTGGCAAGTTTATCACTCTGTATCTCAGTTTCCTCATCAGTAAAATGAAGACCATAATGAAACCAACTAAATAAGGTAGATTATGTGAATCAATATATGAAAAGCACTTAGAAAAATCCTCAAATTAGTAAAAACTATGTAAATGTTAGCTTTATTATAATTGACTAGTTCTTTAAGACTAGATCTTAAGTTCTACTAGGTCAGTTGTCACCTGAAAATTACTAAATTTTCTCTCTAAGGTCAACTTTCTGTAAAATAGGATAAGAGGGCCTATATTGTAGGCTTAGTATGATGGAGATATGTATATATATGTATTAAATCCAAATAGGTGTTCATTGTAACTATTTTTGTCATTATTATTTTGTTACAATCTCAAAGCATGCTATTTAGTGTTTTTTTTTTTCTTTTCTTTTAAAGATATAAAAAGAATGACTATTTTAATTCTTCCAAACCATTTAAGGAATTCACGCTTTTGCTTACTCTGGAAAGCATGCAATTGTGTTTACTCTAAAACATATGGATGTTTACTATAAATGTTTCATTCCTAGGCTCTGCTTTCACATGTGTACATCAGGCATAATGATAATATTTTAACCCTGGTAAAGTAATTCATGCTATATAAATGTATATAATGTGCTTTGCAAGATCATTTTCATCCTCATGTTAATTATTTGAGTAAAATGCAAATATTAAATTGAATGTAAAAATTGATCCTATACATATTTATTTCCTCTGTATATTCTCTGGGTAAATTCTGTATGATTACTATGAGCATAATTTCAACTGACTTCTGTGAAGATTTTACAGTCACCTGAAGTAATAGCCGGCAGTCGTCATTATGGAAAGCCACCAAAAGAAGCTTGAGAATTCTCAGGAGGATTTCTTAAATCTTATGAAAAAAAAAGAAAATAAAAGATTTCTCCTTGAAAAAAAATCTGAAAATTTAGCAACAGAAATCAAGGTGTTCTTCATCTATTGACATTTCAAACTCTTACTACCCAGATTTCTCTTCATTGTTTATTTTACCTTATTATGCATCACATTTCAACAGTACTTAAAAATTGCTGCATATTCTTAAGCCATGAAAACAAGTACGAATTGAGATGTTAAATTTTTTCTACTTGAAAAGTAGTTACAAAATTGTTTCTTTAAAGGGATCCCACACTATCAAGAGATAAAATCAATACATTAAAAGTTAGATTACAATATGGTGTGATTCACCATTGGAAAATATAAGCAAGTTTACTTGATTTCATGTCTATCAGAGTGAATCTTGAAAACTTGACTGATTATATGTCTTCTCTCTTCAATATATTGTTTAGAGGATAACATAAAGGACAGAAAAACTTCTGTCCTTTATGTTATCCGATGAAAAATAAATGAACCGATACAGATTTTGTGAATCCCAGATCTTGCTGTTACTATATTCATAAGCAGTGTGTAAAGTTACAGTTCACCATTTTTTTCACTCCCTTTAGGATACTGTAAGCCAAAATATTTTACACAAAATGCAGGGAATTTTTTTGGCCTTACTTTTCCTGTTCTGTTACCTTCTAGTTATACTGTGTTTTTGACATTATAGCAACTTACAGTTTACACCAATAAATTTGACTCTATAAAGGGCCTCTGATACTGTACTTTGTTATATTTATGTTTTTAAGATATAAAAACAACATGTCCTTGAGGATAAACAAAAAACCAGAATTGCACAATACCAACTCATTTGCAATGTGACTTATTCAACATTACATATAGTACATTGTATTACTCATAAAACAGAATATTTCAATTCTTGAACTACCTCTAGAATCTCCAAATTTAACATTTGCATTTCATGACATAAGAAAATATGTAGTTTTAATAGCCACCTAACCTAACCTGGATTTTCATTTTATTTTTAAAAATTCTGAACAAAGACGAGAGAACAAAGTGACTTAACAAGGAATCATTTACATGAGACCCTTACTATTTAGTTTTTTTTTTTGAGTTGTACCCTATGAAAACTTACATAACTATGAGAATGATCAAAAAAGATTCTATACTGCCATTTATAAACTTTCTTACAAAAACCTTTATCAGCAATTTTCACTAAAAATTATCTTTTTAAATCTTTATTCTTGTATCCTATTTTGGACCTCCTTCAATGGGTTGTAGTTATTCCTGTATTCACTATCAAATTATACATACACCCTCACTCATAAACACATATTCACCGACTAACAAAATAAATTGGGAAACATGACAAAAATTAATGTCAGTTGCTGTATATTTTGAAAATCCCTGAAAGATAAAGCAAACTAGAAAAAGAATGCTAACACAGCCTCTTCATATTTTCCATGGACTCTATTTTCATCAATGTTCAGAAAAACCTGAAAATAATAATTTTATAAAATCTCAAAAATCCAAAAAATTCTGATTCTCTCATGTGAATCTCAATTGTACTGTTTCTTTTTTGTATTCAGGTGAGTTCTACTTGTGCTGCCTAACTTAATGTATAGTTTTATGCAAGCCACTTAACCTTTCTGAACTGCTGTTTCTTAATGTGAAAACTTAGATAAAAACATTGGACTTTGTCTATCTCATAGAATTGTAAAGATCAACATGAAGATTATGTGAACTATAAACATTCATGTATAGTTTATATAAGTAGTATTTAGCTAGACACATTATATTCAAGCCAAATAATCCATAGCTCTTCAGTTTTTATAGACACCTACTGCTATTTTATTTATTTATTCTGTAAACCTTTATTGAACAGTATCCCCATTCTGAGTAATGAATATATATGGTTGAGGCATTCATGGACAATGTTTCAAGTGAGATGTCTGAAAAGAGAGTCGTCTGGATCTCAACATTGCTGTTGAACTGCCTGGGACCTAATCAGGGGCTGTAACATGCACCTGTGCAAGAGGTGTGGGTGATGCCTGGTGGCAGGAGGAATGAAGTTCAGCCTCCTTTCTACTTTCCCGCGATGCTGTGTCTGCTTGGAACTGTGGGCTCCTTTTCTTCATCTTCAAAAGCCAGAGTATGGGATGACCTTAAGTCTCTTCCTTGGAATCACCACTCATCTCTTCTGGTGGAATAGGATAATTCTTAGACCTCTAAGAAATGCCAGAATCTTTAAGACATATTTTAGATAGTTTCTCTCTAGTTTTTAACCATTTCTCAAAAAATAATATAAGGAAATTTGCCTGATTATACTTTCTAACACTCCCACAAATTCCACACAATTTAGAGCTATGTCAGAGACAATACTCTATCAATAAGACAGAGGATAGTACCTACAGAAGAGATGACATGTCCTTCATCCTTTTATGGGCAATGACCTTAAGCTTTCGGGCTCAAAAGATCACACAGATTTCATAAACTTTCCTATCCTTGTTTTTGCAATTTCACTGTATGAGATTTGTGTTGAAATCCTGTACTATTTTTGCAAACTTCAGCATAATTAGTGTTTCTAAAAGCATGCTGTTGATACGGTTTGGAAAGTTTTAAATCTTGTATACAGAGAAAAGTTAAAATTTTAAATATGAATGTCCAATTAATCTACTAACAAATCTTTAAATATTCTCATATATTCTGTTCTCAAAAATCCTTATTTTCCATTCAAGCAAAATTATTACATAATCTAAGAATATAGACTTAGTAGAGCATATAAATTTCAAACCTGTGACTTGTTCCTGGAAATAATTCCATTGATGAGGCTCTGTGAATTTGAAGTAGAACGTTTTTGTGAGTTGCTGCAGGAGAAAACCCTTAGGCTTCATAAATCTAAATTGAGTGACTGTGAAAAAAGAAGGTCTGTAAAGCTATGAATACCTATTCTAGTAAAAGATGCAAAAATTTCAATAAAGAAATAATTGGTAATCTTGAATTCAGTGACAGAAAATTATAAATCTGTCTCTTTTATGTGAAATATGGATGAGTTGAGGTTATAAAAAGCATGTTTACCAGCAGGAGCCTAAATCAACAGCTTTGAACATGGTGGTTCAGAAAGTAGCAGGGAGCCACAGCTCCTGACATAGGCAACACTGACATTTACTTAATTTTATTTTTTTTACTTTCCCACTGCATCCAATTCTTCTCCTGCCCTAACTCTCTCTACCTTTGTCCTTCGTTAAAATAAACCATCATAGCATTAAATCTGTCTACTACAGTTAATCACTTCAGTTATGTACTAAAGCATTTAGTTGCAGCACCTTCTCTTTATGGGTTTTGAAGACACAGTTTAATATTAGTTTGTATGGTGGTTGCTGTACATTTTCAAACCATAAAGACCATGTCAAGTGCTCCAAGGAATAATGAAATATTAATTTCAAGACAAAAAATTAAGTGGCTTAAAGAAGAAGCTGTTGTCAATCCCACGAGTGGCTTTTAAGACACTGATATCTATGCTTTGAACATATCTATTCTTAGCCATTCAAACCACACGTAATGATCCCTAAGTAACTGTCTGCCTTCAGACGTGTAGCACACAGATTGAAACCACCAATCGCTTTTTTTTTTTTTTTGTCAGAGCACAGCTATTTAAAAAAAGTGGGGGGGAGATCCCTTATTTTATCTACAGGGCTTTTTTTTTTTTTTTTTTTTTGACAATGTCATGACAATATAAAAGACTTGTTACTGTCTTGTAAACACTGGAGGAAAAAAATACATCTCATACTTAAAGAAATAGCAATGCCCAAGAATTTCATGGTGTGTATACAAATGGATTTGGTAATGCTTTTCCATACTTAGTTCATTAAATACTTGATTTGTGAAAACCTCAAAAGCCAAATGGAAACCATTTTTTTTTCACATTCATTCATACAATAAATATTTATAGAGCATTTTTTGTGCATCAGGGTTGATATATAAATGATCTCATTTATCCAAAATTTAAAAAATGGTTAAGATAAAAATGGATAGAAATAAGTTAGTGTTATAGGAAATGACTTGAATACTACTGACAATAAATATTGAGCAATAATAAAGGAATTTCAGGAAATAAAAATATAATAACTTATTTTTGACTATATGTTGTTAGCCTTAAAATTGGAAGTTCCTTTCACACACGTTTTAATCATTTGATGATGACATCAGCTTTTCTATTTTACCACCAATTTTTCTGCAAAGCAAGAGCACTGTGAATGCATAAATGAGTCTTAAATAATTATATGTAAATGGTTTGTAGAAACTAGGGTAAAATGAGAAGGGGTTGAAGGGAAAAAGCATTGGGGGCAATCTCAATAAGAACTGGCTGCAATCTTTAGGACAATTCTTGAAGCAGAGAAGATGCTGGTGGAAAAACTGAGTGGATACATGCACCAAAAAACACTTAGAAAAGCTTCAAAGCAACAAGCTAAGAGGAGGGTGGAGAAATATCATTTAAATAGTATAGGCTTGAAGGGATCCCTTTTCTCATCAATAATTTTATAAAATATACATGGTCCACATGGATTATATGCACACATTATGTTGAGGGACATGATGTCATGAGAATCTCTTTTCTGTTAATGTTCCCAGAACTCTTTGATAGAATCAATACTCATAGTCCTGATTCATTAAAAAATGCATCTGTCTCCAAGATAATGAAAGCTTATGGAACCCAGGTTTTAAGATTTTCCTATTTAATATTCAAGACCTGGATCGCTAACCAGGATAGATATCTTACAATACATGGGCTTAGCAAGCACCTGCGACACACTGTATTTAATGTTCAGAATAGGTTTTCATACTGTAATTGCTATTAGAAAACCCCACCATTTGACCTTACAGACAAAGTATGTTTATAATCTTATGATGGCCTGAAAAAACCCAGGCTATCAGAGAATGTATTATTTCTAACTACCATCACTTTCGGATGGTCCTAGTCTCCTCTTGTCTTTGCTCTTTATTTTCTTGTTCTCATATTCAAGAATTTCTTTGGCTTAAAAACTAGCTTATTTCTTCCTAAGATGATATGACAACTTCTATTTTAATTTCTCTGTAGAGCTTCAATTTTAATAGTCCCTCTAGGAAGCAGATTGAGGAAGCAGGGCTTGAGTGTTGAATAATTACATCTGGAATTTTGTCCACCCACAGGTAGAAGCAACTGCCAATAGCAGAAAAATGAGAAGTCTCCATGATGGCTATACTGCATCCCAGTGGTAATCTCTGGGAGGCATTTGCTAATTTACATCTACAAAGCAAATAATGCTTCTATTGACACCTTTTCCAAGTTGTTACTTTAGCATCCCTTCTGTGTCATGCACTGAACACAGTATGGTCTCAGTAACTCAGTTTGTCTCATGAATTTAGCAGCGCTCAGAGTATTATTTGTCTCTTGGAATAATGGACCTCAGCAAGACTTGAAACTGAGCTAAAAATAGGATTTTTTTTTTTTTTTTTGCCCAGAGTCAACAGATTCGACACCTGAGAGTTGTCTCTTTTCACTAACAAATAAAAAAGTAACTTGAAAAAAAATATACCACTCCGGTGTGTGATGTTGATAGTGGAGGAGGCTGTTAGTGTTTCGAGGTAGGGAGTATATGTGAATTCTTTGTATGTCCTGCTTAATTTTTGCTGTGAATGTAAAATTGCTCTAAATAATAAAGTCTGTGTAAAAAGGGAGTGAAAAGTCATATTTTGTTTATACAAATGGAGATGATATATTTGAATTTTTGGAGAGATTTTTTTCACGTTTCATGTTGATTTTATATTTGCCATCATTTACTGTTTATAGTGTACTTGTTAATCAATTTAAAAGTCTTAAGCTAACTCTTTTCATTGTTGTTTGCTGAATGTAGCTTTCTCTCCATTTACAACCTCATGCAGGAAATTGTAAGTACATTATACATTATTTTTTAACCTGAGCAGCTGAATGAATGAATGAACGACTATAATTGGCAAGACTTTAAATTATAAAGATGGCAATGTAGAAATATGAGTCCTTGATATTTTTATACATGTACCGTAATATGGAAAGAAAATGAATGGAAGAGAAAAGTGAAAATAGACACCAGAATATGTGAGAGATCAACCTTACTGAAAAACAAACTCAACATTGAAGGCTGCTAGTTACTTTTCTTATGTGTTTGTTTATCTATCCTATATTTTCTTTTCTATTTTGTTAATGAATACATCATCTTTTTTTGGACTCTTAGTGGTCTAGAAAACATCAGTCTAAATCAGAAATGAAATGTAGTGTTAGAGCTTTATAGTGTGTATAATGTTGAAAGATGTTTGATAACATGTAAATTAAAAGATCTAACTCACTCAACAGAAAAATAAATGAATGTAGATATACTTGAGTAGCATTCACTAAATAAAACACATGTTTTAGAATGGATAAGAACATATACAGACAGAATCTTTCTAATCTCCATCCCACATATATATTGCATGCAACCACTCAGGATTTAGAAACCAGAAAAACAGAATTCACAATGCGAGAGTTGGTGTTCAGAATGTTGAACAAAGACTCTGACACTGTTCATCGCTTCACAAACAGAATTTTCAGAATCCCAGACAGTCAAAGCCTCATACTCTGCACAGAAAGATATGCTTGGATTTGAGAAAAGAAATTCAACAGCATTGACACAGTCTGTCTTGATGTGATGGAGTCCTACACTCTATCATAAATCCACAAATGGATTTTTGTTCCAAAATAAAGTTTAATTTGTTTTTCTAAACTATCTACATTTTTTATACCCACTAAAATATGCAGTTATTACTATTTCTTTTTGCATCAGGTTTGTTTTGTAGGGTAAGTGATTCAAACATTCAGAGACTCTTTGTCAGCCAGAGCTGTTTGAGGAATTTCAAAATGCTGGTATGTACTAACTTGGTCCTTGTATAGTCCCAGATTCACAGAGAAAATTAGATTCTCTCACACTAGGGCAAAGATGTTAGTTCCATACGACTAAAAAATGGGGCTGTCTATCTCTCTCTTCTCCCTGGATTCTTTTCAAATAAATTAGCAGTAAAAGTTACACAGAGAAGAAAGCTAAATGACAGCTAATTCAGGGCTGCACTGGGATATTCAGTAAACTGTAGAAACAGACTGATTTCCTTCATATACACAATAAATGAGGAATGTTAGAAATAATTCAAAACGTTTAAAAAAAAAGTCTATAGATTTGAAATTGGCTGCCCATCACTGAAGAGAACAAAGCATAGGGCAGCTTATACACACACAAACTGAAATAGACGACCCTAGTCAAAGATAGTAAACCAAACCACAAAGAAACAGAAAAAAGAATAAAGCAGGAACCAGTATTTAACAGCGCAAAAATAAAAGTTTGGATCTTAATCTAAGTTGCGAAATTGTGGATGAACAGGTTTATTACTCTCTTGAAAAATATTGCTACTTCAGCATTTGAGAATATAGGCTTCGACTGTTTTCACATATCCCATTAAAACATACTATTGCATACTAGTGAAAGTAAACATGAGAAGTAAAGGAAAGGTGAGGGAGAAGTTGGGAGTTGTGGGGATTGAGAAAGAGAGAGAGAAGGAAAGAATCAGGTCTCTAGATTGCTAACTACTCTTTCTCCTTTTTAAAAAGAGTTTAGAATTTAGAGTTTCTGAAAAGCAGAGTTCTCAAACCACTAAAGAATCCACGGTTGTTTTTTTTCTAATTTTAATAGCAATAGTAGTCCTCCAAGAAATCTTCTAGGGACAGTTTAAACAGGAACTAAGATAGGTGGTTTGAGGAAAAGAGGAAGAAAAACAGCAAATATGAAACAAAGCCAAAATAAATATGCTAACCTAGTCAATAAAGGTGAATTTGTCTGAATTATTCGATCCTCTCTACATCATTTCTCATCATGGTTGTTTTTCTCCACTGCCTGTGGCATTAACTTTTAAAACTTTAATTTTCCAGTCAGATGCCAGGCATACCTACGATCACTTTTGATGGGCATGATTAGCCATGCTTGTTAGGCATAGCAACGACGGGGTCTTTGCTGCAATGAGGAATCCAAGTTTAGAAAGTCATTCTGGTTTACAGCTATACAAATTCTCACAACGTGGTAATAAAGAGGCTACATGATGAAACTTGACAGGATGTTAAGCTTATTGCACAAGTGTGGACAGCTGAAGAGGCAAGAAATAATACAGTTGTCACTGGGCTGTTTCACCTCAACACGGAGCAAACAAAAAGAGCGCTGTTAATCAGTTCAACTCTTTGGCTGGATAATCCTAAATCAGTAATTGATAAATGGGAAAACCATACGGCCTTAATTGTGTGATTCATAAAACACATGAATATTCATACCATCTCTTTTGGTCAAGAGGCATTCTACATGCTTCTAGGCAGGCTTTGAGAAAGGAATACAAATAGTTTCTTGCTCAGCAGTAAAATACTGCTTCCCCTTTAAGGACTATTTTCTCCTATTAAAAGTGAAATTTAGCAATACACAGAGGAGAGTAAGCAGTAAATGTAGGTAAGTGACAAATGGTTCCGCAGGAAGTGCTGTACTTTAGCTTCTTCACACAGCTACAGTCGGAAAAATATTAAATCTTTAAAGGAAACTAATACACTACTAGATAAAGTGTGGCAGCAATATAGCATTTTCATCTCAGAAATACTTAACTTCTGCTTTTATAAGAATAACTTATTTTCTAATATTTTAACATCTGGATTTCTGATATGCTCGATACAAATTGTCTACCTTGTGGCTGGTATTAAAATAATTTTCAGCATAATGTTAATATAGAATATAGCAGCTTATTCTCAATAAAATCAAAATAAAAAGTACTTAAAAGTAAAGTTTTTGGCATTTATATCAATTAATTTTACCTTTAAAAAGTATTTAAATTACAGTGAAATAAACCAATGAAATTTATGCACTAAGATATACATTAAAATGTCATAAATACAAGTATGCTTTAAACACATCTGTAGCCAGTGACCTACTGGGAAATTATTAGTTTAAAATGAAGAATTTGTTCACAGTTTTAGCTCTTGTAGAAATTGATTTTCATATGTGGCTTTTTCTTAAATCAGGGCTCTTGTTGCTATACCTATTCAGTGATATAAAAACCATCCATTATCCCAGATCCCAAAGATGAAAGCAAAAGTAAAATAGAAAAAGAAAAAATTAAGAAAAAGAGTGCTATATTTGGCAATATAAAAATATGAAAATATTTAATATAAGGATATTCTCCAACATCACTTAAAATACTAATTAAATGCTGACCAAACATGACTATCTGCCAAATAAGGATTGATGAAATAAAATAAGATATGCTCATATGATGGAATTCAAGGCAGCAATTAAAAAATAATAGCTTGAAGAATAATTGATGAGACATGCAAGTTCTCATGTTATATTTATGAAAATGTTAAAAATTGCTTATGCAGTATGATCCTAATATATAGAGAGAGTGTCAACATACTCTATTTGTGAGTGTTCTTGGACTTTTCTATTATTTGGATCCTTATGAAATTTAAAAAGTAATTTCTGTAGCACAACCCATGGGAGAAATAACCTCTCCAACAGAGTGACATCATTTTTCTTTTTACTTTCTATCAAAAAGATACAGAATTTTAAAGCAGTCCCATGGTTCATTTTTGGTTTTACTGATAGCTTTTCCCACAAGTTTTATTTTACATATAAAATGTAGTAACTTTTCCTAATAAATGACATGTTTTGCATAAAATATAAATTCAGAGGAAGTGAAAGTCTCTTATTAATTTCTACTTTTCAGAGCAGTAACCACCGTTAGTAATTTGGTGTGTAATTTCTAGACCATATTTAAATGTATTTAAAGTTCCCACCAAACAACATTTTAATATGAAAATTTTGAAAAATAAAGAAATGTTGAAAATTTTGTAATCAAATTCAAATATATCCAATACTTAGACTCTATAATTAACTTTTACTATATTTTGTTTTTTATATGTAAAAAATTATGCTTCTTATTCTTTAATCATTAAATGACTCGTTTTACAGATATTCAAAGTATGTAATGAAAAGGAATCCTTCCACAAGAAGAAAAGTGTCATTTATATTTCTTCCTGGTACTCTGGGGACTTCAGACTTGGAATAAAAAAGAGGCTTGGAGTGAAACAGAATGAAAGCTTGACAGGAAGTGAAATATGTGTCCTGTCTCCTAAAACAAAAACCAAAACAACAAAAAAATAAAACCAAAGAAACAAATGTTGATTACTGAAGGCTGTCATTTCCATAAAGGTTGACAGCATCAACTGTAATCTTTTAAGTACAGCCCTGAAAGGATGGCTTATAAGTGATGCAAACTTATAAGTGATCCAAATCTATGGCATACAGGGCCCCCCCAACCCCAAATTATAGTTTTTTACAACTGCTTATTTATGCATTTGCTGCTATAGTTTTGTCTCCAAGTTACACAACAAAACTTCAAACAAACTCCAAGACAAACATTCTAGAATTCTGGATTAAAGATTTAATATCTTTTAATTTATCAAAGATGGCTAGGTAGAGTGGGAGGACAAATTAAAAAAAAAAAGTGTGTTTTTAGCACAGCATAACACTTTAAGTCAAAAATAGCCATTAAACCTCAGTTTTTTTTTAATCTACAAAATGAGATTAATGCAATACCCATCACAAGCATATATTCAGGTCAAAATGAGATAACATTTAAAGCCTGTAATATAATGATTGTCATGTAATTAATAATCAATACATATTAGTATTGGTTTCCTACTCCTGTTCTCCTTATTATTCAGAGTGTTAGTGACAATTTGCTTTAATTATACTGTTTTTCTAAAAAAAATAACTAACCATATGGGTAATATATTCCTATGTAAATGTATGTTTAAATTATTTTATTAAAATATATAGGTACACCTTCTAGTTAGACTATAAATATTATAAGATCTGTAAGCAATGTTTAGAAGGAGTGTATATAATTAGAATGCAAGGTCAAAAATTTGTTTTGTGCTTTGTAGAGAGAGAGAGGGAGGAAGACTCACATACAAACGTATTATCCCTTTGTTCAGCAAGGAAAGTGGTCCAAATTCTATCTACTAATTTATTATGTTTGGAAGGGTTATGAACAAGGTAAGATGCCACAGATGTGAGAATTTACCATGTATCACGAGAGTTGTATTCTACCTTTCAGAGTTATCAGGACCTAGTGACTTTAGGACTAGATCTTTCAAATCAATTATATATATATAGATCAATTATATATATCTATATTTACATATCTATCAATCATCTATCTATCTATCTATCTATCTATCTATCATTTATCTATCTATCTATATATACAGGCTTACTTATAAACATGAGTTCTAGTCCTATTTCATATTTTGGTCTTAATACAGCCTTTCAACAACAAACATCAATTTTTCTTTAAAAAATATTCTCCTTTTAACAATCACTCTGAATGATTGTTTTAAATTAATAGTAATAAAAATATTCAAGAGGAAACTTTACTTTTCTTTCTTGGTTTTAATCCTTTAATTTTTGTTAAGTTTGAAATTTGTTTATTCTTTCTGATTTAATTGGTTTAGGAATGAACATGACCCCCTGGAGTTTAAGAAAATTACAAGGACTCTCCCAACAATGCTTATGAATCCACCGAGACCATGCTTAACTTTTAGTGATGAGAATTTAAATAAGTCTGGAAAAAGGTTTAGGTACATAACTGGGAGAAAGCTATAACACTGAACTTTCAGGCATTTACTTACTGAAATTATAACAGAAATTATTAACTGACATTTAATGTGAATAACTCTGGGCAGATCCAGACTCAACCTATTTTTGTCCGTCAACACTTTGCTGATGGGTTTAATGGACACCTTTGTAAATTATTTTAACTGGTATTAACAATACCAATCCTTAAGTCCCCTCAAATTTTATCCCACAGATCGACTCCTAATGGATTAACTGAATTCAGCAGACAAGAGCTGCCAAAGTGTTAGCATTTCTTTACATTTCAGGTTTGGCTTTATACTAAGATGTCAATGTCTATTTTAAAACTAAATCCAATCTCTGAAAAATATTTATAGTTCATGTGCCAATGACATTGTCTCACAGTGTGGCATGGGTAATTACAACTAATGGAAATCGGCAGTGATAAACTTGCTTTATAATAATCTCAGGGATGCTAGCAGTACACGGAACACATGCTTTTTCAATCCATTATTAAATACATCTGATATATCTGTGAGAACTGGAGTTTCTTTTTCCCCACTCTCTAGTGTCCTGAGTACTGGGAACAGTTACAACTACAACATTTTAAGAGGCTGATTTTTTTTATCATTACACACACACAAAACCATGAAAGAAGCTTTTACAGGAAATAACAAATACTCTTAAATGACATTTCATTAAAAATGTGTTCCCTTGGAAAGCAGACAGAACTAAAAGCCATGCTTTTACTTGGCAGAAAAAGTGGTACAGCAGGCGACATGTGAAGCTAAGGAGTACCAAAATCTACTTTGCCTTGAATGTGAGCAGCATTCTGACCTGGAAAATAAAAAGGCCAAGGGATTTTATATGTCCTTTGGTATCTTCTAACTAAAATTTCAGTGGAATTCTCATTAAAAGCAAAGAACAAATAGAAAATTCAGACAATTGTCTAAACTGCATTAGTTCAAAGCTCAAGATATATTTTTGATTTCCTTTTTTTTAAAAAAAAAATCCTACATTGCGATAATAAAAACTTTTTTTAAAAGAAAAATAATTTGGATATTCATCTACACTAAATATGTCAATTGTCAGCTCTGGATAGGTTGATGCTACTGTGTCAGTCTTTTCCTTTTATATTTTCTTCTAGTATTTTATTTTATATTTTATTTTCATTTTTTGCTAAATCAAATTTTGTTGAAGCTCTACAACATATTAACTATATCTATAATTAATCGGAAAATAATAAGAAAAAATTTAAAATTGTAAGCATAGTGGCCAAAATAGTACTTTAGGTTATTCTTGCTTAAGACATCTGCTTTTGGCAATACTAACCCCAAAGACAAATGATTGATCTGAGTCGTTTCCTTATTTTCTAGATAGAAGCATGCTCAAGTCATCTTTCACCTCGCCCTCTTCTAAGTCCTAAAAAAAAGAGATTAAAATTGTCATTGAAAAATTTTTCTCTGTGACAAGCTTTAACATACTCAGTAAAAAGAGTTTGCAAAGCAGAGTTAAAACTCTACTGGGAATGGCAATGCCATGTTTTTCGAGGTTACTTTTCTGTTCATTAAAAAACTTTGTGAAATAATAATAAAAAAGAAACTACTTCTCATTAAGAAAAGAATAAGTAAGATCACTTGTTTTTACTGCTCCCCTACTCGAACTTTTTCTTGGTTTGAGGGTAATGCCGGTTCATGTTCTTTAAGAATTCTTTGCTTATATTTACTGCAAACAGAAAAGAACCATAATTATGCTACATAATTTGCTCCATATCAAAATAACTGATCCATGTATCCATTTACATAAAGTGAAGCACATAAAACATTTTTGCTTTTCACTCTTACTTCACCACTTTCTAAGGAAAGTTTCCTTTTGCATACTTCATTTGAATACAAAACCCTCCTGTTGAAATTTGTGATGTTAAACAAACCATACCAGTCATTCAACTTTTTAATTAAGGATTCAGTGTTCCATCCCTTTTCAGACATTAAAATTCAGGTGCAGTCATTAATCTTTCTAAACGAATTCACCTGTGGCTAATACTGATGTATTTTCTATGAGGCTTGTCATAGGCTGCATGCTGCATGCATAACCACTCTACAGTTAATTACACAGGGGATTATTGTTAGTGTCATAAAGATAAAGCCTTGCTAGCAGCATTATACTGA
>NW_006441955.1:26837751-26843342 GCF_000325575.1 Pteropus alecto | reverse complement strand
TTTCATTTTGTTAACATCCACGTAAGTATTTTACAATAATACATCGTGTTTACCTCAGTGGCAGGCTGAAGTCAGGGAAAAAGTTAGAAGGTAGGTATGAAGGGATACCTATTTCAAGGTTTTGCTATGATAAACTAATTTGCAAGATATGGTCCAAATCCCAAAGAGCTGTATAATTGTATAAATAAGATGTACCTTTCCAGTTTTAGGCACCTTGATTAAATATATGAAATAGATTTTCCCCCCTGAATTTGTGAATTGAATATTAGTTTATAAAATGCATTCAGAAAACCAAAAAAAAAAAGTTTTTGCCAATTTTAGTAAAAGACCCCCTTGAGTTATATAATGAATAAAATTTACAGAAAAAGTTTTTTTTTAAACAAAGTAGCCTTATAATAATAACAACAAAAATAATCAGAAACAAAAACAAAAGAACAACAAACAGCTAGGACAGAAAGTTACTTAAATGTATTTCACTTTAACAATTTAAACCAATCTTATATAACAATTACAAATAAAATCAGAAAATTAGAATGATTTTGTTATAGTCACACATTGAAATTGAAATGTATACACTCTAATTGTGCCTTCTTAGAAAACAGATAAAAGTGTGTAAATATAAACTATAGATGAGATTAAAAATATTAGGTACACAGCTTTTGTAAGAATAGTTTGTAATTACCTTAATCAACAAGAAGTCTTAAAGAATCCGAAATGCCATTTAATACATTAAAATAAGGAAGAAATACGAAAAAGTGACTTTTAAAAAGCAAGTTGTCATCAAAAGAACAGAAATGTAGTTTTTAAAAAATGTGATTAACGTGTGTTAAACAGATTTTAATATTTAACAACATATGGAAAAATATAATCTTTAGCATACATTTCTATAATATTTGGAAATAACTAATTAGTCCTGTCAGAAATTTAGGTGTTTTCAAAATATAGACAATTGCTTGATTTTTTTAAATTTATAATTGGCAGCAGGTAGGTACAGCCATCTTGTTTCTCTAGTTTTAGATAATAAAATGAAACAATTGTTTTTTAATCACCGATGAGATGATCATTTTGACTTTTTTAAATCAAATAAGCAGCTTCTTTTGTTTCAAGTAGACACAAACTGATTACTAAAATTAAAAAGATAATTAATAGTATTTCCTATGAAGTTTCCAATTTCTTCAAATTAAAAATTTAAGGTGCAAACAAGTGATGATTCTGATTTTTCAAGTTGATACCTACTCACCTGAAAACTACAATTATATTTTGCTTTTTTGTTTTTTGGCTCTAAGGACATGTTTTTATATATATAAAAAATAGATCATTAGATTTATGCATATAATTTGATTTAAATTGATTATAATAACAAAGGAATGATGCTGTGGTAGACACTGAGCCTGGCAGTGAACTATCCTTTACTAGCAGCACTGCCTTTGTCATGAATGATCTGAAATGAACCAAAGTTATCATAGGTCTTATATATCTCACCTAAGACTTTGGTCACTAAAGGACATCAGAGCCATTCTCTCCCCTATGCAGATGTGACTGTGAACAACCAGAACCTTGGATATGATCATGGTTCCTTGTTCTTTTGATTAGGTGCATGGTGATAAGTGGATTCTTTTCTGTGACTTCCTTATATTTCCTAATGTTTTACATTCCTGTGTTCTGAAGAATGTTGGGTGTTTCCATTCTTAGTGCATATAATACTAACAAAATTAAATTCATAATATAAGCACCTATGGATATACAAAAACTTTGCTACCTAAGAAAAAAAATTTTACCTACTCAATTTTTTAAAAAATCTTTCCAACTTAAAAATGATAGGAAACATTTTTCAAAAGATTTCTATCCAAGTTATAGAAGTATATTCCTAAAGTCCTGATATGACCTTTAAAATTGTTCTTAACATGGTAAGCATTTTTATCTTTGGAATATTACTTTATATCAGTTGCTTTCATGATTTTTTTTTTAGAAATAAAGTATTTTATTCAAAGTAATCTTTACAAAAGAGAAGGTTTAGCTTTTCATCCTTGAACTTTTATATAAAAGTTATTACTCTCTTGATGAACATTAAATTTGAATTAACCAGCTAAGGGAATACAGAGAGTATAAGAATAAGTGTGTTTGGATAGTGAGATTTTAAAATTTTGTGGTATTTACTGTTTTCTTACTCAGATTTAATGCTAATTGTAATCTACTTTAAAAAAAAAAACTGGTTTTCTTTTTGCTTTAATTTAAATGGTTTAAAGTTATATGAACTTTATAATACTATGCTTTATTTAAAAATTTCTTTTGAATTTTTAATACTTCCTTTCCGCTCCCTGCCCATTTAAGACTGCTTTCTTGTGATCATTTATATGTGCATTATTTCCCTCCCTCAAAACTGTTAAGAATGTTACAAAATACTGACAAATACGCAAGTAGAATGCATAGCTGACAATTCTTTCATTTTCAATGCACTATTCTATATAAGAGACACTGCAGCTCAACTAGTGTGAATATTATCCAGGGATGCATTTATATGTTTCTGAATTTCTTAGGTAAAGCCGATTATAATTGTATTAATCAGGTTTCAGTATATATTGACTTTCTTTAGGTGTGTTAAAATAGTTGAGGCTTAAAAGGATGCAAAGTTTTATGTGTTAAATATAACAGTAAATATATTTTGGCAATTTTGAAAACTATATTTGTGGTCTCTGACAGTATTAAAGATGATAGGAAATATCTAAATCTATAGACAGTTAAAATGATATTTTCTTGCCAAACATCTAGGTCAGTATATGTCATATTCATCAATAATACTGCAAGCCATCATAAAACTTTGAGTAATTTCTTATGTATAAGATGGTCAATTTGACTCCTACGATTTGCTTGAAAATGTTGACAAATATCTGCTATGATGATTAAGCTAACATTTTTTGGAAATACTAGGTTGTAATATTTATTCAATTTTGGTTTACATTTAGTGTCTACAACTTTATCCTAAAGATGTATATACCAGAGTATAGAAATGTATTGTATGATTTCAAAACAAAGGAAAAATATACTGAGATAAAATCAGTGTAAATCATATTTGAGGACATTCCTGTAAATTCTTATTTCGAAAATTTTAGAAAGTAAAATAAAATGCTGATTTAAGATTTTATAGTGGAAAACTTCTTATTTTGCAGTGTTTTTGATCAAATGAAGATAACCAACATTGTGCTAGAAGATAGATTTTGTATATACATAATTTTTCATGTAAACCTTACCCAATAATCTTCATTAAAGAAATAGAGAAGCTTCTTATTTAAAATATCTGCTCCATTCATTAGATTAGCATCAATAATTACCAAACTGAGTATAAGTTCCAGGAAGTTATTTTCAAGAAATATTTTAAGATGATTTCCATGCCATAACCTTTCTTTTCTCTTTCCTTCCTTCCTTCCTTCCTTCCTTCCTTCCTTGTTTCCTTCCTTCCCTTTTTATTCCATATACTGAATAAATCTCTAATTTGATTTGGCTGCCAGTTGTTAAATTCAAAAACATTTACTATAAATTCAAAATCATATAGTGAAAATAACTCTCAGAAAGACAGAGACAAGGTTCGGCGTTGTGAATTGACAAGATTACCACTGATCTCACAGTATTTTCTTTAATCATACTATTCCTTTCTCTTTTTTTTTTTTTTGCTTATTATATATATTCTTAATTTTGTAATTCAGGATCTTAAATTTTCTTGTTCATCAATATCTCTACTCAGACTTAAAACATACTTCTTAGCTGAACTTTTGTACCTAGGGAAGAAAAAGAACATTCCATCCCCCTTTCATGCATGGTAGACATTTGCTACACCTCTAACAGTCCCGTACCATGACTTCAGTTTTATTGCAGACAGCTTGCAAACCTACTGACAGGACAGAGTATAAACACACCAGGCTTTGTGGAATTAGCTGATGCACTTGCAAGGTTAATGTAGCATCTGTGGTGCAAATCTGTGACCATTCTAATAGCTCTGTTGGTAGACCAATGCCATTTCTCAGATCTGCTCTTGAGTTCCATTAAGCAGTTTTCTAGTCACCATTAACTTCAAGTAGCATTTATGCAGTAAAGGCATAAATCTATGGAAGTGCAACCCATTTACACACCACAGGATGCTGTTGAATTACAAAAGCACCAATCGCATTTAGAATATCCTGGACTGACAGCATATACTGAAGGCTCACTTTGCTTTCTGGACACACTCTCGATTTCTGCTCATGAGTAAGCTGGTCACTGGGCTGATATATTTGCTATGAAAGGTTTCATTTTTCTCATTTAGAGGTTCAGTAACATGTCTTGCTGAGGATATTTACAAGATGTCATATTCTCACAAGCATGGGATAGACTTGAGTCAGGAGCAAATTTCACACAGGACAAGCTTTCTTTTTTATCTGAGAGCAGTAAGGCTGAGAGCCCAGCAGGATTCACTTAGTCCACAAAAGCTCTTCCATCCTGCACACAGTGTGTGCTTAGCCAGAACACCCACACATCATGCTTTCTTACCAAATGACATTTTCTGGCTGCTCACTTCATATTTGTCACTTGTATACAAAGTGTAATGTCTAAAGAAAGCATGATCAGCTTGTGCATCGCTAATCTCATTACTTTAATAGCTCTGAAAACATGCAGCAAAAAAGTAACTGGTAAGCTACTACACATACACATGCCACGCTCAGCATGCACCTCATTGAAACGTGCAATTCACTGGCTGCTAAGAAAGGCAGCAGTCAGCAGTGCCAATTTGACTCCTCACTCCCTGCTGCAAATGAAGAATAACTCCTCAGACCTGAATGAAAGGAGTGCTGACAGGCCTATCTACCTTAAGGAGTTATCGAGTATAAGAAGTACAACACCCGCCAACCTTTCAAATCCAAATGAATATTTCTCTTTTTGAAGACAGAAGCAAGAAAGCTCTGCCTATCCATTTTAAGTTTTCTTATTGTCGTTTACTTGCACTTTCATTAGAATGTGACTCCTTAGACTTCAATTTGAGGTCTATTGAGACCCAGATTATATCATTACTGTTATGCAGTATGTTATACTCTAATCATAATCATTACCTCTTACAAGTCTACAGCTTCATTCAATTAGCTGCCTGACATGGAATTTTCAGTTAATTTATGGTGAAGGTCGGCAGTGGTCAGAGTGGCAGGTTCATTCTGCTACCTTTTTGAATACCAATTATCAGTCTTGAGTAATTAGAGCTACCCTTATAGACACGTTGATCAGAGAGATCAAAATCTAAGATATGTGGCTTATGGAACTGTCTGATACTGTTAGAAATTGTATAGGATAATCTATATATTTAAATAACTATATCTCTATTTAAAATTAAAATCTATCTTTATGCTTATCTCCTTTATTCTTATTATAAAAGAAAATGTTCATATCATAGATATATGAGTATATAGGATATCCTTAATGCACATAACTGACTTTGATTGATAGGTAATAATAATAATATATAAGTTTTTGAAAATATTATTAACAATAATTTCAAGTATTTCTGTATAAAGATGGTGAGCTAAATCACATTTATAGTTTAAGACCACACCCCCGCATCTCACTCTTTC
>NW_006441955.1:26835542-26837643 GCF_000325575.1 Pteropus alecto | reverse complement strand
TTGTCTTTCTTAAAAAAACTGGAATCTTCTTTCCGATTATTATAATTGTATATCATATAGAACTTTTTTGTGTTATGGTTATCAAGAAGCTTAGAGCTAATTATCGTATTTATTTAAAATATCTATATTAGCCACATCCTTAGTATTTTGCTTTCATTTCATTTAAAAATGCTTAGCATTTTGATTCAAGAATGTAATTCAAGGTGATGTCATGAGAAATGAACCTAAACATGAAAGCAAAATCCAGATCTTTAAGGTTTCCAAATCAAGTTTGGATTTTATTCTGAAAATAACTTGTCTAAAACCAAAGTTTATAAGGCATTATATATTATAAGTAGTAATTTATTTTAATAATAACATTTATGTTTTCAAGAAGTAAAATCAATACTTTTGGAACAATTTTTTTGTGTGTTAAAAACAGACTTTAAAAACATAGTTTAAGAATGCAAAATGTTGAAGACATTTTATAAATCTGGACAAATAGTTTAAACTGGTTTTCCTATACATACTTTTAAAGCCAACATTTTAATCTTTAGTAAAGTCATAGTACAATATAAAGCCACATCTCAGAAAGATTTAAGTGTGGAGGTGATATGAATGCTGACTGGACAGTTTGTCAGTTATGTGAAAGGCCATGTAAACAGTGTGAGAGTGTATGTTCTGGAATAATCTTCTGTGGAAACAGCTACAGCCAGAGATGATCAACAAGATAAAATTAGTATTAATTTATTAAGATGACCAAACCTTAGTTTTTAGAGTCCTTCAACTTTGAGAATTTTATTTGTTGTTATTTATACCAGTCATTGCTGTGTTTTATTGATTTTTATATTTCCTTTATTTGTATTATCATTCTACAATCCAAAATCTCCTAAAATGATTAATCAAAATGAGGATTATAAAAATCTAATGCTATCCATTAAAAACACTAATTATACAATTGTTACTGTACAGTGTCATTCCAAAAAGTTATGAAAATATTAGATGTCTAGAGAAGTTTTATGTGCAAACTTTTCCCACCCCCCCAAGATTTTCACAGAATACTTCAGAAAATAACCTTAACGACTTGTAGAAGGTAAGAATATACCTGGGAAATACTGTTTTTTAAATTTATTAAGAAGATATGAGAACAAAGAAGACTCTAATGTCTGGATCGAGTCAAAACACTCAGTATGAAAAGCTAGAAATCAGTCTGACTTTCATGTCTTTTGCAATATGAAAACGACATCTTATTCAGTAATAGAACAGAAACAAGTATAGACATTTAGGTTCATAAATACTGCATGACTATAAAAATGTGATTCTAAAAGGACCACCTTGATTCGCTTCTAAAAAGTAATATTCTTTATTTATGTTGGTTGGATATCTCCCTCATTTGAAAATATAAATCACTCATCAAATGTCAAGGACAATGTCATGACTGTAGTATGGTTGGTGATTTTAAATAAATTATTAGAGAACTATCATTTTACTTTTCTTGAGAGAAGTAGTATACAATTTACTAATCATAACATTGTACACATTATCATTATATTTAGTTTTGAATGTATTATGTTATTTAACACAATTTTTAAAAGCTCCATGTGTATATATACCAGAACTTTTAAAACTCTAAAATATCAACTAAATTAAAAAATAATATGCCTTAAGACACTCTGAGAAAGAACATAAATGATATTATCTTTCAAAAATAATGTAGAAAAAGGAGATCTGAAATAAAACCAGTGGCCACTCTCTATAGAAGAAAGAACTTTCAGCTCATTCATTAATTATCATCCTATTTTTTGTGAGGTAATTTGTGGGCTTGAGATTAAAAACTTATGAGTGGAATTTGGAATCCAAC
The DNA here is from genome assembly GCF_000325575.1 of Pteropus alecto. Lineage (NCBI taxonomy): Eukaryota > Metazoa > Chordata > Mammalia > Chiroptera > Pteropodidae > Pteropus > Pteropus alecto. The sequence goes on along the minus strand of NW_006441955.1, from coordinate 26,835,803 downwards.
TACAAAATATGAGATGCACAAAATTTAAATAGATTTTTGTTATACAGAAAATATTACAGTTTATTCAAAGATACCTGAAGAGAATATGTTTGCCCACAGCTAAGGGGAGAAAAAGTGAATAGAGTTGGCAATACAAACAGAATTCCAATTAAATATATTAATTTTCCCCAACTCAAAACACCAGCCGCTTTTTTATTTTTACAAATAGTACACAATATCTGGATTAAATCAAAGACAACATGAAACAGATAATTACTCCTG
>NW_006441955.1:26826161-26835512 GCF_000325575.1 Pteropus alecto | reverse complement strand
TTAAGCAACAGGGCATGTACAAGTACATTTAGGTTACAGACATCTAATGGTTGAAGAAATTTAATGCTAAAGAATTATATTGATTCTAAATATCTATTGACCTTTTATTATGGAATAAAAAGAGAGTTTATGGAAATGCAGAACTGACTTTTGGCATTTCTTAAGAAACTATTATAAACAACATTTCATAGATTTAAGAAAGAAGAAAATGTGTGTGTGTTAATGGAATAGGTTACTCTGAATTATAAATTTATCTTTCATGGATAATGATTTCCTTGGGAATCATTTTTGTCTTTCATATAAGGAAATTTGGTTTAAACTTACCTGCAAAGGGTTTGAACTTTTTGAAACATTAGTAATATTCCTAACTGATTTATTAATTAATTTCAAAGTTTTTAAATGAGTTTATTAAGAAATGTTAGTCTTTTGCCTCACTTCTAAAATTTTGCCGTTTATTTTCCAAACCATATTTTTTATATTAGAAGCAACAGTGTCATTCTACTTACAGATTTTTCTGAGCATCTAGCTTCCAATGAAATTAACATCCACATAAAATATTTTTTTGATACATATTATGTACTTACTACAAGTGAGGCACTGTGCTAGGTACTAGGATACACAGGTAGTTTTTTTTTTTTTTTTATACCACATCTGACAATTTCCAAATAAAGGTTATTTATTTAACTTTTATTTTTTATTTCACTTATTTCATTTTTTAAAATATGGCTTAGAAGTGGAAATGAAAAGCTTCACTGATGATATAGATATATCCAATCTTTGGAATTCACCAGTGAAGTTAGCAAGTTAAGAAGCTAAGTGGAAGTCAAATGAAACTGTAACATTTTATGATGGCTAGGTATTAACTGAACAAACTCAAGTTAATTGTGCAAACTAAACTAGTGACATAAGGGTTACCAAAAATAATCTCACAGGATTAAATTTGCAGCGTTATGAATAAAATCTTTCTTTTTTCCCACCAAACTAAAGATAAACCTACATGCATTTTGATTGCTTTTCTTAGAATATTTTAAAAATCTTTCTCTGATACTTGGAGATAACAAATATTACGAGTAAGGATTTCCAAATGGCCAGTTGCTTATTGTAATTAAAAATATGTGATAAAATCTATTTAATCACAACCATTATGTATAACCTTCTTTGAATTATGACATGTATCTATGATATGTATCATAGAAAAAGTAACAAAGCAAATCACCATTTAACAAACTGTGATATTGTATATGCATTTATTGTAGGGTTAAAAATTACATATCAAACTATCTATTGATGTTATATATTTATACAAAGTATTTATCATTTGTTTGTATCATAAAGTAATAATACATAATATATAGGATGAAATATTAGGGAATATAACTTAAATGCTTTCACAAATTGCTTCACACAGGTTTATATACTACATAACTAATTTACATTAATAATCCAGAAAAATGAATAGGTTTCATATCATTCTTCAAATTTTATTTAATAACCTTAAATATAAAATTTGCTCAGTATAGATACTAATGCATTAAATTTTAATATTTTTGAACTATGTAGAGCATAATGTGTTCTACCATAACTTATCAATGTCTGCTCCATCTCTAAATATGTTTCCAACTTTGTAATATATATTGTACTTTTACTTAAATATTATATAAAATATGTAAATTTAACATTTTGCCAGACTGTGCGACAAAAAGCAAATGCCATGTATTATAGAAAATACTTCAATTTACTTTATAACAGTTGAAGAGTTTTGTTTAATCTATGGCCATGCCACCCTGAACATGCCCGATCTCGTCTGATCACAAAAGCTAAGCAGGGTCAGGCCTGGTTAGTGCTTGGATGGGATTCCACCTAGGAATATCAGGTGCTGTAGGCTTTTAAAAAAAAGTGATTTTTTTTAATATTATTTTTTGATTTTCAATAACAAGCAGAAAAACAAGAATATTGAATAAAAAAGAGAATGTTTATCTGTTTAAATCACAAAGGTTTACATTTCATAGAGGAAAGCAATGTTGAGTCAAGAAGCCTGGTATAAGGCTCTTAGCTCTAATATTACTAGTTGTGTCATCCTGGACATATGACTTCTCTTAGCCTTTTTTTTTTCTCATTTGTAAAGTGAGGTTATACTAGAACCTATTTTAAAAGATCCAAGAAGAAGAAAATAAATAATCCATAGCAAATGCTGGTAAGTAGGAAGCAATTGGTAAATATTATTATTATTTACCAATATTTTTAAATATTATTAGCTGGTGCTACCCATTTTGAGTACATGCAAATGTTTTTCATCAACATATTTTCTTATATGTGATTTTTTCAACTTGGTGATATTTTAGATAAAGACGAGTGGATGAACAATAGATGTTCTTTAACCAACAGTTTCTCTAAAAAGAATTATCTTGCTTTTTGGAACAAGTTGCCAAATTTGAATAATGCTAAAGATTAACAAATGAAAAAATCTAAAGAAAATGCAAATTATAATGGATAGACCAAAACATTTTAGAGGGACAAGGCAGCAAGTTTGTTTTCCTCTTTTCTTAACTGTGCCCTGTGAAGTAAATGAGTGTGACAAAGTAATTTTTAAATCTCTAAAAAGTTATTTTATTCAATTTTATGACATACTAAAATTAATTAACATTAAACAAATAATTAAACATTTAATTCATATTTGACAAATAGAAGCAGAAATGCCATTATAATTAGAAAACATACATTAGGCAGTTCTATATTCATGGTATATTACTAGGTATTTTTCATTGCAAAATTAAACTATTAGTCCTTATCTTTAAAAGCGTAGAAGTTCAGAGCAATATTGATGATACGAATTTTAAAGGATTTAGAAACAACTGAAAAAATAAGGAGCTAATACCAGTGAAACACAGTTCTTATTTGAAGTACACACTGGCAGGATTAGATCTTAATTTATTCTGAGAACTGTGATTGTATTACCTGCAAAATTAAGTGGTGGGTGGTGGGTATTATTTTATGTTTGGTATACTACCAGGGTTCAAAAGTTCATCACCCTCTTTTTACACAGGGTTATGTCTGCCCATTTGGATTTCCTCTAACTTCCTTCTCCTCTCACCCTGCACACACACACACACACACACACACACACACACACATGCACACACTCTTGTAGTTTCTTTGTAACCTGTTCTTTACTATCTCCCCAGATCTGCACTTAGATTTTACCTCTGGCACATAGATTAGCTGTGATACTCAGCGTAGTTATCTAAGTTCCATGAGCCTTAGTTAACTGGGTTCATTTACTCCTTATGATGAATTATAATAGTAACTGATTCATATAATTTTTTGATAATGATATGATCAATAAGTAGGTAAAATATTTATTAAGCTAATTTTATGAGACGTACATCTTTGCTTTAGAATATTTTTATTACTCAAATGAATCTAGATTTGTTCAATTAAAAAGGACCTCTATGAAATTCTTCAATATTGAGACTGTCAAAAAAATTGTTTTATGAATACGCTATAAAATACCTTCACCAATGGAAAAACATTGCTTTGAAAAAAAAACTCTGAAGTCAGTAAGGATTTGATTAGAGCCAACTTCTTTGGGAAACTGGTTTGCAGAGGTGACATTAATTTTCTTCCTATTCTTAGAAATTTGACAGAACCACTTTAGTATCTTATTTTCTTCCTACTTCTCAGAACTCTCTTGGCTCACCCTCTATGTGTTTTCTTTGTCCTGTTATCTCACTAGACAACAAAGACCCTTGTGCCTGAAAATTCTTTCCTTTTGGATCTGCCAAATCAAGGCCTTCTGCAAATTCCCTCTTCATGCCTGTTTTTCTGAAGTTTGCAATATGCACTAGATAGAACATCAGTAGAGCAACAATAGGCATCTCAGTAATAGACTGATAAATAATAGATGGATAAACAGAGAGGTGGTAAAAGATATTGACTCTTTCTTTTCATATTTAAAAAGGAGAGGAAAAATGAACAGGAAAGATGAATGAAAATGGAACCAAAATTAACCAAACTTTTAACCATTGAGCCTTTTCTAATAATGTATTAATGTACATATCATAAATAATAGCCAAGAAATAGTTCTTTCTATTATGTAGAATAAATTTATTAAATAAGATTAAAATTACTAAATGGATTATGTTTCAACTACTAACTACAAATAGTAACTTAATTAGATGTTAGTATTTACCATTTGTAATCAATTCCCCCAGATAAGATAATTAACATTTATACAGAGTTTACCACGACCTCAGCAAACTAATAAACTCTACATAGATTAATTTATTTAATTTATATAAAAAAAGAAAAAAAAACTATGGGAAAGATACTGTTACTGTAGTTCAGGAAGGCTTTAGAGAGCTTTATTACATGGTAAAGAACTTGTTGGAGTTTATTCGTTGTAGAAGCAGAAGAGTCCAATTATGAATGCTGATCATTTGATATCTCTCTAGAGCCAGTGCTCTAAGCCTTTATGCCAAAAGACCTAAGCAATAAACAAAAGTGGCATGAACAGCAAGACAAACCTTATAAAAAGGCAAAATAACTTTTGATTTGAATGGCATCGTTTTATGTTTGAACACAATCAGCCAAATATAAGGTTGGGTTAATTATTCCTGAACCGGATATATTTTTCCATTTTCAAGAGAGGTTTTCACATAAGCTATTTTCTTGCTGATATGCAGAGAATTTACAAAATACACATATTTTGTATATATTGTATAGTCTTTTAATAAACATTTCAGCAGACCATTTTGTCTCATGTATGCTCAGCAACATTTATTTCACCTCTGAAAAAGAAGGAAAATGTTTAAAAATATTTGACTAAGAAAGTTTAAAATGTTTTTTTTTAATTCCAGTATATTTGTATTCATATGTGCACATGAATGATATGTCCTTCTGTATTGTCAACTCAAAAGGAAAGTTTTTTTTATATTCATTTTTATAGTTCCCTCTAGTACATTTTTTTCTTATATAATGTAGATACGAAATGATTATTTTGTGATTTCAATGTTTTAAACTCTAGACAAATCTGCATTCATATGAATCCAAGAGAAGTGATTTTTTTCTTTACATGTAGATAATTGGGGCAAAATTAAATAAAGTTTTTATTCTACATAAAGTTTTATTTAGGAAGTCATTTTTTGTTAAGAGCACAGAATCAATTTTTTTAGCCTCACTATATCAGATTGTGTTTTATAAACTGATTTTAAATGACATGTGTTATTTTCTTTTCCTATGTTTCTAGGAAAAGCCATTCTTAACAAACAGATTTGTTTTGCATGTACATATACATATATTACATATAGGATTTTAATAATATTACAAGTCTGGATTAAGAAAAAGTCAATAGGTATTCACTATTAAAATTGAACTTCTCTGAATTCAAACTTCCTATCCAGGTGGAATAAAATTATAATGCTCAAAACAATAAGAGAGAATTTTGGAAATTTATCCTGAGGAGAAAGTTTTATATAGGTAATATATACTCAGAACTTATTTTGTACTACTGTGAAGATTTAAGAATATTTAAAATACTTCAAGAAACTGGAAGAGGAAGAACAAACTTACCTCAAAGTTAGTAAAAGGAAGGAAATAAAAAGATCAGAGCACAAATAAATGAGAGACCAGAAAAACAATAGCAAAGATCGACAAAACTAAAAGTCGATGTTTTAAAAATAAAAATAAAACTGACAAAACTTTAGCTTGACTAAGAAAAAAAGAGACATGACATAAATTAATAAAATTGTAAATAAAGGAGGTATTACAACTGATACCAAATAAATACAAAGGATCATAATAGACTACTATGAGTAATTATACACCAACAAATTAGATAATTTAGTATAAATGAATAAATTCCTAGAAACACAAAACTTACCAAGACTGAATCATGAAGTAATAGAAAGTCTGAACAGTCCAATAATGAACAAAGAGACTGAATCAGTAATTAAAAATCTCCCAACAAATAAAATCCCAAGCCCAGATGGCTTCACAGGTGAATTCTCCAAACATTTAAAGAAAAATTAATATTAATCATTCTCAAACTCTTCTGAAAAATTAAGGAAGAAGAAACACTTTCAAACACATTTTATGATGTCAGCGTTACCCTCATATCAAAACAAAAAAGAATATTATAAGAAAAGAAAGTTACAGGTCAATGCCCTGATGAACAGAGATGCAAAAAAATCATCAACAAAATACTTACAAACTGAAGTAAAGAGCACATTAATAGAATTACACACCATTATCAAGTGAGATTCATCCCTGGGATGCAAAGAGCGTTCAACGCAGCAAATCAATAAATGTGATACATTATATTAAGATAATGAAAGACAAAAATCATATAATGATTTCAATAGATGCAGAAAAAGCATTTGACAAAGTTTAACATCTTTTCATGATAAAAACTCAGCAAATTAGGGATAGAAAAAAATGTATCTCAACCTAGTAAAGACTATACTTTGTAAATCCACAGCTAACATCATACTCAATTATAAAAAGTTAAAGCTTTTCCTCTAAGATTAGGAACAGGACTAGGATGAACTCTTTTACCATTTCTAGTCAACATATCGCTGGAAGTCCTAGCCAGAGCAATTAGGCATAAATCAGTCAATCGATCAATCAATTATATTCAAACCAGAAAGGAAGGAACAAAATTATGTCTGTTTGCTAATAACATAATCTTATATACAGAAAATCTGAAACACTTCACCAAGAAACTGTTAGAACTAATTAGTCAATTCAGGAAAGTCAGAAGATACAAAATCAACACACAGAAATCAGTTGCATTTTATACACTAATAATGAATTATCTGAAGCAGAAATTAAGATAGCAATATCATTTACAATAATATCAAAAATAATAAAATACAAATAAATTTAACTAAGAAGGTGAAAGATCTGTGCATTGAAAACAATAAAACATTGATGAAGAGATTTAAAAAGGTGAAAATAAATGTAAAGATATCTCATGTTCTTGAATTGGAAGAGTTAATATTTTGAAAATGTCCGTGGTATCAAATGCAATCTGTAGATTCAATGCAATCCCTATCAAAATTCCAATGGCATATTTCACAGAAATAGGAAAAACTACCCTAACATTTGCATGAAACCATAAACACACACAAAACCCTGAATAGCCAAAGCAATCTTGAAAAAGGAGAACAAAGCTGGAGGCATCATTGTTCTGGATTTCAAACTGTATTACAAAGCTTTAGTAATCAAAACAGGATGAAACTGACATAAAAACAGGCACATAGATCAGTGGAACAGAATTAGAGAGCCCACACAAAAACCCTTGCATATATAGCCAACTAATTTTTGACAAGATTATCAAGAATGCACAATAAGGAACAAGTAGTCTTTTTAGTAAATTGAGCTGAAAAACTGGATATCCATATGCAAGAGAATGAACTGGGCCCCTATCTTACATGAGCCACAAAAAAGTAACTCACAATGGATCAATCACTTAAGTGTATGACCTGAAAGTGTAAAACATCTCAAGGAAAACTTAAGGAAGAACATACTTGACATTGGTTTTTGCAAAGATTTCTTGGATAAGACACCAAAAGCATGGGCAATGAAAGCTAAAAAACCAACCAACCAACCAACCAACCAACCAATCAACCAACCAACCAACAAAACAAACAAACAGAAAAAAATCCAAAACCTAAGTAGGACTACATCAAAGGAAATAATAAATTAAGAAAACCTACAGAATGGGAGAAAATATTTGCAAACCATATAACTGATAAGGGGTTAATGTTAAAAAACATATAAAAATCATACAACTCAATAGCGAAAAACTCATAATGCAGTAAAAAAAGTGGGCAAAGAACCTAAATAGATTTTTTTTTTAAAGGAGATATACAAATGGCCAACAGTACATGAAAATGTGCTTAACATCACCAATCATCAGGGAAGTGAACGTCAAAATCCCAATGAGATTTTACCTCACATCTGTTAGAATGACTATCCTAAAAAAGACAAGAGATAAATGTTGGCAAGGATGTGAAGAAGAGGGAACACTTATACACTGTTGGAAATGTAACTTGGTATAGCCATTATGGAAACAGTATGGTGGCTCCTCAAAAAATTAAAAATTCAACTACCACATGATCCAGTAACACTACTCCAGAGTGTATATCCAAAAGAACTGAAATCTGTATCTCAAAGAGATACCTGTGCATCCATGTTCGTTACAGCATTATTTACAAGGTAAGATATGGAAACAACCTAAGTGTCCTTCATTGTATAAACGGATGAAGAAAATCTTGCTTTTGCAACAAGAATGAAACTGGAGGGTATTATGTTAAGTGAAGTGAAACAAGCCATACAGAGAAAGACAAATACAGTATGATATCACTTATATGTGGAATCTAAAAAAAAAAAAAAAAGCCTATTTCATAGAAACAGAGACTATAATGGTGATTGGCAGGGGCTGCGGGGAGGAGGAAATGGGGTGATGTAGGTCAAAGAGTACCAATTTTCTGTTGTATGAAGAATAAGTTCTGAAGCGCTAATATGTAGCATGATGACAATAGTTAATAACATGTTACTGTGTAGTTGAAAGTGTTGAAGAATAGATTTTAAGCATTCTCATCATACACACAAAAAGCTAACTATGTGAGGTGATGGATGTATTAATTATCCTGATCTCAGTAATCATTTTATATGTATGTGTACAGAAAATTATCCTGTTGTACATTTAAATATACACAATTATATTTGTCAATTATTCCTCAATAAATTAGAAAAATATTTCAATTAACTTTTAAAATCTATTTGGGAAAAAAATGGGGTAGCTTCACTGCTTTCTTTTTTCAAAGTGTCCAATTGATAATCCAACTCCCCTTCCTGACACATACACACATGCATACTTTAAAACATATTCCAAATCAAAATCTGAAAACAATTGTGTATTTTAAAATATCATAATCTAGCAAAAGCCATAAGCAACTAGGATTCTCTCATGAATGCTATTTGGAATGCTTGATATGCAAGAAATGTCACGCTTGTCAAATTCCACTGCAAAAACACGATTTCCAAGCTCTAAAGTCTCTTTTGGAGTCCTTAACCAAAGCCGAATTTGAGATATGAAGAATATTAGTCTCCAAAGGATATGCCCTGCTGACTTCTTTCCCTGTTAACAGTATTAAATCATCTTTGAACAGAAACCCTTTATAGTTTATCATAGCCTGGCAGCCCAAAGATACAGGTAACTTTTATTTGTGGTCATTCAGATGGGGCACCTCAAGTCATTGATATACATCCATTTCTATAATGTATTTTTAAAAGAAAAGATTATCTGTTTCCTTTTTTTTGTTCTTAATGTAATACAACCAGTCTTCT
>NW_006441955.1:26821246-26826135 GCF_000325575.1 Pteropus alecto | reverse complement strand
GAGAAATCTGAAACACCTGGAAACCAAAAAAGAACAAGAAGCCAAAAGCTAATCATTTTTAAGAAAGGCAAATTGAAGAGAGCTTCAGAATGCTCCAGTTTTCTTTCAACATTGCATAACCTCTACCACCAAATTGATTGTGATATAAAGATCTATTCGTGTTAAGAAGAGAATTCATGTAATATGCTATGACTATAGTGGCTTCTGCATGAGCATGAGAACAGAGACGAGCACTTCTATTTTGTAGTCAAGAAAGGCAAACTTCCTATGTTGTTTGTTAAATACGTCCACTGTGTACATAATTAGATCAGTTGTTCACTTTCAAGTTATTTCAAGCTTCAAACTAGACTAAACCAAAAAAATATGTCAGTCACTTATATTCGTTTGTTTAAAAAAGGCAATGAATCCAGAGAAAATGGCAATTTTACAGATTTTGTCACTAACCAAATTATCAGATAGCTATAAAACCACTGATATGATCAATTATAAAATTTATATTTTACCTGGAAAATACTTTAAAGATAAATAAAATAAAAATTTTTAAAGTGTGGGAGAATTGTCTAATAATTAAAAAAATTTTCACTGGCTAAGTGCTATTTTTATTCATGACTTGGTTAGACAGGAAATTAAAATTCATTTTTGCTTCTGTTCAATACATGCATATAAACTAAATAGCAAAAAAAATTATTTGGGGTATAGAAAGAGGAGAGCATAGAAAATAAGACTTATTTTTCCAGCATAATGAAAAAGAATATATCTGATATGAATTTTATAAAACTAACAAACTTTGAATTACAAAATGTAGGATATTTTGCTTATTCTTTTCTTGATTTTGTTTACATTTCAAAATTAATAATGGAAATATGTGGAATATCTTTTTTGGCAAGAACTAAGACAAATTTTTTAATGAAGGAGAGTTTTCATATTTGAAATGAGTCGTGCTGAAACAATAGTATTTCTTATTTTAGATGAAATTATTACAAAGACATTCATTTCCTCTTGAATTTAAGCAATCATCTGTACTATAACCTGAAAAGAACTAGTTTGAATTCAATTTTCTGCTGCTGTTCATTTTACATCCTCTAATACATATTTTTGAAATTTTCTTAATTCCTTAGAATGGCAAAAAGAGATTTTAATTGAAAATACAAAAATACAAATTAAGGTTCTAAAAGTCATAAAAATAAACAGACTAGAGTTTAAATTCTATCTGAGCCTCTTTTAGCTTTGTGTGAATTTAGGCAAACTTGTTAAACTCTGTGAATGTCAGTTTCTTCATCTTTAAAATGCAGGAAATATCCATCTCCTGGGAAGGACACTTGCAATGATTAAAAGAGATTCTTTTTATGTAAAAGGCCTAATTTAGTATCTGAATTATCCATAAATAGTGGCACATAAATAGTAGTATATAAAAAGAAAGAACAGGAAAATTACACAGATAATTGAGATACATAATTTGTAACTCCAAAGGCAAAGAACAGCAGCAATATGTATAAACAGCATAGAATTCTTCTTTTTCCTCCTCATCCTTCTCCTACTCCTCTTCTTCCTCATTCCCTCATTCTTCCCATCTCTCCATCATCCTCCCCACTCTTCTCTTCCTTCTCCTTTTTCTCCTTTCTCCTTTTCTTCTTTTTTTCTTCCTCCCCCTTGATGCAGGATGGGGCGAATCTCCCCAAGTGAGGACTCAAGCCCTATGCCAACTGAGAGAGGGTCCTTGACTCCATGCAGGAAAGAATTCAAGCATGAGCTAGAGTTACAGACAAAAGGGAAGTTTACTAGAGAAGGAATAATGCTCCACAGACAGAGATGTGGTCACCTCTCAAACTGAGAGAATGAAACCTTGAGTATTTGAGGAATTGAGTTTATATTTGTTTTCCTTTCATGGTGTAGGTATGCAGCTTTAAAGGCATGGGAAAGTAGTTTTAGGAAATTCCAGCAGCAATCTTCCTGTAGATTCCCCATGGTCTGGCCCTCTGCTCTCTGCTGCTCAGCCAGGTTCCCATGTCAGGCAGCCGATAGCAGGCCCTACCTCTCTTCATCTTCTTCCTCTTTGTTTTCTCCTGCTCCTCCTCTTTTGCCTCCTTCCTGTCTTCTTCCTCCTCCCTTCAGACGATTAATGTCATCAAGCTCAGTGCATTCATTTTATCTAATTTGAATCTCAGGGCAAACTTATGAAAATACTTATTATTATAAGAATTCGTGTACTGTACAAGGTACACTAAAATTGGAATATGAGTGACCAAACTCTTTTGGTTAGTGAAGAGTAGATTTGCACTATTTTTCTTTTTAAATTTCTCAGTCCATACGGACAAGCTTCATTCTAGGTAAAAATATCTCTATTTTCTCTGGATTTTTTTAAATTGTTCTAACAATTGTTTCAATCATGTTTATTGCCTTTTCTGATGATAAAGCAATATATAGTCTTGGTATAAAATCAAAAAATATAGGAAAGCAAAATGAAATAAAATTATGACAACAATCAGGAATAACTAATGTGTATTAACTCTTTGATTTTGAAGATATAAATGAGGGCTAAAGAGAAAATAAGCAATTTACCTTCAAAACAGGAAGTATCAACATTGTCTGCTTACTGTGTATGTGGTCAATTCTATTACTTTTTTATTCTTTTATTCACCACGTATTTATAGGATTACCTGTGCAGTTCCACACACTAGCCTAGTCATTGAGGGTAAAAACAATGAACAAGAAAATATGGTTTTCTCCATCAAAGGATCTTCAGTCCAGTTACAATTGCTGAATAAAAGATATTTCAAAGTAAAATTTTCTTAGTGGACTTATTCTAGAAAGATTTAAATAAAGACATATAAATTAAGATATTGAGAAAAGTATTCATAAACTATTGTGTGTTAAATTTTGTCTATGTGGAGTTATGAGAGATGCTTAAGACAGTAAAATGTGGTGCCACTGTGACTCACTAGGGGTCAAAATTTTTTTTGGAAGAGTAAATACTAGAAACAGGTCATACTTATCACAAATAATAATGAAATATGAAAGTTCAAAATAATTCACCAATAATTCCATATGACAAAGTCATTTCCAAGATATTTCTAAGATATTTTAATGTTTTACTTCTGTTTGATCTTTTATGATATACACCCTTGTGTGTAATAAATCTCAATTTGTGTGTGTGTGTGTGTGTGTGTGTGTGTGTGGGTAGAGTAGAAATTACATATATTTAAAATCACACAAAATAGATCTTTTGATCTATTTTTCCATAAATTACATATAAATCTTTGATTCATTACTAATATTTAAAGGTAGGACACTCTATAATTTCCTTCCTTAAATTGGTTTAAATGATTTCTTGATATTTGATTAAAATTAATAAATAAATAATATGTTAATATTGTGATTTTACGCAGATAGATCCTGTAAAACAACTTTAAAAGTAGTCTAAGTTTAAATTAGGTTTAGTTTAAAATTTTCCACTTATAGCTTACATCTGCAAAATTTTAAAAGAGGGAATATGCTACCTAAATATATAAATAATAAATAATCACTAAATCACATATTTTGGTCTTGGATTACATATTTGTCTGTTTTGATAGACTAAAAGGACTTTTCCCAATTCTTCTCTTCTTTTTCTGTTTTTTAGTCACAATACAGTATCTCTCACCTGAAAGCCTTAAGCTCCAGTCATTAATAATGAAACCATAATCATAAGTAAAAACGTAAGCATGGAACTATGTTTCCATTTCTACCTTGTGTCTGATCACATCAAAATTAAATAAGGCTTTTAGAGTGCATGCAATGGTATACCCAAAGGGTCTGTTACAGTCCACTTTTCCCTTTGCTAATCTTAGCTTTGTTAGGACTAACAAGACGTACAGAGTTGTCGGACATTCTGAACAATGCACCCTGAAGCCTCAGTAAGTCAGCAAAGTCTCAAAGTTTGTACCATGTAAAAATCAAGTAATTAAACACTGATTGCTTACTGTTAAAAAACAAAATAAATAAAAAATAAAAGACAGCTGGGAAAATTTGGATTGAGAGTCTGATTTCACATGGAAGATTTCAGTGAAAATTAAGCCTTTAACTATATTCTGCTTGACTTGATTTAAAAGAAAAGGATGGGAAAAAAAGATTATAAAAGCTATTCAGTACTGTCTTTTTGCAGCAGAGCTTTGGGAGGTGACAAATAGCCACTGGTAATTAATTTAGTCATCATTTCCCCAAACAGCATTTAGATTCCTTTTCAAAATTTGGCTGTAACTATTTGGTTTCATTATTCTTGGAAAATACAAAGGTTCCTCTCTTCTGCACTCTTGGCGCAAGTAAAAATGTTTTAGCTCTCTAGAAACAGCTAATTTCTAATAAAAATTGCAAACATAGCAACGTCCATTTCACCTGATGCTGCTTTATTTCTCCTATGTGAATGAATGAATGAATGAATGAATGAATGAATAAATAAAGGCAACTCGTCATCAGAGCTCCAAATTTGACCTATTTCCAACTCTATAATACTTCCTATTGGGATAATTAGAATTTAAAATATATTTAAGTTCTCTTCCTTCTACCCCACCCCTCTCACTCTTATTCTTCCTGATATAAGAGGACATTTCTTTACATTTTGTGGATGAGACTGAGGATTATTTAACAGAAATTGTTATACTCCTTGTTAACAAATAGTTTCTTCTAAATATTACCAACTATCTGTTCATAAGAACATATGAGTATTCATTTTCTTCTTGGTCTAAAATTACTTGTGCCAAATTTATTAAATATTTCTTTGTTTAATTGTTCCTAAGAAAGAATGCCTACTTTTATTGATAGTGAGAATAGGTTTAGCTTATCAATACCTACTGGGACACAAACATAAATATGTGAGCCTATTCATACCTACTATGATATTAACATTTCAGTAG
>NW_006441955.1:26716677-26821213 GCF_000325575.1 Pteropus alecto | reverse complement strand
AGGAGCAGGGAGCAAAGGAGATTTTCAAAATATATATGAGATACTTAGTAATTGAACATCTTTGAAGATGTTATTGGTGAAATCCGTTGTAGTTAAAAGGAAAACGTTGATCCTTAAATAGGTAATATTAAAATGTGAAGCATTTTCCTCTCAGATACCTTCCTTGATGATGCTGTTTTTTATTTTTTTATTTTTTTGGTAGTTTTATTTTTATATGAGAAATGTTGAGAATAGTAGTGGAGTCAAAGATGATTTTCATAGATCTTGGCAGCCAAACTGAAAATTTCATAATACAAATAAAATCATAAATAGGAAATTATAAAAATATTTTTAAATGATAACATTTTTAATGAGAAAAAAATACTTTAAATACTGTTTAATGTAACTATGAGCGTAAATTCAAAGTACACCTAATTTTTCCATTTTCTTCTTTTGTGGTAAGCCTTTTTCATCCAAGCAAAGAAACTATTATTCAATGGTGAACTTCCACCTAGAAGACAAATGGTATTCCCGGAACATTTGTATAGTGAGAAGAAAAATATGTTCTTTTGTAAAGAAAAAAGATGGCATAAAAGGGATATTAAACTGATTTTCAAAAAGTACTAGTGGAAATATGCTCTGTACATATAGGCCTTTAACTCAAGTTCTTTTGAAGCATTTGTATCTAACTTCTGAACATTTCCAGAGACTATGGGTTTCAACATTGTCCGGGGTGCCAGATGAAAATGGAGAGTAAGATGTTGCTTTTGTGATGGACAAAGTGAAAAGGTGAACATTAATATCCTTTATGTAGAAACAAAACTCTCAGATTTCACCAAGAAAAACAATATGGTTGTAGATAGATACATACTAGAGAGAAATGCATTGGAAATCTTTTGTCTGAATGACCTTCAGAAAAACAATAAGGTAAGCAATGTGGGTGGTATCTTTGGCACATTTTCTCTCAGAAAGAAGGGAACAGGAACTATGAGTCAGAAATACTTCATTTCTTATAGGATATTAGTCTTATCACCATTGTGACAGCATCTCCTTTTACTTGTTAAAATAAAAGTAGCAATCCACAAATTCAGTATAGTTCAAAGGGACTGTGTCAAAATGAGGATGCTTCCTTGGTATGTGTTTTCTTTCTGCTTTTGACCTATTTATGAAAACACGAAATCTCTTTATTTTATTCTTCAAGTTAGCATTAACTACCTTGATAACATGACCCAGTAATTCATAAGATACATGTGTATTCTGGAGGAACTTTTTCAGTGTAAATGCCCATAACAGTAGTGTGTCATTTAAAACCACTGTTTCCTTGGTGATTTTCTGTCTGGGATATCTATCCATTGGTGTCAATGGGGTGTTAAAGTCCCCTACTATGATTATATTACTGTTGATCTCTCCCTTTATGTTGGTCAATATTTGCTTTATATATTTGCTTTATATATTTAGGTACACCTATGTTGGGTGCATAACTGTTTATTAGGGTTATATCTTCTTGATGAATTGATCCCTTTATCATTATGTAATGTTCTTTTTTGTCTCTTACAGCCTTTCATTTTAAAGTCTATTTTGTCTGATATAGGTATTGCTACTGCAGCTTTTTTTCACTTCCAGCTGCATGAAATATCTTTTTCCATCCTTTTTACTTTAAGATTGTGTATATCTTTTGATCTGAAGTGAGTCTTTTGTAGACAACATATGGTATGGGTCTTGTTTTCTTATTCATTTGGTTACCCTATGTCTTTTGATTGGAGCATTTAACCATTTACGTTTGAAGTAATTGTTGATAAATATGTAATCAACATTTTATTATTCATATTTATGTTTTTCCCCCTCTTCTTCTTAAAGAAGTTGCTTTAACATTTCTTTTAATACTGGCTTCATGGTAATTAATTCCGTTAGTTTTATTCTGTCTAAGAAGCTCTTTATCTATGCTTTGATTCTAAACGATAGCCTTACTGGATAGCATAGTCTTGGCTGTAGGTCCTTGCTTTTTATCACTTTGAATATTTTGTGCCAATCCCTTCTGGGCTGCAAAGTTTCTGTTGAGAAATCAGCTGACACTCTTATGAGAGCTCCCTTTTAGGTAACTGCTTTTCTCTTGCTGCTTTTAAGATTCTCTCTTTGTCTTTAACCTTTGGCATTTCAAGTATGATTTGTCTCATGGTGGTCTCTTTGGGTTCATTGCTTGCCTCTATTTTTTTTTTTTTTTTCTGGAGCTTTGGGACTCTCTGTGCTTCCTGGATTTGTATGTCTATTTCTTGTTGCTGTAAAGATTGAGCGTTTTCTGCTACTTTATCTTCCAAATCACTGATTTGATTCTCTGCTTCGTTTAATCTTAAGGTATTCTTCATTTCAGTTCTTATATTCTTCATTTCTCACTGGTTCTTTTTTATGTTTTCTAATTCCATTTTTATGTTTTCTATCTCCTTGTTAAAGTATCTTCTCTTTCCCGAAGTTCATTGAGCACCCTTATCTCCAGTGTTTTGAACTCTGCATCTGATAGATTGCTTGCCTCTATTTTTTTTTTTTTTCTGGAGCTTTGTTCTCTTCTTTCCTGTGGAACATATTTCTTTGTCTACTAAGGGAGAGTGGCTTTATGTAGTAGGCATCCCGTGGGACCTAGTGGCACAGTCTTTCCTGGTCACTTGAACTGGGTGTCCAAGATGTGTTCATTATATGGATTGTCTGTGCCCTCCTATTGTAGTTGAGTTTTGATTGCTGTTTGCACTGGGAAGAACTGACTCTCGGTCTGATTGGTTGTGAGGATTAGCTGAAGAGGCGCTAACCCTATGGAGCAGGATTCACGTTAGCAGGGCTCTGGTGCCTGGCCAGTCTGCCTCGTGGTCTGTCCTCTTCAGATGCAGCCCTGGGTGGTGCTATGGCTCCTGTTGAAGTTCACTAGTGGGCATGCCTCTGGAGAGGTGCCTAGCTGCAGGCCTAGTTCAGCCACAGCTTGTGCACTGCCCGAGGCCCCCTGGCAAGAATCGCCAGACAATCTGCAGATGGCCACCAGCTGAACTGGGCTTAGAGGTGCCTCAAGAGGCCAAGCCAGGAACTGAGGCTGGCAGCCACTAGTGCCAGGCTTGGGGCTGCTCAGCAAGAGATACAGGGCATGCAGAAGCCAAAAGCTGCTTGTTTGGATTTTGTGAAGCTTTGAGAGATTTTAAGATAGTCCACAGCATTAGCCAAGACAGGGCATTTGTATGGGGGAAAAAAAAAAAAAAACACTGGAGGTGGCTTGGATGGGCCTGCAAGTTGGGAGGGGCGGGATCTCAGGGAATCACCTGGGCACAGAAACCCAATGTTAGCCAGGTCGATGGAGCTTAGAAATGGAGGCTGCCTGTGTTTGCACACCAGGAACCAGGAGGGCTCAACAAAAGAACAATGGATTTTGCCAGCACGTCTGTCTGGTAGAAAGCTGCCACTCCAGCACTCATAGTGAAGACAGATAACTCAGTCCCTTCTTGTATGTACCTCGTCTTCCTTGAGCAGCTGCTCCAGTGCTGGAGCTCAGAGCAAGTGAGTCCATCACCAAGTAAGTCTGCACTGGCCCTTTAAGAGGAATGTTTGTGGCTCCTAAAGCCCTCTGTCTTACTCAGACATAATCTTTGCTAGTTTTCACAGCCAGAGATTGTGGGGACTTCTCTTCCTGTCACTGGAACCCTAGGTTAAGGAACCCAGTGTGGGGCTAGGACCCTTCACTCCTCAAGAGGGACCTCTGTAGCCAAGATATCCCTCTCAATTCTCAACCACCACATGTGGTTGTTGGACCAGCTTGTTTCACATCTCTGCCTCTCCTACCAGTCTTGAGGTGGCCCCAGTCATAGGACTTTTGTTCAGCCAGAACTCAGGCATTTCCCAATGATGGTTGTTCTGTAATTTAGTTGTAATTTTGATGTGGTCATGAGAGGAGGCAAACAAAGTGTCTATCTACTATGCCATCTTGACCGGAAGATTGATTTTCACTGGGATCATCTATTTTTCCCCTAAGTTCATTGAGCGTTATTATAACCAATGTTTTGAACTCTGTATCTGGCAGATTGCTTACCTACATTTCATTTAGTCCCTTTTCTAGATTTTTCTTCTGTTTTTTCATTTGGGGCATGTTTCTTTGTATTCTCATTTTGGCTGTCTCTCTGTGTTTGTTTCTATGTATAGATAGATTTGCTACATCTGTCAGTCTTGGCCGGACGGATTTATGTAGTAGGTGCTCTGTATGTCCCAATGTCACAGTCTCCCTGATCACCTGTGCCACGTGCTCTAGGAGCATCCCTTCCGTGGGCTGTGTGTGCTCTTCTGTTGTAGCTAAGCCTTGATTGCTATTAGCATGTCAGTGGATGGAATTGACTCTGAGGCTGACTATCTGTGAGATTTGGCTACTTATAACAGGGTATGAGTTGTTGTGTGGAGGCTGACCCCACGGAGTTGAATTTGTCCCAGTGGGTTCATGCGGCTATTAAGACTACCCTTTGGATGTGCCAATTGTGGGGCTAATCAGGGGGTGCTCTGTTGTGGTCTGATGCCAGCCTTTAGGAGCATTGGTTCTTGGGCCTTTTGGGAGGAACTTCTGTGCAGGCCAAGGCCAGCAGTTGTCTGTAACCACCCAGGGCTACCTGGTAGGAGCCACAAAGTATCTTCAGTGGGTTGCTGCCTGTGCTGGACCTGGAGGTAAGTGGGAGAGGCCATGCAGTGAACCAAGGCTGGCTACCACCAGTACCAGGCTTAAGGAAGCTTAGCAAAAGATCCAGGGCACCCCAATGTCTGAGGCTGCCTGCTGACTTCCCATGAGGCTCAGCAGCTGATAGGGCATTTGGGTGATACTAGAGTTGGGTAAGGTGAAATCTCAAGGAGTCACTGGGGCGGAGTGAATGGATTTCTCCACGTCGTTGCGGATTCAGATTTGGCCATATAGGGTGAGAGTTCAACACAGACAAGACGGCGCTCACCTGCAGGCTACACCAGAGAAGGGCTCAATAAAGAGACAATGGTAGGTCTGCCTCCAGCCCTCGTCTTGAAGCCATACAACTCAGTCTTTCCCTGTATGTCTCTCGTACCTGCCGAGCTGTTATCCCTCCACAGGAGCCCAGTGTGAGTGAGTGAATCTGTGTGTGGTCCCTTTAAGGAGATGGGAGATGTCTGGATTTCTAGCTTCTTTCTCTCTCACCTAGATGGTTGGAATGCCCACTGATTTTCATAGCCAGATTTTGTGTCAACTCCTCTTCCTAGCACTGAAACCCTGTTTTGAGGAGCTCTTGTGTGAAGCTGGGGCCCTTCACTCCTCCATAGCCAGGATATCCCTTCTGATGCTCAATCGCTGCATGTGGGTACAGAGCGAGCCCATTTCATGTCTCTACCCCTCCTACCGACTTGACATGGCCTCTTTTTTGTATCTTTAGTTATAGGAGTTATATTCAGCTAGTCTTCAGGTGATCCTCCAGATTGATTGTTCTGTAATTTAGTTGTAAATTTAATGTGGTCATGGGAGGAGGCAAGCGGGTTCCCGTTTCCCTGCCATCTTAACGGGAACCTGCCTATATTCACATGTTTTTAAATTGCATTATAATTATGCTATGCTATAATGAGATAGTCTTTTTTTTAAAAAATAAAATGTATCATAAGGCTTTTCGACATTTGTAAATAGTCTTTTTAACCAATATTTTTAATGGTTATCCTACAGGTAGATTTATCCCTGTTTTTCTAGTAATTCCATGTAGCCAATGCATGGTATCTTTACATTCTTCATATTTAGGTTGCTATTGTTAATAAAATTTCAATTTAAAGCATATTAGCAGCTTGCTGAGGATCATCTCACAGATATCAGTGAGCAAATATGGAACAAAGAAAAATGAGGTGTAGTTAAACTGATATAGATGCACCTTAATTAAATACCAGGAAGGATTTCTAAAAAATAAGACTTGTAAAACATTAAAGTATATTATCATGAAGGAAAGAAGTATTACCTTTATAGAATGTCCTCTAGAAAAGAGTCACATTGGATGATTTAGTTTTTGTTCAGACTAAAGTTGGAAAAATAAACCGAATGGCCTCTCAAAGGTCCTTTTAAAGCCTGTGAGTCTATGGTCATGTTTCATTTATTTATGACTCTTGTTTGTAAATTATGAGTACCTTTTAGAGAAAGTGACTCCCTTATATCTAAGAGTTCTTAGAAGATACGAATACTATGATTTAATACAGATTTTAGGTTAAAATCATTTTGGGGTTTTTATAGTTATTTTTGAGCTTTAAGTTATAGTGAAAATAAACTATCATCTTTGCCTAAGCTGATAAAGAATTAATAAAATGAGTAATGAAACATTATTAAAGAATATATATTGAAATTAAACACGGTTCTTCCAAAACTATGCACCGAAGGATTTCACTAGCTCGAGAGAAACAAAAGAGAAGTCATGAATATAACAACTTCATAGTATTTAAAATAATTCCCACTTTAAGTAATAGTCTAGATGAAACCATCAAATGGTATTGTATGCTACCCAGTGGGAAGGTTTTCTATAATTCAGCTGTAATATTAGATATAAATAGAGCTATTACCATGGCAACTATTTTTGAGGTTAATAAAAATGTAACAAATATGAACTGAAACATACCTACAGAACCTTTACCCAGACAGTAAGTTTTTCCTTCTTAATAAAAAAAGTCACTGAAAAAAGTAAAATTTGCAGACATATAGATTCCTTTGTTGTATAGAGAAGACTTGTTTTCAGCTGGTTTCTTTTTTGTGTGTGGAATGTAAAGCTTCCTTCAGGGGAAAAGCGAGATTTATCCTGATGCATAAAGGGAGAAAAAGGTTTAGTGAAAGTGAAATCTGTGGAATGCACACACTTTTAAAGTATAGTTTCCTCTCTAACCTAAGCATAAATCATAGTTTATAAACAAGTTCTATTGTTCCCTCCTTTCTTTTAAAGCAGACATGACTGTAATGTACGATTGGTAATTTATAACTGCCCATAAAAACACCTTTTGTAGTTTTTTTTTTTTTTTCTGAAAGCTTCCTCTGAAAATTATTTTATATCTTTTTTACTCTTGGAGTTAAATACATTTCATTTATGATGCCATTTAAAAGTTAGTGCTAATTTTCAAATATAGTTGTAAAAAGAGTATGTATAAAGATTTGCAATAGATGGCAAATTTTACAAGAAATTTGCAAAACATTTTGACCTCAGTCCACTGTATTAATACTTCATATCATTTTAGAAACACTAATCAAATATTGTTTCAAAAAATGGAATGTAGTGATCTGATTAAGGTGAGGAGAATAAAGGCTAAATATAAGATAATGTATTTCTGATTCACCAATAGACCATTTCTCAAAAATTAAGCGAAAAATCCACTGGGCCATGGTAGTTTCCATCCCTCAGTACTGTTGGTTTATAGGCATGGTCACAGACATTAACACCCTATCTCTTAGACATTTTCATCAGCACCCAGTAGTTCTCTGTTTTGCTGTAAAAGTCTCCCAGCACTAAATAGGTGGTACTTGACCAGGCTGTTTAAAGCAATATGTACTATACTTCAGATTAAAACAGATTCACTGAGCTGGTCCTAGTGAAAGATGGATGATCATTGGCTTATTTAAGTACAGTGGGCAGAAGAAACATAAGTATATTGACAGCACACCTTTGAGCCCCATGACAATGGTACGAACTGCTTGAAAATGATCTCAGTCAGGTCAGTCTGATGTGTAATAAACAAAGATATAGGATTATTAATTTTCAGCCAAAAACAATGAAGTGAAGGGCCTATATAGCGGCAGAAGCTATGCAATAACAGAATTATAGAAAGGAAAAAAGAACTTAGGCTGTGTGCAAAAAATGCTAGACTGCCATTGGTGGCATCACATTCATTTACAGACATTTATTAACCACCTAGTATTCCAGGAACTGTTTGTGCATTGTGGATGCAGTGGTAATGTAAGGTCCCTGCTCTCACAGTGTATGCAGTACTGTGAAAGGAGATATTGTTAAGTGAAAATACATTATGCACCTCATATGTTAGGAGCTGAATAAAGAAATTATTTGCTATTACACTTAATCATAACAATCTTCTAAGATTGTCTTAGTCCATTCAGACTGCTATAACCAAGTACCATAGGATGAGTGGATTACAAACAACAGAAATTTATTTCTCATACTTCTGGAGGCTGGAAGTCTAAGATCAGATGTCAGCATAGTCAAGTTCTGGTGAGAGCTTTCTTCAGGTTACAGACAGACAACTTTTTGAATCCTCACATGGATGAAAGCTAACTCCTGACTCTCATATGGGTACTAATCCCATTCATGAGGGCTCCCCTCTCATGACCTCATCGAATCTTAATTACCTTTCAAAGGCTCCACCTCCTAATAATACCACGTTGGGGGAGCAGAATTTCAACATATTATTTTGTGTGTGTGTGGGGGGGAACTCAAATATAGCATCAATAGTCCCATTTTACAAATAGGTAAAATGAGACTAAGCGAGAATGATCACATAGTCAAAAATCTATGTAAAATAGAGTTAGAATTTGAACTTAATTTTATTAAGTCTATAGATTATACCATCTTTCTGTCTATCATCTATCTATCATTTTTTTCAGTAGTTTTTAATCTTTCTTTATCTTTGATGGGAAATCACTTTAACAGAGAAATCACCATGTAATTAATAACTAATACATTAATAAAACTTGAAGTATAAGTTGTTATGCTTCAGATATAATTTTTTTTTCAGGAAGAAACACCTAAGTGGGCTAGAAAAGTCAAAAAAATTTTCATACAGAGATGATTGGAAAATTTTTATTATCGTCACCTCTTTGAACATCCTCATAACTTGTACTATCTTCACAATAATTCTGAAAACAAAAACAGATGGTAGACTCGATATTTCCATTGTTATTAGGTGATCAAACAAACAAAATCAAAACCACTGGCTCCAATTTTACATATGGAGTTTTGTTATGTTATTATTTTTGTGCACTTAGTGTAGGCAGGCACTAGCTTAACTACTTGACATTCAGTTCTCCTAATACTCAAATGAAGCCAGTATTATTATTTATTCTTTTTCATATGTGAAGAAACTTAAGCTTAAATAAGTAAGATAACTTGTTTAAGGTAACACAGGTAATAAGTAAAGAAGTTGGGGTACCAACCTGGATCTGTTTACCCATATTTTAGGTAACCTATGCTTTACTTACCCCACTAGACTGCTTTACAATCAATATAGTTAAGCAATTTTATTTATGACATGGGTGAGAGCTAAAAATATTTTTGACTAAAATTAGGAAATATTGATTTTGTCTAGATGCAAACTTGATATCTTTTCTATGGTAGATATCTTTCCCCTGAGGCATGAAAATGTCTCTTCCCACAGTACACAAAACTATTTTTCCTTTCAAGTAGTGGAGACTAGTAAATATTTTCACACATACCCTCACTCCCATGCCCTCCTCCCCCCCGCGCCCCCACCCCTTAGGCACATACAACAGCTACCAGACACTGGTATAAATTGGACAATGGAGGTGGGGCAGAAGGAAGAGTAATTTATATACATACATATTCTAATTACCCTGATTGGAAAGATTATAGAGTTGAAAATAGATCAAATCTCTACTTCCCTTCTGCTATGAGGAAAGATTATCACAAATTTTAAATAATTGCATAGGTCAGAATAAGGATTACATTTTTGACCAGCCTTTGAAATTAGATGTGAGCTCTGCATAGGATTGTTACATGTGTTGCGTATGCTACTTCTGGGTCTTGCCCTCAGAGAAAGAGCACGCATAGCCCCGCTTTTCCTCTTTCCTTTTCCACCTTGCCAGAATGTGGTTCTGAGCCTTTTTTTTTACATTGTAAACCACAGCGAGCTTATTGAGAAATAAAACAACAAAGAACATGTGATACTGATTCTGTCATCCTGTCATCCTGGATCTGATCTGCTTTCACCTTGATAGTTACATGAATGAGAAATAATCTTTCATCTTTTTAAAGTAACTGTTAATTGAGATTTTCTGTATAAAGCCACCCTGCCACCCATTCCAACCATTCCACTAATTCAATCACATACGTCTAGCAATCCTTTTTTCTATATTATCAAGTTTTCAGTCTCCTGGAATTTCCCCATCATTATACAAACATACCGTTAGTCCTACTATCCTTAAAAATCTTTTCATGACCTTCTTTCTCCTCCAATTATCATTTGATAGATAAACTCTTTATTACCTATACTCCAGGTCTCCACTGCAATCAGGATACTTCTATTAATCCTCCATAATTGCTCTTGTCCAGGTCACCAATGACCACCATATTGCTCAACCCAGGAGTCTTTTCATGCTACACTTGAAGATACTTGCTTTTGACTTTGCTTCTTGCTTTGGACAGTATCCCCATGTCCTGTCCCAAATATCATCAGGTAACTCTTACCTCCTTCAGTCTGTTCTCCAGTGTCACCTTCCCCATGAAGTTTTTCTTAACTGTCTTATTTAAAGTCCTCAACCTCACCTCAAACGCTATCCTAACTCACTGTCTTGTTTTTCTCTATATCATTTATTACTATCTATTGCATAGCATACATATTTATTTTATTTATTATTTGGCCGAATTCCTAACAAGAGAATAAGCTCCATGAGGGCAAGCATTTTATCTGTTACGTTCGCTGTTGTATGCCGAAGTTCTAGAATACTGCCTGCCACCTAGTAGTTGTTGAATGACAGAACGAATGAACAGGTACTTATTGAGAATCTATTAGGTGACATTCACTGTGCTAGTTACTGCAATTACAAAGTAAACAAGATATATAGGAATTTTCCCTTCAAAATTTCTACAACCTAGATTGGAAGGGAGACATTAATTCATCCAATTTCTATACAACATTAAAAATGTTGTTTGAAATATACAATGAGAACACGTAGAAGAAATACTCATCTAAAATTGAGGCATCAAGGAGGGCAGTGATATCGAACCAAGGAAGAGAGTGATATCAATCCTGGGACTTAAACACAATTAGGAGTTATCCTGTAAAATGAATGGAAGGAAAGAGGTATAAGTCCAGGCAGAAGAAACAGGTTCAAGTGAGAATTGTATGTTGAAAGAACTTTAAAATGTTTAGTATCCACTGGAGCACAAAGTATAAAATAAAAGTGACGTGAGAAGAGATAGTTATACAGTAATTAAGACTCGGGGCTCAAAATGCAAACTGCTTGAATTTGAAGCTTCACTGTGCCATTTATTCATTATTCCACTGAGGCAAGTTGCTTAATCTCTTCAGTTTATTTTAATCTGTGAAATGGAGAAATGGTATTTTACATGATATTTAGGTAGTCAATAAGGTATTAATTTAAGGAATTTAGCATAGAATCTGATAACAATAAGTGCTCAATAAATGTTGGTTGCTGCTGTGGTCATCATCATTGCTGTTGTTTGACGTGTGGAATAAGCAAGGAAGAGATCATTATGATTCTTGCAGGGCATGTCAGAGAACTATATACATCATCCACTCTTTTAAACCTTTGAGACATTATGTATTGCTAGTTTAATCATTTTATGATTTTTATCATTAATATTACAAATAAATACTTTTACTTTTTCCCAGAATCATTTCCATGATTTTGATTAGAAAACTAATGTGCTGGCCTCAGAGAAGTGGGGGTGGGGAACTATGCACTATCTTAATTAAAGCACTTGCTGAAGGCACAATTCATTTTATATATAGAGATATATTTTAAAGGTATGTGTGTCATAAACATACAACAAAACTCAATAAACCACAGGCAATTAATACAATACAAATAATGACTATAATCACAAATAAGCATGTTTTATTATTATATTTGAACATTTTATTTTTTTTAATGTTTGTTAAAATGAAGTCCTGGGACAGTGTTACATGTATCTCCCCCACTTCCTCACCTAGTAGCCTTTACCTCTTTTAAGAAAGAGACAACCTGAGTTTCAGTATAAATGCCTAAAATATTGGAATAATTACCTTAAGTGTCTTGTAAAAAAAAAAAAAGCTATTTTAAAAGAAATCTTTGATTGACATAGGTCTGCAGTTTTATAAAATAGAAAAGGTATTTAGTGTAATTATTTACTTTCCCGACATGACACAATATGGGGCATTAAGGGTCCATATCCTGGAGCTATGGGATACCTTATTGCAAATTTTTTTCTGGTCACTTGGAAGGCAATCTTCACTTACTATTAATTAAATGTCAACTGCACAAGTAATCAACAGTGAAATTGAGCATCTATTTCTAAGAGGGTGAGAAGGGTTACTTTTAAGCTTCATTAAATCCTTTGTGCTTTCTCTTGTTCATTTGTTGCATTGTCTGCTTTTGGCACAAAAGTGTCAACAGGTGTAACAAAGTTTAAATGGATGCATGATGCCAACTGCTTCTCTATCTCTGGCATGATAAAGGACCTCCTGTAACAAGAGCTGCCTCTCGAAGCATTTTGTTAGCTGTCATTGGCTGGAACTCATGTCATAGTACAAGAGGCTAGCCAACTTATGAGTAGGCAACCTGCCATCTAAACAGATGGGTATGAGTTTGGCAGCCAAGAGGCCAAGTATATACAACAAATATAGGTATCAAGGCTTCATTTCCGACAGATTGCTGAGATGTCTGTTTGTTCTGATTTCATATCAGCTGCTGTGATGGGTTTGATCAGTTTTTTAAAGCACAAATGACATTCAATGTTATTCTAATAAACATTTCAATACTTTTATTAAAAACTTACTAAAAAAGTGGAATGAAATTGGGAAAAGAAGCATTTAAAAATAATAATTAAGTCTATAAAATTAAGTTGTACACTTGTATGCTATATGTTCATGTGATGAAGGTAACTTGAAACATAACTATACTGAGGGTGAGAAAAATTCTGAGGTTATGTTTGTGATTAACATACAATAAAACTTAATACATTATAAGCAATTAAAACAATAAAAATAATGTATACTACTCTCTAAATAAATACTCTATGAAGGAAGAAGTCTTGTAAGTCTTAATCTTGCTACTTTTCTCAGGGCTTAATAAGTGTTCAATAAATGCTTGTGGAATGAATGTATTGTTAATATAATTCTCTGGTTACTATGTAACATTTGTTTTTCATGTTTCAATAAGTTCAATGTAATATAATGCTTAAAACATTAGATCAGGAGTCCCCAACCCCCAGGCTGCAGACTGGTACCAGCCCATGGCCTGTTAGGAACTGGGCTGCACAGCAGGAGGTGAGTGGTGGGCGAGTAAGCGAAGCTTCATCTGTATTTTCAGCCGCTCTCCAGAGCTAGCATCACTGCCTCAGTTCTCCTCAGATTATTAGGCATTAGATTCTCATAGGAGCACTGATCCCTGGTGCCACAAAGGTCGTGGACCGCTGCATTAGTTGAGTGAACTTGATTGAATCCCTGATGACTCAGACAGTGCTAAAAAACTCACAGTCTAAATGTATAGATATAGTAAGTTCTCAGTTAATGTCTCCAATAAGTTCTGTGACTTTAAGGAAAATGATGAATAACAAAACCATTTTTATCATAGGTTGATTGATATAAATAAATTAAGATATCTCATCAACATTAGAACAAAATGATATTGAACAAAACATTGAGTACCTGATGTATATGAATGAAATCCATGCTCACATAAAATATGCACTTAGAAATTTTGTCAGTGTCAAATATATCAGATTGACCTCATGTTTATTTTAAATATAGGCAGACATATAGAGAAATAATTATATTCGCAGGTTGGTATACACACATATATTTCTTATCTCTGTCTTCTGAGAAGTACTTAAAGCAGTGACACCTACTAACAATAAGCACACCTAAAACCCAGATTTTCGTTTCTAAATAGCATTCTCTAATTAAAGGAAACAGAGTTCTTTGGAGAAATGACTAATTTTAGGGCCAGGGCAAGAGATACAAATGAGCCTGGAGCAGTAAGGAAGCACTTAAAAATAAAAAAGGTGGGGGTTATGTCAAAAAGGACATTAGAGCCAACCTAAAAGAGACCCCGATGGTCAAAACTGCATTTCAAGCAATAAAATGAATGATGATAGTATTGGATTATAAGGCAAGAATAAAATTAAATACTCATGAATCCATACTTATATAAACAAAAGATTAATAAATAAATGGTAGAGAAAGACTACATCTTCCTCACAGAATTCTAAGTTATAAATGTACAAGAAATGAAGGAAATAGAAAATCACAATTAGAGTACCACAGAAATAATTGCAGCTGGCAAACCTACTGATGAATGCTAAAATTAGTGTAAAACTTTGATGAGAAATGGGCTATTTGCATAGCCTCAAAGTAACTCCTCTAAATATTTATTAATTATTACAAATTATTTGATATGCCTTCCCTGGTGTGGGAGTACTTAATTCGCCATCCCTTGAGTATAGACTGGATTTAGTAACTTGCTTACAGAGAATATAATATGGAAAGTGAAAAATAGTGGAGAAACCTGGCAGACACCACCTTAGTTCAGTGATAAAGATTAACATCGCCAGAAATAAGTCATGTTGATATGTACACCCTGATACAGTGTAAATAAAGGACACTTCACGTCTGTGATGCTCTTCTCCAAATCTGTAGTGCAGCTTAATCATGAAAAGACATAAGACAAATCCAAATAGAAAGAAATTCTAAAAATACCTGATATATTTGTCGAGGTAGTGAAAAACAATAAAAGACAGAATTTTCATTGATTTGGGGTACCTTAAGAGACATGATAACTAAATAGAGCATAACATTCTGGATTGGATCTGTGAACAGATCAGGATATTAATGGAAAACCTGGCAAAGGCTGAATAAATTCTCTGGCTTTATTAATAGTATTTTACCACTGTTAATTTCTTAGCTTTGAAAAATGTTCCACAGTTATGTACAATGTTAACATTAGGAGAAGCTGAGGAAAGTGTATATAGGAACTTTACTATCTTTATAGCTTTTCTGTAAATCTAAATTTATTTTAAAATTAAAAGTAAAAAAATTTTGATTAAAAATTTTAATATCAATTTACTCACCTATTGTTTGACTTGGATTTAGAAATGGAGAGTAGAATGTAAATACAATTTTGTTTATATATTTTTTGAAATAAGAATGCTGTACTATTATTAGTATCATGAAATAAATTGACCTTGAAATAAAAAGTACCTTTGTAGAAACTGTGTTTTTGAATTCAAGTATTAGAAGACATAGTTAGGATTACATATTCAGATAGAGCTGTAATAATACAAACATAGCTATGATATATTTTTTCATTCTTCAAGAATTATTAATTTTGCAGACTTCTGTTTTACTCGCAAACTGTTACAGATGGTCATTTAAGGATCACTGTTTCTTTCCTGAATATAAGTCACACAAACATATATAAAAAAACTGATTTAATCTTGAAAATTCCCTCCAATATTAACTGCAAACATACCTATTTAATGTGGAGTATCTTTTTACAGTTAATGAAAACACATTTGTTTAAAAAAAAAAAGCATTTAAAGAAGTATGGTAAAATTCTAAAATGCTGTCCAGTTTCCTCTGAGCCTTCCTGGAATAAATCACCCAAAGAATAATATATTTGTATTATTACGATTGTATTAGTATTATATTAATACTCTTGTATTATAGAACTCACAAACCTCTGAACAAGCCACTTCATAAAACTCAAGTTTCTTATATTTATTTAAAAATATAAAATAATACTGGGTTTCTTGAGTAGGGTTTGGTGATGATTATATTAAAAATCTGGGTGTGGTCTTAATTTAAATTCTTCTATTTCTAATCATCTCGAAAATTGCAGGACATGCTTAATAAAATCCCCAAATTCAAAATGCACCCAGAAAGAGCAAAAAGATGAAAAGACATGTTAGAATTTTTTTGAACTAATTTTTTTCCATTTCACTACATTTTACCAAATTGGAAATTTAGGTCAAGTGAGAGATTTAGTGTAGAGTTTTTGAATTATGGAAAATGAGTTAATTGAGGAAGAGGATCTAGAAGAAGAAAATTTAGATGATCAAATTTGAAACATCTTAGCCTAATATTCACAGGCTTTCTTGTCTGACCCAAGCATATTTTTTAAGTCATTCAAGTCAGGAAGTATTTGATTACAAAGAAAATAGGACTAATCAAATTAGCATAAATAAACAAGCAGACAGTTTTGTTTTGTTTTGTTTTTGAAGGATACATTAATTTTAAGAACATAAGGACCTACATGTGGGAAACATAGACAGGAGTACAAAATGATGGTTTAATAATGATGATGATGATGATGATGATGATGATAAATAGTTGACATTGTTTACTATGTGCCTGGCACTGTTCTAAGAACTTTCTGTATGTTATCTCATTTAATTATCACAGTAACCCAAAGATAATTACTGTTTCTACTTTATCCTGTTTTATAGGAAGGCTTAGTAAGTTTTCTAATATCAACATGCTTGTTACCGAAAGAGCTGGCATTGACTTCTTATGAGATCATAAGCTTAGATATTCTACCATATATTTCTCTGTATGTTTGGCTCTATTTCCTTCTTCATTCAAGTATGTTTTGCTTCTTTATAGCAACTACAGTTTGCATGTGCCTGAAATTTGCCGTAGCACTCTGCTTCCATGATCTTGCTCTTTCGCTTCCTAGAACTAAATGATTCCATTCACAATGTTCTTGTTTCAAATTTCTGGAAAAGATAATTCAATTAATCCAGCTTGCATCAGGTATCTAACCCTGATCCAATCAGATGAAGGAAAGAAAGAAAAGGAAGGAGAAAAGCAGATTTGGGTTGCCTTATGTAAACATGCTGAATTTAGCTCTTTAGAGTCTAAATTCCCTTAGAAGGGTATAAGAAATTAGTTGCAATGGCTAGCATCTTCCTCCACTTCCCTTACTAATTTTTTTATACGTGTTCTACGAATCTGCAGGAGTCAGCCAAATACATTCGATAGTCTCTAAACACATTTATGCATTCCTACAACAATGCTCTTGTTCTCGTTCTTTTTCTGGTCTGGAATTTATTTATCCTTCAGTGCTTCGAGGTCCAAACCACGTAGTATTTCCTAACTGTGAACTCCTACAGAACTTGTCTTATCACATGCTTGGTGATTTATCAGATTCTTTCTTGCACTGTTATTTATATATTTTATTAGTATGTCTTTTCTTCCTAAGTATGTCAATTAGTCCAGATATAAGTTTCTTGAGATCATAACATATGTATTTAAATTTATATTTCAACCATACCTTTAGCGATGTTATACATTTATTGAAAAAAAAAGAAAGAAAAAAGATACAAAAAGTACAATGGGAACAGAAAGTGGAGGTTGTTGGATTGAGGGTAATATGGAGATATTTAAATTCGAGTGTTCATTTTGCCTTATTTTAAAAATTTAGAAAATAGAATAGAATTTAAATTCCTGGTGAATAAAGGTTTTTCTCGTCACTTCTCAAGCTTCATCTAGTTTCAGGTAAATGTTGTCTGTTGATTAGTATTTCAATGTCTGACTAATCTATAAATAAGTTAAGTACTAAGTTCTTTTAAATGTTCCAATGCCAATTATAAACCTAATAAAATTTTAATTTTTAATTTCAGGTATAATGTAAAACACGAAACATATCAATTATACATTTGAAACTGAAATTACATTTTTATATGTGATTTTATTATGACAAATCTTAAAAATTATGAACACTTAAAATATGATATTTACTTCCTCATTTTCACTTCTGTTTCATATACTTCATCATTTCACTAGGTTAGAAAATTTATTGACTAATTTTTTTAAAAAGTCATTTGAAATAATTTGGATTCTTTTCCCTAACTTAATTTCTTGGTGACTCTTTTCCTGGCTCACATAACAACTGCAAAGACTAGAGATGTGGGCCTGTAGACCTGTGGGGCAATTTGTCTCATGATGTTGTTGATTATGTTTAATTTATCCTGATGGTCACGTAGCTTTAGTTTTGTGTTTCATTTGAAATAACCTCAGTGATTTTAGGCAAAATATAGTCTCCCAGGGTTATAACCATTCAGCTATTTAACAAAGATTTATTGAGCACCAGCTTTGTGTCATCATTCCAGGTTTGGCCCAGAACAAAATTGTCATGAAAGTGGTGCTTGGCATTTCTACCTCTTTATTACAGATCCACTCCTCAGTTCTCTAACGCCATGTCCTCATGCACCTAGGTCCCCAACACGGTGTTGCCTTCATCTCCCCTCCCTAGGAAGTGCTTTGTAACATTCTCCCTTGTTAGGAAACATATTTATTTTTTCACAAGAAATTTCCAAAGATATAATATCTTATCCTAGTAAGGCTCTTCAAACTTTAACCACCTCTACTTAGTGGAAAAACTAAATTTTACATTGTGACCCAATAAATACAGGTGTGTATCTATAATGAATATTGTATGCTACAACTTACTCATAAAAATGCAACAAAAATCACAGTTAATTTTGACTATAATTGTATTAATAATGAAGTGCAACATTATATTCCATTTGATTTTCTTAAACTACCAATCAGACCTACTAAATTTACCTCAAGCCTTCCTAAAGAGTTACACAAACAAGAAGGACTTTATTGGAGAGTGTTTCTGGCATGAAAGTGGCTTTTCTGCATACCTTATACAAAGTGGGGGCCTGCTGTTACACAGTATTCACCCGCATTTCCCAGGTGTTTCTACTATGTTGTAGGAGGAGGCCTTCCGAGTATGAGTTTGGACAAAAGTGAAGGGCTCAGCCGAGGGAAACTTAGGTCCTTAAGCAGTTCTTTAATTCTCTTTTTATCATTTTGACGCCACAGGATTCTAGAGGAAGGCTTCGATGAACAATTAAACACTGAGAAATTCACTTGTACATCCAAATTTGGAAAAGTGATGAATATGCAATTTTATAGCTCCAGTTTCTTCCTTCCTCCAGTCAAATAAGTGTATGCTTACTAAGTGTCTCCCACAGTGTTTTTAAGTTTAAGTAAGCATCATGACACAAAAGTTATTTTTTCCATACTCAAGAGGGTTGTATAACATCTAATGTGATCAGACTTCTTACAGAGTAATGAATATGGAAATTAGATAATTGATCTACTGTAAAAGGTTAAAATGAACTCCAAGAATTTAAATAAATGAAGCTGAAGGATGTGGATAACATTGTGTGTCTATGAGTGAGAGTGCATGGTAATATTTGTTGAGAGGGACATATTTTTTTTTTTGGTTCAATAATTCTTAAAACAATTGTTTAGACCTCTTGAATACCACTGCAAATAGTTCTAACATGATAACTTAAGAAGTACTGTGGACTAGATAAAACATATTTCTGCAAGTTACTTAGAAATCTTAAGTAGTTATATTTCTAATTCAGGAGAATGGTTTTAGGGAAATGTCTCTTAAAAGCCAGGGTATAAAATAGGGGGACTGCCAAGTTATTTCATGTTCTATAATTAAGTTCTTTCAATTTTAAAGCCACTGAACCAATAAACCAGATTTACCCAAGCAAAGAATTTATTGCCTGGCTGTGGGTACTTTCTCTTGTCTTCTTTTACTAGCCTTTAAATTCCTCGGCTTCTTGATTTTTTACTATTTTGATTTTGTGCATATGATCACCTCTGATTATGGTTATGTAAGTGAGAGACAGTCAGGTCAATATGTATTATACTTACCTTTTTCATTACACGGTATCTTTCTTAAGGAATGTGATTAAATCTACTACTTTCTTCACAATGACCTGTAGCCTCTAGTGTTTTATTCATAAATATGCTCAAAATGCTGTTTATGTGCTGACCAGATGCTCATAAATGGATATTTTACAGATTCTTCCTAGAATAAGGGTTCAAGAAGTTCAAATCCGAATTAATCTTTCTATACAATCATTCTAATAAATCCAAACTTGAATTCCAATTCAAGCAAGATATTCAGGAGTGGGAAAAAAAAGTCTCCTTGAAGTCATTATGCAAGACAACCAGTCAAAGCTACTGTACTTTGGGGAGCAAATATTTAAGTTTAGTATCTATATCTAGTTGATAAATATATACATAGAAAACTTAGATCAGATGATATATTGCATATAGAAACAAATTCAGAATGTTTCAAATTGGCAGAAAGTATGACATAAAAATGTCTATACTCTGATCAGTCTAAATGTATGTGTAAATTTTCACATACACCATAAACATGACTAGAGAGAGAAAGAGAAAGAGAGAAAGAAAGAGAGAAAGAGAGATATACATCAGATTAATAAAATATTTAAATCTATAAGCTATGCTTAAGACCATATTTTAATAATCATTGTTTATGTTATAGAACCATAGGACATAAGCTCAATCAATTTCTTATTTCTAAAGAAACAAAAATAAAATGCAAATATATATATATATATAGCACATATATATGCAAATACATATAGCCTCTCACATATGCTTCTGAAGAATATAAAAGTTATTAAATAAAATACTAAGACATTCTTATTATTTAGCATC
Source organism: Pteropus alecto (assembly GCF_000325575.1). Lineage (NCBI taxonomy): Eukaryota > Metazoa > Chordata > Mammalia > Chiroptera > Pteropodidae > Pteropus > Pteropus alecto. The sequence continues at coordinate 26,800,774 of NW_006441955.1, read as the reverse complement.
CTCTTAATGACCAGGCTAAAAATATATGTTTTTTCTTTTGGTAATTGGCTACCTCTGAGATAGCTTTGCTAAGTTTTAAAGAAATAAAGGAAAAAAAAAGAAAAAGAAGCATGCTATTTCTTTTACCTAAAAATGCAGTCATACCAGAAAAGTCTCGTATTCCTCTGCACCCCACCTTCCCAGCATCATCCCTGGTGGGCAGTCATGCTCTACCAACCAGAAGTGGAAGAACTGGAAGGTAACTCTGTCAAGGCTTCCTGAGGATAAAGAGGTTTCTAGACAAACTCATTTTATGTGACCTCGTTGGGGAAAGTGTCTCTCATTATTTCAGCCCCAAATAAGAGGAATAGTTGTTTAGTGCATTTGGCAAAATAATAAAATCTTTTAATAAGAATAATTGAATTAGAATAATAGAATAAAAACAATGCCAATTGTCTTTGTATTAATTTTACCCTTCCATAGATTTAAGCCTGGAAATTGTTCTTTTTATCTACTTCTTCCTCTATTACTACGACATATCTCTAAGCTCTGTCTATTTTACCTTCATAATGAATGTACAATCTCTACTTTTCTCTCCATCTTTACTATCATCCACCCTCCTAGTCTAAGCCATCACTATTTCTCATTTGAAATATCACCTAATAATATATCTTTCTACTTCTATTCTTGCTCTCTTTTAATCCGTTATTGACATAGCAGTCAATGTGGTCTTTGAAGAAATTTCATCAAATTCTTGATTTCTCTTGCATTTGAAAGCAAACAAATTAAAATGCCCACATGTCTTAAAAAGACCTTTCATGATTTGGCTTCTGTTCTCCAAATTCATCTCATTCCCACCTGTCTTCTTCCAGCCACACCAGTAAATTTCAGTTCTATGAATTTGCCAAGTCCTTTGTTCTTGCATGGGTTGGACTAACTGCCTGCATTTCTTTCCTCCTCCTACAACTCTTCATTTGCTGGGCTCTTATTTTTCAGATCTCAGCTTAATTTTTGCCTTCTCAGAGAAATCTTCCTAGATCAGCCAATCTAAACTAGGTCTTCCTTACACTCTCTCCCTCTGAGTTTTATTATTTTCTTTCTTTCGCTTATCAGAATTTACAATTACATGTGTTTATTTGTTTGCCTGCCTCATCAAACTGCTAACTCCAAAACGGGAAAGATTTGGTCCCAGTGTTGTATCAAACCTTAATGGGCACTTACACAATATCTACTGAATGAATTAACTAATTAGTTGTTATTCTAATAAGTAACTTTATTATTTATTTATTTATTTATATTCAGAAATTATAGCATAATGCTCAGATTTTTAAGTCTCTTTTCTTAATGAATCGGATAGGACCTTAATTAAAATGCTTTCATGAGAGCAGCTTGGCTTATTCTTCTTTTAATTGTTTAAACAAAATATCTTGTGGTCTTACTTATTAACCCTAAAATGATTTTTTATTTTTCAGTATCTAGTGCTCTGCCTTGCCTGATCTGTAATGATCAGTAGTCTTCACTTTATCATAATTGTGGGAGGATGTTTTAAACTTCTTTTGGAAAAAAAATCGTTTTCACAAGAGGATCTAAAGAGAAAACAATTTGTTCATTGGTGAGAAAGATGAACAAACAACTTCCAATATAAAAATATTAAACAGACTGAAACAATTTTCAGTCTCAGCCACTCAGAACTCTGATCTATAGTTAAATCTAGTTTAACTATATCACTCTCAATATCCTACCTAGCATCAGACCTGGCTAGAACTTGATAGAAGCAACTGTTTGGGCAACTTATTCATGTTTTGTCCAATAAGTAATATTTGCATAAGATGTTAAATCTCCTTCAAACTGGCTGAATGATTCCTGAACCAGCATCTTTCCAATCCATGTATAAATGGGATCATTTAACAACCAACTGGCAAATGAAGTTTCTTCTCTGGTTCTTGGAACAATCTTCTTCCCAGGGAGAGGAAATTTATTTTCTGTAGTCTAATGGCACAGGAGTGAGCCAAAGGTAGTTTCCTGTTAGTCTGCCTTTGATATTGGATCTGCTTTCTGGATTCTGTCTTCATTCTTATGACCAAATCTTCTGAATCCAGACCGATTCCTCAGGGATTTGGGATTTGCTTTCTGCCTTGGAATCTTGACGGAAAAAACTTTTTCTCTACCAAAGACTCTTTTCCTGACACATAGTATTTCAGAGCTGTGGCTCTGGGTCCAGCCAAATCTGAGTGTATGTTCTCACTGCTGTGAAAAACACTGATTTTGTTGTTGTTGTTGTTGTTGTTGTACAGATTATGGAACTAGCTTCTTTAAATCTTAATTTTCTGATCTGTATAGAGAATGTAATAACAAGAGTTTCTTTATAGGAATGTTGTGGGAATTGTGATTAGGCATGTGACATACTGAGGACTACTTTGAAATTAGTGAAACTTCTGTCTCTAAAAGTGGTCAAACAGTGGCTAGCGGTTCAAACCTATATCTGCTTTAGATTGCAGAAACCATCCTTGTGCAAAGAGGCAGAACTCTTGATTTCCCCATGTTCCTGACTTATCCATCCCCATTTTTTTTTTTTAATGTCACTTAATGAGACTATCATCTATCAAATTGCTTCAGGCCAAGTCTCATTCCTTCTTTCCCTGACTCCTTACACACAACTCATCAACAAGTCTTTTGGTCTCTATTTCAAAGCATTTCCTGAACTACACAACTTATCATAATTTTCATTGTTAACCACTCACTATCAAGTTACTATCATCTCTTATCTGGACTATTATAGTAGCCTCCTGATCTCCCTCAGTCTCATATCCCGAAGGTCCCATTTTCACAGAGAAACAAGTGAATATTTTAAATATATAAACTCTTCCAGAGCACTCCTTCGTTTAAAACCATGCAAAGGCTTTTGATTTTGTGTTAGAATAAAATCAAATCTTCTTACCTTTGTCTTTAAGGCCCATCTAATCTGACCTCTAAGTCTTTGACCTTATTTGCCTTCATGTCTTGCACTCGATCAATTTTCTCACCATCTCTATTCCTCACACACGCCAAGCTTGTTATTATTACCTCTGAGCCTTTACACTTCTGGCTTCCTTAAGTATGGAACACACACTTCCTAGACCTTTGCCTGACTAACTCATTCTCTTTATTCAGATGTCAGCCTCAATATTACCTCTTCAAAGCTGTCTTCCCTACTGCCCTTTTTAAAATAGGACTCCCTGCAATCCTGTTACTTTCTATCCAAATCTGGTTATCTATTTCTCCACAGAAATGGTCACTATCTGAAATAATTTCCATCTCACCTCCTCATGCCCCTTAAATATGCACTCTACAATCTTAAGAAGCCTCGTTCCCCATTGAACATTGTATCCCCGATCTATAGAACAATGAAGGCACATGGTAGATGCTTAAATATTTGATACATCTTAGTCAATGAATGAGTATTATGAGTTTGCACTTTGCTCTGCTAATCAGTGCTAGAAACAATGTGAAAAAAGAAAGCATAAAAATAAGGGTTCATTCTCCAAGACTTTTGCCACATTTTTAATAATTAGAACCACAAAAAAATGACAGGTTCTAAAGATCTGACCTTTTTAAGGTGCACCTACAGCTAAAAGGGCATACTTCATTTTGTTTCTACCACATCTGCATACTTAATAAAACAACAGTTGGCAATAAGAACAGCACTTTAAAAACAAAAAAATAAGAACAGTTTTTTCGACATTTATTTTTTTATTTTTAGAATTTTTAATGATCTGTTTTTCTTTCCTTTGGAGAACACGTTCTTAAAGAGAATTTAATAATGAAAAAATTTAAAATAGATAACGAATTATCTTCTAATCTCCATTTTCTCTTTTTAAAGTTTACATTCCTAATTAATGACTTTACACGCTCAGTGAAGAAAATTGTTTGGTTATTATAGTTTAGGTACATTTTTTTTTCCCCCAAGGAAATGTAGCAGTTCTCTTAATTGTTCTATGTTACTATCATTTTGGTATTCACCGTAGAGAAGGATGATACTGTTGGTCAATGGAAGAACTGTGAACAGTAGTATATAAACCTCATCTCAAAGTACATTATCTCCAAGATTCTGAAACATTCATTTTTTACTAACTAAGGTGCTAGGACATTATTGATAACAAATAAGACTGGAGAGTACACACAAATATGACCTTTAACTTTTGTAAATATAAAACTTTAGGGTTGGATAGACAAAATACCGAAGAAAGATGATACTGACTAATGAATCTGGTAATATAAATATTGCACTTTGTCTTAGAATATTTGATTTTTTCAAAAGCAAATTTTTCAGATCTCTGCCTATGTTTCTGTCTCTGTATCTACAAAAATATGATAATAGTAGAGTAATAAAAATTGTTATCCGTTTAAAAGAAAGTATATTTTTACATACTTTCATGACCCTGAAGTAACAAAGCAAGGATAGATGAGTTTTATAAAACAAAACTTAAAAGAAAAAAAGAAAAAATAGAGGGTGATGTTGAATTCATGTATTAACTCAAGATTGACTTTTTTTTTTTTTTTTTAATGATTCCACTTATAAGTGATACCATGCAGTATTTGTTTTTCTCTGTCTGGCTTACTGTTCTTCACATAATATCCTCCAGGTTCATTCCTGTTGTTGTAAATGGAAGGACTTCTACAATTTTACTTGTCAGTTATACCTCAGTAAAGCTGAAAAAAATTTAAGAAAAGAGGGAAATAGACCTTGCGTTATATTTTAAATAAAAAAGTTTTAGTTAATAAATAAAACCAATGCTTAGAAACCTGGCTTTTTATACATATATGTAAAAGTGTGGATTTTTACACACGAATCAGAATATGCATGTAGATAGGTAGTACTCATTGTTAAGCAACACAAAATTTTGAAGTAGAAATTACCAACCAATATTCAATTCCCAGTGATATGACTATAATGCATTGGAATGGTGAAGAGAAGTTCATGAATTTGACTTAAATAAGATGTTTAATATCTTTTAGGCTTTGGGCATGTGCTCAAAAGACTAAAGCATCTCAAATAGCATTGTGAAGATTGATGATGAAGATAACCAATATGAATCAAATAATCAAGTTATTAGACTATGACAATAAAAATATCCTTGTTGAGAAGACACTCAGCTTGTAATCTTGATGTTGAGAGAAACACTGTCAAACTGAAACATTTTTAAGTCTCCAAATTAGATGCCAAAAATGAAAAAATTTTGTTTACTATGAAAAAATTTTCTTAAGGTCTGACAATATTTAAAATATATATATAAAATCTTTTAAAATATATATAAAACTTGGACAATATATACTATTGAGTTTTCATTTAATATAATATTTTAGAAGATTAAAAACAATCCTACCGAAAGAGGTTATCAATGACCTGTGAACTATGTGACTTGAACAATAAGAGACAAATTAGAGGGATCCGAAATGCATATCAAGAAACTCAAAGGGCTCTTTGAGCTCAAAATTGAATTATACAGCCTTACATGATTCCTTGCAAACAAATATAAAGACATCAATTCTAGTCAATAAATTTTAAGTTCTTTGAGGCAAGGATTGAGTCTTTACTTATACCTCCATTGTGAGTGCAGTGACTGGCACACATTCGGAGCTCAATAAAATCCTTAAGAGAATATATTTTCTTTCTATGTATATCTTTTTATCTAATTATTGACTCCCTCAGACTTGGAAGATTTGAATGAAGTCTTTATGTTGATTACACAGTCATTTGTAATAAATATATTATTAATAAGATACAACATGGCTGATTCTCTAAATAGTAGGTTCTAAAAGAAACACCATGTGGCTGGAACATACAATGTGCTGTGTGACCTTGGACAATTCATTTAACCTTCCTATAATATAAATTTCCCATCTGTGAAATAAGAATAATACTACGTATCCCCTGCTTACTTCAGAGGGATAGTATGTCCACATCTGAGATAATGGCTATACATCATTTGGAACTCACTGGAGAAAAGCACCGTTTAATTACAATTGTTACAATTTCTTAGAATTAATGGTAATAATGAAAGAAAAGATATCATCCACTTTATGTTTAAATGCATCTAGGGTAGGGGCAAAAAAAAAAAAAAAACGAAGAAGAAAGAAAAACAAAAATTTAACTCAAATTCCTGCCAAAGTAAAACCAACTGAATTATTTTTCTTTTGGATTACCAAAGATTAGAATATTTTCTACTAAAGAGGAAAAGAGAAAAATGATAAAATAAAAAAGTGAGAATAAGAAATAGTTGTTTGGTCACTTTTATCTGAATAAGAGAAAATAATTTTTATTAAAAAAAAATAGCAAGAAAAAGTTTTAATAAGGATTCTAGTTCACTTTCAGAGACTAGTGCCTCTTGGTTACATGTTTGTGGCTTATCCATTTTCTGCGCTATCTAGGTTAAATTAGCACCCCTGGGCAGACTTCTTCCTTGTCTGTAAGTTTCTGGGTCAGGTCTCTCTTTCTGTGCCCTCTCCCCGAGGCAGTTTTTATGTCAAGGAATGCAAACCAATTTTAATATTAGCCTAAGGTAAACATAATTAGAAAGGTAAATTTTCTGTCAAAGAGGGAAGGCGGAGCATCATAAATTACATTTCAAACTTAAATATAATTTTTGTAAAAAAAAAAATTATTTATTATGTCTTATATTTTTCAAAAATATCATCATATTAAAGAAGCCCAGGGTTAGATATCATCCATAAATGATTACCACTTGTTCAATGAAAAGGGTATCTTTGAAAATAATTTTTAAAATCTCTAAGCCTGTACTTTCTTGCAAAATATTCCACAAATCTCCTCAAACTGATCAATAAATTGCAACACCATAGAAAAATATATAGAACGCTATAATATTTACTATATAAAATACATTCCAGGTAATCAAAAAATTAGAAAGTAAAATAAAGGAAATATGAGAAAAAGATAAATGGGGAGAACAATTATTACTTAATACTGAGGTGATTTAATGAATAGGAATAGAAAATTGAGCCTTGAATGTGGGTATGAGCTACTTAAGTACAAGAACTTGTTTGCCTTTTTCCATCATTATGTTCACCCAGAAAATAGTAGAAGGGCTCCGTACACCACTGAAGAATGAACAGTAGAATAGTGTAGGCAATGAACAATAGGATAAAGCAAACCTGAAATCTGTAAAAAAAAAAAAAAAAAAAAAGGGGGCAGGGGTAATGAAAACAAGTTTTATTTAACTTTTTAAAAAAGGCTTTATTTTTTTTTTTTTTTTGATTCCTGCAGATAAATTTTCAGGTCATGTGATTTTCATTGTTATTTTCTAGTTTTTATATTTTCTAGTGTTTTCTAGTCAAACTAGAAGTAGAAGGATTTTTTAGTTAGCAACAAAAGAATCAGCAACCCCGATGGCAGTTAGATTCTTAATATAAGTCCTGCCAAATAAGGGCAATTCAATTCTTAACTGCAAGGCTGAAGTGCCCTCCTTTGCCCAAAGCCCTGCTGTACCAGAAGATGCTAGATTTGTGAGCAAGGAGAAGATGGTAAGTCCAAACAGAGAACATTCACTGGACAACAAAAGTGGATAAATTCTACACACATCTTAAAATGTTTCCATCTCTTATCTTTTACTATTGGTGTTGGTTTTCTCTTATGTAGCTTTTAAAGATAAACCTCACTCATCACTGATTAAAGTTAAAGCATTTATACTACAAATTTGACTTGTTTCCGTTTGCCAAAATTTGACGAACTCTCATCTCACTTTCTCCACTGACAGTGCCAAAGAGTTTTCTAAGGCAACCTGAGAAGAAAGTTAATGATAATAAAGAACAATTTTATGTTTTACTTTCAGAGTTTACAATCCACTTGTTTTCTGAGACAAACTTTAGTGATTTAGAAAGAGTTTTGCCTAGTGCTCTATTTAGTCAAATGCTTTGATTTTTTTTTTTCTTTTTTTTAAATCTACTCGTGTAAGAGAAGAGCCCAGGTGTTTCAGTGACTTGAAGTAGCAAAGCAAGATCAGGTAAAACAGGGTGATTAGTACCCCAGAAGCACCCTCATATTCCCTTCTAGCCCATTACCCCCTGATGGGTAATCACTATCCTGATTTCTAAGGGCATCTAAATGGAATCACAGAGTAATGATATGACACAGTTTCCGGAGAAATGACCCACCATGTGCAGCAACACATCCACATCATGGCTCTGGATCGTCTTTGGGTGTTTCCTTGGGGGCAATGAGTAAATTGCTTAAGAAATTTCTGGGAGGAAAAATGATGCTCACAACAACAACAACAACAAAAACTTAAAAAAAAACAGCAACTAAAGGTGGGTAGACTCTCCTGGGTGAAATTCAGTATTGGACTCTTTGACCTCATCCTCTTATACAAATGGATCTGCAATTTTAATGGAGATTTCATGGATATTAGGTATGGAAAGAAACGAACCTTCCCAGTGAATTGAGGGAATAAGTTACACATTTCTATGATCTTTGAAGACGAGAAAAGTTTGTCAACAGGCTGATCTTGCCTATCTATGATTATTAATGGCTTTCAAAGTTTTGGAGCTTGGCAGTATATTGTTCCCAAAAGTTTATATTATTCCGTCTCTGTTTATGTATCCCTGGTAGACAGATGCTCTACATGAAATGAGAAGCTCTTTCTAAGACATCTCTGCAAAGGATTCTATTTATGCACACACAAGTAGAAATAAGACAGATCCTAACCATTAATTATGAATTACTACCTAAATTTCAAGGAGTATGAAAGGAGGTAGGAAAGCAATGAGAAAATCATGCAGATTTTTTTTTAAGATAAAATCTTGAAGTTGATTTAGCAGTGGTTGTTTGGCTTTAAAAGTCGTATGCTGAAAGCTCTTGTGGAAAAAAGGATTGCACAGGTCACACTGCCAAGAATAAACAATCATTCTTAAATCCTTTGTTTTGGGCCACAGTGAAACTTAATCCCCAAGGTGCTCCTATCTGTTCATGCATGCATGTGGATCTCCCATTCCTCTAGCCCTGATGCTTGCTTTCAAGCATAGAGTTCCTGACTGCAAGGCATTTGATTTCTGGTAATTAATCAGCTCATCATACACACTGTATTTCTCTCCCAGGCTCAGCTCAAGTGAGTGATCCAAATCTGGCTTCAGGAAAAAAAGAAGGCGTTTGTGCTCTGAGTACACAGAATGAAACACTGATAAACAGTTTTTGCTAAAACATTGAATTCAGATGGCATTATTTTTCTTTTCAAGCCATAAGTCATCTTAAAAAAAAAAATACACATAACAGAAAACAAAAACCCAAACAAAAGCTAAACAAAAATATGTTGTATGCCCTTTAAAATAGAAAACATTTTGTCCTAATAAAAAGAGTTATCAAGAGTTGCTGGTGTTTGTGAGTCTGGTGCTGCCGCCTTTTAAAGTATTAGCTTATAATGATGTTCATTTTTTAAACACCTTTTTGTCTGGACCTTTATCCACAGTACTTTATCTCAGAACTTCTTTGGCTTGTGTCTGTAATCGCCCCGTTACTACTAATTTTATCAGCTGTTCTGAACAATCTGAACTTGTATTAGTAATTCTTCATGCCTAAAGATTTGGCAACTTTCATTCTTTTCAATTACTTTACTCGACAGACATTTGTAAAGTCAGGTTTTATTAGAACTGAGAATATCCTTGTATATTTGTCTTGCAGGTAATTTTGAGCTTTCTCATTTCTATAAATAATGTAGCCCTATAATGGGTTCCCTTTTCTTGCCAATTATTCTGCTCAAAACTGAGATTAATCAATCAATCATTTGTCAAAAGCATTTCTGAATTGGCTGTATTTGATTTATAGAAGCTACACATGAACGTTAGGCCCTGGGAAACAGGGCATATCAAAACTATAATAAACTTTAATGATTTTGAAGGCAGCATGAATTTTAAGTAATGCCAACCCACATAATTTTCCCCAAGTCTGATAATATTATTCATTGCTATGATATAATAATCTTATCTTAATGAATTATTTTTTTCTAAACATCTATAGTATTCTATAGTGATAGGTTATTGGAGCTTCTCAGGATTTTGTTTCCCAGGAGGCATTTGGCAATTCCAAAGACATTTACTGGTATCTAAAAGGTAGAGGTCAGGAATGCTTCTAAACATCTTACAATGCCCAGGACACTCCCCCTACCCTTGGACAAAGAATTATGAAGTCCAAAATGTCAATAGTGCTGAGATTAAGAAATCCCGGGTTATATATATGTTCTTTTTCTTTAAGAACAGGAATACAAAAAATGTACATATCATAAATATACAACTTAAACAGATGCCACCAATTGAATAGAAACGTGAATAACAGCAAGTCAAGTATTACAAGATGATCAACACCCTACAAGGCTCCTATACTTCCTTCTAACCCTCCAAAGGAGAACAACTATGCCAAATTCTAAGGGCATCTAAGTGGAATCACAGAGTAAGTTACATATATATGTTACAGAAACAATATAGACATATTTCTTTGTTTCCATTTGAATTCTAACAGCCGCTGAATCCTACAAATTAGATATAGGACTTATTCTTCTTCTGGGAAAATTGAGGAACTTTGAGTTTACAATACATTTCCTGAAGGTTGCTGTTTATTATTACTTAAGCATTGAAAAAAGAAGGTAGTTATTTCCAGTGCATATTGTTTACAAACCTTCACCCTGTCTGATTTCACCCTTGTTGGGCCTCCTGTTGCCAGGTGATGAAAAAGTACTGGTCTCTGGTCAGAGTCAGAAGCTTTACCATGATAGAAAAGGGAGACACAGATCCATAAAAGAAAACAGACAGGGGCTGGTCAATAAAATAAAATGAAGAACTGTTCTCTAAGCTTTTGTTTGTTTTACTTCAAACGAACTAACATACAAAGAGAGAGCCTTTGAGGCCATAAGAAAATGATGCAGACTCTAGTCAAATGGGAAAAAGTGCTCTATATGTCATGTCTTGTACCCTTGTGCTGTTTCCAATTTTTCCTGCTTCTTAGTTCTAAGCATACCATCCACATAAATGAAATAAGCCACATTGGTCTAGAGCTTAAGTTAAATATCAAAATCGCTGCATGCTGACCGTGAAAATTCACTCATGCTGAACATTTGTGGGTTATCAGGATCAAAGAAGACTTCGATATTTATCAAAAAATTTAGTCCACCGTGGTTTAGCCTTTATTAACCTGGTATGTATTTGAAGAATTCAATAGAGTTAATGCAGGCCAAGCCTGAATTGAATTTTTTTTTTAACTTAGGAAAACACTTATCCTCTTGAAGAGATATGTATCAGTTTTTAAATATTGAAAAAGGGCAGAATAACATAAGGTTCACACATGCTATTTGGTTGTCTGAATACAATGAGTTCTCTGCAGGACCGAATTATGCTTTGTACATGAAGAGACACAAGAACAAATTTGTCTTTCATATAATGCTTCAAATACTGATTTGAGGTACTATAGGAAATCGTATTGAGTTTAGATGATACAATTTCTTTTTTGGTTTAAATAAAAAATTATTTGAAATAAGCCAAGCCCAGTTGCAAAATCATGGGCTACTATAATCGGAGATGCTTCCAACACATTCCATTTACAAATCTATCTCACTCAGAGAAGTTTGAATGATCAGGTCTCCTCTATTGACTCAGAGACAAAGAGGTTTATCTCTAAAAAAGGAGCTACTTGTTTATGGCATCATTTATTTGCTGCATACAAACGAGTTAATCCATCATTGTTGCATACAAAGTGGTCAGTCTATCATTTAAAATAATTCAATATTACAATCAGTGGTGTGTTTATTGCCACTTTTCATTCCAATGTATTTCTTACTTGGAAGCAGGGATATTTTATTCATTGTAGTTGTTGAGGAGTAGTGCTGTTGGGGGTAAGAGTTAGGGGGAGGGTAAGGTGAAGACCAAAAAGAAAAACATATCATTTGCATAAAAATAACAAAGAGATTTTCTAGATAATTTTCTGGTAGAAGGGAAATGCTTTAAATCAGAGAAGGACAGACAGAAATAGAGGAAGAGACTCACAAATTTAAATCAAGAATCTAAAAACTTTCCAGGCAAATATTTAGCATAGCACCTACCTGTGATTGCATGATTTTAAATATGCCATTTTATTTAATATTTAGGTAAAGCATAATACAACATTTTTCTAAGAAAGGGTTTTAAAGAAAATTTGTTTTAATAATAGACTTCACTTCTTTTATTAGATGTCCATTATTTATACAACAAAAATAGAGATTTGCCATTTTCCCCTTAGGTATAGTTATAATTCTGTGCTGTGTTATTTTCAAGGTCAGTTTTCTCTTTTACACCTCTAAGAAACAGTTTTGGTGATAGAGTTGCCCTTGCATAATAAGTATACAATGCTATAATTCTTTTAAAATATCACTTAATTTCTGTAAGTATAAAATCAATTATCAAGTCACATTTTTAATGTCATACAAGTTGCTCCTCTGTTTTTTTCTATTAGTGCAAGGCATTCTTTGCAAACTGAGGTGTACAAGCTGCAAACATTCACAGAAGTCACTTGGTGAGAAGGTTTCACATTTATCTTAAAAGAATGTTTCTCTGAGTGTGGCCTGGGGATCACCTGCTTCAAACTCCTTTGAAAGCAGGGGATGTTTTGTAAAACATAGATCTGTGGTCCCCACTGTAATGTCATTAAATCAGAATATTTGAGAGTTGTGCCTAGCAAAATGTATTTGAGTATGTTTGTGAGTAATTATCAGGTAAAGTTGAGTCTTACTGCTTTAGAAAATACTCATATGCTTAAATCATCTTCAAAACTACAATTTCTCCAAGGACATGAGAAGTGTATATTTTAAATCTATTTAAAAAATATCCAGAGAGAAACAAATAACTTTGATAGAAAATATCTGGGTATGAAATAATTTCAGAAATAAAATTTTGCTTCTTTTTTATATTGTTGAAGTTTTAATCTTAACATATAAATAGATATGTGAATTTAGAAAAAAATAATTTTTATTAATATAGCTAACCTGACATATTTATATAGTTAAGCTTTCCTTGAAGTAGGAACTATCATTATTCATTTTACAATTGAGGAAACCTAGATGTGATTTAGTCAAGGTCACATAAATAGTAAATTGTGGAGCTGTCATTTATACCAGGCAATTTGATATTACTTTACATAGTTTCTTGTGTATTTTTTCCATTTAAATATTAAAAGATTTTTATCTTAAAGTCAAAGCTTAAAAGAAAAAAAAATGCTAGGTAACCCCTCATTTCAAACTCAGCCTGCATTACCCTTCTCTGATTGGCAAGGGCACTGATGCTTGAATTTCCTTTCAGTCTGGGACACCACGGAAGGTGACTAAACTAAAGTGCATTGCTAATCCTCTACGTAAGACAGACAACTCCATAGTGGATATGGAGACCCCATTAGTTCTGAAGAGTTGAGCTCAATTCTGAGTCTCAGCCCAATGTTGATGAAGCTCTATTGGGCCACCGAAGGGCATTCTCAAATCCTGCGAAGGTCAACATTCAGACAATGATGACACAGAGGGTGTTGTTTAGCAGCACTAGCCGAAGCAGCTCTTTCTCCCTGTTAACAAAACAAGGCGTTTGCCCTCTTCCCCTCATCTTTTTTGTCTAACCCAACATCAAAAATGGAGGCAGAAGAGAGGTGTGTCAAGTGCCTAGGAAGCTTTTACAGCCACTTTTGCTCTTCATGCCCAGAAGGATTGATAGAACACTATATCTAATTAAACCATTCTGCTGGGAGAGGAAGTGCTCTGTGAAGCAGATACAAGACTAAAAGTTTTAAACCTACTCTAATGAATATTAATGCATCCAGAGCTTTGAGGTATCTTCTATTCTCTTTAAAGGTTGAAGTATTGACATTTAATAACTAATAGTAGTGATTGAAGAAAAATCATCTTTTTACTACCCTTGCCCCAGTTGACTTCTCAGTAAGCTGTTTATGTAAATTATGTATTTCAAGTACAATTTCTTCATCATAATCCCCAAATTTATATTGAGAGTTCACATTAAGTATAGTAAGATCTTGTAAGAAACTTTAGATATTTTCTACAGGATAGAAGACAGGAAAGAGATCTCAAGTATACATGTAGGCATATTCAGGGACACTGTTAAGAATCTGAAGACACTGCTTTGGCCTTAAAATTGGAACAAATATTTATGGACTTTTAAAAAAATTAGAACGTTTTGATGCCAGTCATCCTCTGTCACATACATATAGATTTGTAACTAATCATTTACCTCAGGCAATGGATCCTAGAACATATAGATTTGTATATGAACGTTTTGATGCCAGTCACATACATATAGATTTGTAACTAATTATTTACCTCAGGCGATGGATCCTAGAAGGAAAGACTCCCGGAAGCTTTGTTTTTTAGTCTAGTAATACACTCTTTATACCAAGTCAATAGGGGTCAAGATTATAATCATTTTGTTGTACAGTTAGTAATCCTTATCCGCTGGCAAGGTTAATGTAGAATTGACCACACAGAAGAGAGCTATGGCACCGATAACCCTTTTAATAACCAGAAGTGAGGGTACCTGCCATACCTTCAGAACCATCCATTTTGAATGCTTCTCACACAACTCCTTTATATAAACTTTGACTACTGCTTGACTTTCTCAAAGCTTTTTCCAAAAGCATAGGGCTGTTATTGTAAGAACATGAAGATGGGTGTACATGTGGTGTCACATGAAATGGCAAAAATGAAAAGTATACAGTGAATTACTCAGGCTTGGAAGGAAAACACAGCACAGTTTATTTCTGTGTTAATGTTGCCACTTAATTCAGTTACTAGCAAGGAAGTTTGTAACATTCATGCCTGTTGGTAGCTGACTCAAATGTTAATACTCTAAGAAAAAACAAAAGAGTAACTACCCTATAATTCTATGAAGTATGTAGAGAATAGAAATGTTTGATACAATGCTAGTTGAAGAGTCTCTGATTTATGTCACCATAAATCCTTTATACATGTGTATGGCTAAGCTGCAACTTACGTATCATTTACAGACAGCATAGAGCAGAGATCTGGTAGGAAGAACCAACAGGCTACCTGTCTTTATTGAAAATGGCACATTGGAACATATCTGCAGTTGTTTGAATTGGGAGAGTGAGCCAAATTATTTTACCAGAAATCCTCTCTTTAGGATAGAATGTTTGCATGTGTATATTGTACAGCACTCAGGGATTGATAGAACACTTCACTATTGTTAGGAACCTGTCTCATCATTCGAGGAATGTGTCTGGTCAGTCATCCGGGACATCTCATCGTTTTATGGAACACTTATTCCAAATGAAACAACAGGTCTGAATTAGACCTTGTTTATTGACTTCACTTCTTGTTATCCCTGTTTACTCTGGTATTTTTCATCTAAGAAGTCAGTAGATACAATTGTTTACTCATAAGCTTGAATAAGAGCAAAGTTTTGACCTGCAGGCTGTTGGTCATCTATAGTGTATTATCAAGATGCAGATCAGGAGATAGTAATGTACCATTAAGGTTCAGAATCATTTGTCTATTAATGAGAAATAAAGATGTATTAATGAAGGATTTTTTGAGGGTATCATACTTAAATACTGTGCAATTGTTGAATATTAGGGCGTGGGTTGAAACCATGCAAGAGGTGCATTATTATTAATGCATTTGGTAAGCTTGGTAAGAGGTTGTGATGACATTTGCAGACATTTTGGTGTAGCATATATTTCTGAATATTTTAAGAGGTAAGATGCAAAATTTTGCTTTATTGTCAAATACATATGATATTTTTCCCTATTTAGAAATACTTTCTTCTACCAAGAGATCTATTAGCCTAGATTTCCATGGACATATTCATTTAAAAGCAGTTATTATTGATCATATTATAGAAGATCATATGTGCCATATTTGGTCAAACTGGTTAATCACTAGCTGGTCTATTATTTGGCCTCTGATACTCACCAAGGTATTTTTTTAAGCTTTTAGAAATGCTTGACGTAACACCACATTCCAAAAAGAAACCAAAACATTCCTCTTATTCTTAAAATAACCATTATAAATTAGTTACAACACAACTGTATTCTAAAAAGTTTTTGAACCCATTTATATATGAGCTTTTTATCTTTCAGAGATGATAAAATTTTAAATGTTGGGGAGCCTAAAGACATTTCTACAGCAAAGCCACAGAGTCAATCTCATACTGCGATCTTCTTTCTTACTTCAAGCTGGCAAGATTCAGCCTATCTCTCTCTCTCTCAATCTCTCTCTTTTTTCTTTGGTAACCACTGCCACCACTCAATCTTTTGGGGGTTTGCCGTCCACCAAGAAAGAAGGCAGAGGTTTGTGAAGTCTGGCCAGTTTGAACCTTTATTTACCTATCTTTGACAAATTATGCAGAATTCTTTTGTTTTAAGTATTTTACCATTAATTCCTCTGGGAAAAACATTGAAAAGATAAAAATAACAAACATGGGAAAGTGATGAAGGTTACAGACATTTACAAAGTTTTTACAATCTTATTCCCTTGGAGTGGTTCTTGACTCTCTTCTGAAAACAGTAATTCAAAATTTCCTTTCGAATTCTGTCCTGTGATTTTATTTCTAAGAGTCAGACTAGTCCAATGACACTTCTCCTCTGACCCATCTATGAAGTAGGTAATGAGCAATCCTTTCTCTCTGGAGGCTTCTAGCTCACCATGGACAGATGCAAATTTTTAAGATTTTCCCCATTAAACTGGTCTTTATGCACCCGGGAATTATACCTTTCAGACACTTTCTCACAGTATGTTACATTTTACTGTCTAAAGTATTGATTCCTTACCTACATCAAATAATGCATGTTATTTTTTTTTCAGACTTCAAGGTGTGTTTCCTGGTACTACTGTTTAGTATTTCAATCATATCCCAACTCAGTCTTGATTATCTTCATTTTTTCTCATATGTAAATACATCTATCTTAATTTTTCCTCTTCTTAGAGATTTTATTATAGTGTGACATCTAGGAATACAAATAATTCCATTTTAGCACAAGGTCAGATTCTTCCATTTAGCAAATGTATTTATCAGCTAATAAGTGCCAGAGACTCCTGTAGGCATTGAGAATACAGCTGTGAACAAAACAAAACAAAACAAAAACTTCTCCTTCATGATGGTTACATTCTGGTGGGAGCAGTAAAACACATAGTGTGTTAAATGTTGATAAATGATATAGAAAATATAAGGCAAGTAAGGAGTAGAAATTGCTGGCTTACAATTTTAAGTGGAGCGGCAAGGAAAACTTCATAGAAAAGGGGTATTAGAGTAAAGACTTTGAAAAGGTTTGAGAAAGAATCATGTGGATATGTAGAAAAAAAAAAATAAACTAAGAGCATTATCAATCTAGCTGTCAACTAGCTAGAAGGAAGAGCCAATGCAAAAATCTAAAGATGGGAATATGCCTGGCATATTCAAGGAAAAGAAAATTTAATGAGGGTGAGAAGAGCAAATGAGGGGCAGAAAAGCTGAATAAGTAAGAAGAATCAGAAAAATAATACTTTCCCCCTCCAATGGTTATTGCTTTTCCTAATATACCCAGTGTTTGTAAGACATTTTGATAATAGCAGTTAGAGTTCAGTCTTTAAAGATATCTTAAAGATTTCTTATCATTCAATTTTCAGTTATCAAAAGTGCTATATCTAATTCAATCATTCTAACAAGGTATAAAAATGCTTAAACGTTCATTTAATTCTTGGATTTCTTCTTAGCAGTCATACCAGAAAACATAACAACCTAATAAAACAAACATAATAAAATAAAACAAACAAACAAAAAACAAACCAATAATGTTGGCAAATCAGCTAACTAATGGACCCTTTGTAGCTAAGTAGCTGAGTACTAATGAGATCCAAAGAATTTAAAATGTATACCAGGAACATTTGAGACTGAGGGAAACTCATTTTTCTTGTGTATTTTTATGGTTCTCAAAGATAAGAACTTTAGATCACATTCACTTTAGAAACTTATAGCAATCACAAATCTGTTATTTCTAAGAAAATAAAATCCAAATCCAACTGGCTTAAATAATAAAAGTGATTTTATTGGTTCACCTATAACTGAAAGTACTAGAGGGCTCAAATTTCAGGGATGGCTTAATACAGCAATTTAATGATAGCATCAGGGATTATTTGGGTTGTAATTCTTTTTCATCTGAACACTCTGGCATCTTTGAGGTTGGTTTCATCCTAAGGTTAGCTGTCCTCATAATGGGAATTTGTCTGCTGAAAGATCTGAGGACTTCAAATTCACATAATGCCACCTAGTATGTGAGAGCCGGCGTCTTTGTCCCAGAATTCTCAGCAAACTCTTGAGGTTCAATTGGATTGGTAGAATTCATTTACCAATCTTTGGGCATATCATTTTAGCCAGAGTGACGCCATGTGCTGGAAGCCAGGAAATGATACCAGGTTTTCCTGAAGCTCACAAGCTAAGAGTGAGGAGCAGCACATTTTTCCCCAAATCAAATTGAGAGACTCTTGTCCCAAGAAGAAAGGAGGTACCAGGACTTAAGAAGTACAAATGTTCCCATAGAGATGTAATACAAATAAGTTGTCTTTGTATTTTTCAGGGCTTTGTACTGTCTGGTATATAGTAGGTGCTTATTTCAATTGGCTTGATGATAAATGTTTACTGAATGATTTAACATCCCTAATTAAGAATATGCATGATAAAGAAGGTATGATAATTCTTGCTTTTATATATCATATAGAAAATCTATATTCTAAAATCCATGTTGAAATCTGTGTATCTCGTCTGTACTTCTTCTAAGGAATGACCTTACCTCTGATTTTACCTTCAAAGCTGTCAATAGAATAATTTGGAGGATGAAACATGAATCTGGTTTGGAACAGAATTAAGTTACTCTAACAGGGAAGAAGAATTTTACATCCAGAGAAGTATAGTAAAGTTCAGGTAAATGTTCTTTACATCTTAAAAAAAAATGGAACAACTTTTCATTGACTTTTCTTATAAATCATAAGTCAAGTCTCACTTTCAAGAAACATCTACTCTTCTGCAAATTTCTCAGTGTATCAGGGGATTAGAGGGTATTTAGAAGTTGTAGCGTCACACATTGCTAGATAACTTATATTTGTTATTTCATTTAATTCTCACAGATCTCACAAGATAGTGCAGAAGGTAAGAATCCAACTACTGGAATCAGACTGCTTGAGATCGGATCCTAGTGACTTCACTTGCTAGCTTCGTGACCTTGGACAGGCTATTTAATCCTTATGGCTCAATTTCATCATCTGTAAAATGGGGCAATAATGTGTACCTCTCAAATTTGTTATAAAGAATAACTGAGTTAAAGTATGTAAAATACTAAAGAGCATGCCTGGACCATGGTAAGCATTCCATAAGCATTATCTATTGTGATGCTGCTGCTGCTGCTTTTCATAACTGGGAAATGGAGGCTCTGGAAATCTCAGTAACCCTCTCACAGCCCCAAAACTGAAATGTCATAAAGCTAGATTCAAATACTGGTATGTTTAACTTTGACTCCACAGCTTTTTGTACTGCATCTTGACTCCTCTAACACTTGTGTTGCTACTGACATGTACATATAATTTTCTTAATATGCAATTGTCATCTGGGTGAAATAGAGACTTTGAGTATTTTTCATAAGTACCATAGGATCCTCACACAGGGTTTGACACCCAGTGGGAGCTCAATATATAGCGCTAATGTATTCATAGGTATCTTGCAGAGAATTGTCCTCAGGGTTGATGCTAGAAAAGACACCAATGCTATAAGTCCCCCTTGAAAAAGCACATCCTCACCCAGGAGGGTGGGGCACATAAGCCCTCTTTATTAGCTTTCTCTTATAAATATCATACCACAAAACAGTTTATCAGATCAATTGTTTGTTAAGTTAGGGAAATTGAAAGGGCATAGAAAATCAGATTAACAAGGCTTAGAAAATGAAGAAAAATTTATTGGTTCATATCATATTAAAAGGATGGGAACACTCAAATTTCAGGGGTAGTTATTAAAGCAATTTACTGATAGTGTCAAGGATTGTTTTTGTTGTAATTTTTTTCCATCGGAACACTTAACAGGGCAAGGCTAGAAAAGATCTGGCAGTTTTATGTGAATGGGGATTACAGTAGTCACCAGTTCTGGTGAAAGATGGTGCAGAGATAAGGAATGGTTTACAAATGGGGCACCAAAAGTTCTGCTGAGAGATTCAAGATTCCTCATATGGGTGAGAATTGTTACTCTTCTATCTGTATGCTCAGAAAAGTTGTAAATAAGTTGTAAAGAAAAACTGTTTTAGAATGCAATGGCTGGAAGAAAACACACCCATTAAAACAAGTTTGTATTTAACAAATATGGTACCATTGAACTTTCTACCTAACTTGAATTGGTAAGAATAATTTTGAAAAATTTCAACTGAAGAATTCAAGTTTATCTTGGTCTATAGTCAATCAATGATTAATTACTTAACTGACAAGTTGCATTGGCATAAAACTGCATGAAAAATGATGTTTTACAAGTAGAAAGAATTCTCCAGAATTATAAGATGCATATTCAATGGGGGACAGAATACACACACCATAAACACCAAACACAGCATAAACATAAAAACCAGAAATTCAACAAACTGAAGTATTCGTGCATTTGCCAAAGAAACTAATTATATTGATACATAGTGTCTATTATATAGAAAGATTTCCAGGGCAAATCGAGTTATCTAACAGATAAAATGTAGCATATTAAAAGCATTATTATAATTTCAGCTTTAAGAGGTTTTTTTACCAGAAGGAAAGGTTATTTTGTGTGTGTGTGTGTGTGTGTGTGTGTGTGTGTGTGTTAGCGCGCGCGCATGTGTGTATACCTTTAGGTGATTTATCCATTATCCAAAGTATATTTAACATGCCACAAGACTGAGAATTGATTACATTTCAGAGACAACATTTAATCTCCAAGTTCATGTGTTTTCACTCCCCAATATTTAGAAGAAAATTTAAAGACAAAAGCATGTCATACAATGCTTCTTGTCTGTGTGCAATTGTCAGAGGAATTCTAAAATTTAGTAGGATCTAGAACATTTTGCAGTAAATGATCCAAAAGGAGAAAAACAGATTAGTCTGATCTCTCACTGTGCTAAGCATGATAAAATTAACTGCATATCTAACCCATGATAGCTAACAAGGGAAATGGGGAAAAAGAGTAAAAAGTTAGAAAAGAATAAAGAATTTCCACAAGAAAAAGAATGACCCTTTGTCTTTGGAAGTAGAGCTACTGCCAAAAAGAAGTCTGCTTTTGAGTGGAATCTAACTCAGAACATTGAGCCCCATAAAGTCCTTTTGTCAACACTTCAGTATTTTATATATTTTGTCTATAAACAAAAGAGAGAATGAAACATTTTAATGTTTATCCAACACTCTTCCAATATATAAGAATTAGTTTAACTTATTTTTATTTTGGAAACAATATCCTGGAAGAAAAAAAAAATGGTTAAAAAAAAACCTAAAGCAAAACACAATTTGGTTCAAATCTATTTTCCTTTGTCTTCTGCATTCATAGATTTACAATTCTATTTTTAATAATTAGAAACTTTGTTCTATGATGCATTACTCTTGTAATTCTCATGCTCTAGTTTTTCTTTGGTTTGTATAAATCTTTCTCTCATTCAACAGAAAACAATGAAATACATTGATATTTATGAATACTAAGTGTTCAGCCAGAGAATACGAAGAGCACTGATTATGAGAGAAGTTCCACAGGGGTAGCTATGTATCCCAGGCTTTCTTATGGTCATTAGCACAAACTCTCAGGATTCATTCTGGTTCTTTGGTTGCTGGAGATCTCAAGAATTGGGTATCTCAGAACACACAAAAATGAAATGAATTCCAGTCTATGTCAAACCTAGCTCAATGCTTACTTTGAAGGAATTTAAAAAACAAACAAACAAACAAACAAACATGACAATAGATTTTATTTTAAGCAAAGTTTCAATTTTCTGTTTTACTTTATTGAGTTGAATCAGAACGATGGAGAGACTTTAAATGGAATCTCTAGAACCTGGAGGTGTTTTCTGATACAGAGTAAAATAGAAGAACTCAGGTCTGAACTAGGTCCTTATGAGCTGTCAAGCTGGTCTGGGATTGAGAGATAAGGACTCTATTTGGTCTTGTAGGTATTGAAGTGGTCTAGAAACTCTTTGTGTCTCTAATGCCCTGGGGTGTCATCATGAATGCAAAAAGGGTTGCTAGAATGACATGATGGCAGTTATACACTGAAAATGATAACGATATTCATGTCTTTTCTGTGTGTGCGTATGTGTGTGTGTTTTTCCTGACCTGGTTAAAAATATGACAAAGTGAGATGAGCAAACACATCATTGTGAATTAGAATACCAAATCGATATTCAATGCTTGTAACTCTCCTATCATTCAATTCTCGGCTTTGCGCCTCTCCTTTGCTTAGTTATAAGCTTTATTTAGTTAGCTGTTTACAGCTTCTTTATCTTTAAGTTTTTCATATTCAAGACAAATTGCATTTATATGTACTCATCTAATCACTAAATGTATTTTTTTTTTTTTTAAAAAAAGAAAGCCCAAGCAGGCACATCTGAGGCAGTAACAGCAGGACAATCCAATCATTTATTTAAATGAACTAACCTAAATGTTTTATTCACAAAAAGATCAGTAAGTTATAAATCTGAGAAGTTAGCCCATTTTTATCATAATTTTAAAACCGCTTTATGCTCTGCAAAATATTTTTATCTAAACTATGGTCATGATATTTCATTTAAAGTAAAATGAAAGCTCTGAAAAATCCTCACAATTTCCCTATTTATAATCCAGAGTATTGATTAACACAAGTTCAGTTTTCCATTACAGGTTAATACAGTGATAAGATAAAGCTTCAATTTCAAGGTTGAAATAATACTGCTTAATTCTACTGTGTGTTTTCACCTTGAATATTTTGTTTTTAACTGGAGTAGTTATGCTCCAAGTAATTAAGATGCCGCAACTCTCTTTGAAGCCCCAAGAAGCTAATCACTTATACAAAAAAAGGTTTTATTCCCATAAGTTAACTGCTGGCAATTGCACAAGTTTTTGAGCAACCCTACATTCCGGAGTTCTGCCACATCTCCTGAGTAAAGAATAGGATAAACTTGGCTTCTTAGTGTCATCCGCAATTTTGTAAAAGAAAACTAATTCATGTTTAACTTCACCCGGATTTCAACCCCTTTTACCAAAGCAATACATAATAAAATTATTTTTATGGATTTTTCCATAGAAAAATAAAGCTTTCTAAACATCAAGCTCTATTTTCTTTGCCAGAAAACAGTCAGGATTTGTAGCTATCCCTACTCAGACCTACCTAACTATCCATTTATGCTTTTCTTTCAAATCCTTCAACGGACAAGTTACAAAGCAGAAATCCATGAACAATCTTTTCTTTAACATTTTGCAATGCCTTCTTGATATTTTTATTTAACCAAATGAAGTTTTGCTATTTTATTTATTTGTGACAGAAAGTTGTATTTCAGCCTCATAAAATTTATACAATGGAAGGATTTTCACCTGTGACAAATGGATAGTACCAATTAACAACTAGAAAGAACAGAGAATGATAAAAAAGCAGTTGACAACTGAGGTGACATGAGAGTAAGATGGCAGTCAAATTTTATAATGCATATGAATATTTCTCACACATTCCAGAAATAACTGAGGGATACTTTGATTTAGACCTTGAAGACCATCTGACATCATGCAGGAGGGAATTGTCTAAGTCAACAGATTATGAAATATAATCTTATATCAAAACAAGTTTTGCTCTTATAATCAAGGTATATAGTATCTTTATGGTCATGCTGTGATATTTGATCTTTGACCATAGCTTGACACAGAGAGTTTGGAAAAACTTTTGCTACTATGATTCTACTGCTACACAGGAGATTTGTATCTGACAGCTAAAGCAAATGGGAGAAATTCTAAAACCAAAGCATCTGCCTCATATGTCATGTGGGAGAGAAAAAAAAATTTTTTTCTCTACCCTTCTAGG
This sequence comes from Pteropus alecto, assembly GCF_000325575.1. NCBI lineage: Eukaryota > Metazoa > Chordata > Mammalia > Chiroptera > Pteropodidae > Pteropus > Pteropus alecto. The sequence continues at coordinate 26,776,768 of NW_006441955.1, read as the reverse complement.
CTCTTAGCTGAGACACCCTTGTAACGAAAAGACAAATTAACAGAAAAAATATAGAAGTTTAATAACCTGTATACCTCTGTACACATGGAAGATTCCCAGGAAAACAGAAAAACTCCCTGAAATGGTCCAAGCCATCACTAAAAATACCATTTCCAGCTAAAGACAAAAGAAGGTGTTGGCAGTGGGAGGAGCCAGTTATAGGAGGCTGTTGGAAAAAGCATAGTAAAGACAGGTTAAGTTGCTATGCAGACTTAGATCTTGGCTTCTCCATTGGTAGATTTCTGGAGAGTTAGTCATTTTCCTTGATACAGAGAGGAAGACACACTTACAAAAAAGATTTACATTATACACTTGATTGTTTCTTATAACAGGGTATTGTCTACTCTGTTTTCAGAGTTTCTCCTGTGACTGTTGTTTCTCAAAAATAGTCTAAAATAATTTTTATGGCGAAGAGGTATATTTCGGGGTGAAAAATTCTCCTTCTCTTCATTGAACATATTTAATGTTCTATTGCAATAAATACATTACCAAATACAATAATTTGTTGACCTGAAAAACACTGATGAGTTCAAAAGTAAAATAGTGTGTTTTTAATGATATTCACTCACAATAGTCCTCTGATATGTCATTACAGTGACAAGCAAAAACAAATAGTCAAGTCAAATTAAAAGCAATTTTTTTTTATAAAAATAAGATTTATAATTTCCAAGCACCTGAAAAATTATAAAATTTCCTGAAATTTTTTTTATAGGTTAGCTCTGATGATCTACAATCTGAAATAGTGGACAAAAGAAGAAACATGTTTGCAATGGAAATTCAATCTCCTTTTGGAACAAAAGGCTTTTCTGTTACCAGAATAGATGAAAATGTAATGTATTTGTTGAATGCAAATATGTGTTGATTGAGTGCATGAATGACTGAATGACTGAGTTAGATACTTTGCTTGTATTTCTATGAACATTATCTACACTATTCAGTCAAGGACATTCTATTATTCTCAAATGGGAAATCAGAACAATGTTGCCCTAAAACTTTAAATGACTAAGCTTTCATGAAAAGACTACTTAAATAATATTATGTTTACATCTACAACCATACCACCCTGAACAAGCCCGATCCCATTTGATCTTGGAAGCTAAGCAAGGCTGGGCCTGGTTAGTACATGGATGGGAGACCACCTAGGAAGACAAGGTGCTGTAGGCGTAAAAAAATTAAAATAAAAAAATAATAATATTATATTGATTTAACTTGATGGAACTCCACAGAAGCCTGAGAAAGTTTTCTTGACTTCTTTAATACATAAAGAGTATTAAAGAATTAAATTTGAGAAATATTTTTATCACTTCTGTAACAATGATCTAGTTGAAAGTGAACCTCAGATTTCACTGACCCAAAATCTACTACATTTGACCTGTCATTTGACCTTTGTTCTTATATACATGGCTCAATTGCCTGCATGTTCTTCAGTGAATTTGCAGGGTAGAAAGCAAAAGAGACAACAACTAGCCACTAGAACACTGTCTTGGAGACTTCTAATAAATATCTTACAAAAGCAAAAGTGGCGGAAATGTAACCAAAGAGAGGAAATAGAGGAGATAGGCTGGGAGTTTTCAAATTCTAAATATTTCAGATACCATAACAATACAAAATCCACATTTTATCAGAAGATTCGAGAAAAACAGAGGGAAAAAATCTGTATGTTCAATATTAATCTGTGCAAATGTTTGAAAATAATATTTCAAAATTTATTAGAACTATTATTTAATTACTCTCCACACTATTGATCATGGAATCATGATTGGGAGATTGTTGGCAAGAAAGATGAGCTGGCTATCTTGAATATGGGTCTGCTTTAGATAATGATCTCCATGAGAAGTTGAAGTGGAAGTATGTAATTTACTTTAGCTATTATCTCCATGAATAGCTCTGCTTTCACACTGGAAAGTTAAAGAACAATCCTCAAATTGTTTTTCTGCATAATTAGAAATATCTGCCAGACTTGAACATCATGGCCATTAAGTTGTTGAGAGAAGATGATTGGCCAAATGTCACCTGGTTTGGAAAAGAAAGATTTACTCAAAGTGAGGGTAAAATATGCATAAAAGTTTAGCTTTTAAAATTTTGTACTGATTTCCTCTAAGCTTCAGGAAACATTATAGATATTGTATCATAAATCCTAATATACCCCTAAAACAGCTCTAGCCAAGTACAGACAGGGGAAACCTTCTTTCCTTCATTTATTATGTTGAAATTCTAATATTTCTGTCAGCTCACCAGATAACTTAGATTACAGGCACCATAGACATAATTAGATGAATCAATGGAAAAATAGATTGAGTTAAGGGTTCACCAAGTTGCATGTCTGCTATTGTCGAGGATCCATTAACCACCAGTTTTCTACTTAAGCTTTTTCATTAATCTAAAAGCCTTCATATTTTTTTGTGAATGACTATCATTTTCCAGGCCCAAGACATCACCATTTCAACCAGAAGACAGTAAAACATTTCAGAACAACAAGAACAAGAACAAGAAAAGAACAATAACAACAACAATAACACCAGTGGAGACTCCCACGTAATGGATTCCTATTTATTTTTAAAGCAATTAATAGTTGTTTGCAAGTAATTGTACAGTATAATCTGTAAGTAATTTAAGTCTATAAACACACATCTGAGTTATGAGATTGTCTAATCTTTTCAAATTAGAGGACAATTTATAGATAATCCTGAGACATCAAGTTTTGGTAAATGATCACTGTGACTTGCAAAGGTTGGTTTTATACTGTATTTTCCTTGTGAATTTTAAAGAAAGAGTAAACTTCGTTGAACTACTGAACTACTATACTGATTGAACTTAAGTACTATATTTCTATAGAAATCAATGAAGCTAATCACACAAGCATAGTTTGTTTCCCATTCAGCAGTCTTGAAAATACTTGAATATCATAATTGGTCTGCAGCTGAGCACATTCTGGTCTTCAGAGCCAAGGGAGATGAAGTATTCCTCCCAATTCACTATGCACAAGTGAATAATGAAAGATTTAAATCACAGAATGTTGCTGTTGTTGTTGCTGTTAAAAAGACTACTCTTGAGATGTTTGCAAAGGGCTAAAGTCTCTTGTTCCCACTCCTAAAATGAGTGGTACTGAACACTGCAAACATGCTAATTATTTCGAAGAAAACAATGCATTTAAAACTAAAGCTTATCTTTCAGAAAAAAAAAAGAAATGTCATTTATCAGTAAAAAGAAACTTAAGAATTATAAATAATGGTTTCAGATGACATTATAAGTCAAGACATTGTGTTACACACTTAACCTAGCATGCGCTTTGATAACAATAGTTATGAAGAAGGCATTATCATTGTCTCTATTATGTAGATGAGAAACTGAGACTCAAGCTATCTATCAAAGTGTACAGCCAGGTCTGTCAGGTTCCTATAGATTTGAGTTTATACGTGTAATACCTACTCTAAACTGACAAATAAAATTATCAGTTCGGCAAGTGTTTTGTTTGTAAGAGGACAGGAGAGGCATATCCTTTCTGCATTGCTGCTTATGGGCAGAGCATGCGCACAAAGTGTGGCGAGCAAAGAAGAAAACATTGATTTTAGTCAGGAGCCAGATTTCATTTATGTCTTGAATCACAGTAATCCTGCTAAATGTGAGCACGTCTCTTAACCTTCTTTCCTTTTTTGGTTTTTAATATTTATCTTCTGTGTATGGTACAAGACTACCTAGAATATTTCTTACACTTAAAGAACAAATTAATTTAATTTAGGGTATTGATTTTGAAACATTTTCTTCTCTAACGGAGTGTCTAACACTTCTCCCTGGACAGTTTTGCAAGGACGACATCAGGATGTCCAGATTTGTGAGAAGTGGCTATTCATACATGTTTTGAGCAAAAGAGAATGGAAGCATAGTGTGATACTTCTTATAGAATGCAATGTAAGCCCTGACCCCCATAGCTCAAATCAGTGTTCCAATTATAGCTGCAAAAGATGGGATATTTGGGAGTTCCACTATACCATAGGTAAAATCAGTTTCACTTGCCATTTGTATACTTAGGGATAGAAATGCTCTACCACTCTACTCAGGACACTGGGCTTTCCACAACTGAAGTTCAGTGAGGAACTTCACTTGAAAAATGAATTTCACATTTTTCATAGTTTGTAAAACTACCATAAGGCAACTAAATTGCCCTCCTGCTTTTTTTTTCTTTTGTATAACAAGCGCATGTAGTTACAAGCACAAGAAATGTCTGTTCTAATACACTATCCGTCAATTCCTATTATCTCTACCAATCAACTCTTTCCTGACTTGCCCAAAGCTTCTAGTGGCATTTCCACTTTCCATTCACCAAGGCTCAGTAAACTAATTCATTTCTCAACACATATTCATTGAATGTCATTGTTATGTCTTCCTTCTCACTTGCCCCACAGATCCAATCAATTTCCAGGTCAGCCACGTCGAATCCTTTTTGGAACGAAAGTAGGTATAAATAAATTCCCAAACAAACAGACATCGGATCACTATAACTTATTGAATCACTCTCTCCAACTATTCTGAGACCCTGTTCCTTTGAATTTCTGTGTACTGTATAAAAATAGCAATCATAAAGAAATTATTATAGTGCTTAGAAAATTCTTCTTTATATAGTTCTCAATAAACTTCTCAGTAAATTCTTCCTCTCACCTCATTTGTCACGAACCTATGTTGACCTCTTCTATCTCCATGAACTCAGTCCAATTAAGTATGTGAGTTTTCATTAAGACATCACTGTTTTCATGAAACTTTCCTCAATTTTCCCAACTGAGGTAATTCTTTCTTCTTCTGAGTGTCATTATCTTTACTTATGAAAGCTTTGTTTTACTACTTGTAATGAATTATGCAATTGCCTACTATTGATTTATAAGGTTCTTAAGGGCAATTTTTCTACAGACTCCCAGAGATTATAGCCTACAGTATAGTAGAAATTATATAAATATTTTAAAATTAATACTTTACATTTAACAATTCTCTTTTAAAATGGAAAATAAATCCCCACTAATATGTAAATGACTTAAAAATTATAATCATCCCAGAGGTGCTTACATTTTAAAAAAATGTAGTGGACTTTTGTTGTTTGGTTTCAAAGCATGTGTTTTCCCTCTTGTGGCAAAGGCATCTAAATTTCCTTTTGGAAATCCCAGTTCTCTATAATTATTCCTTTTGAGTGGAGCTCATTCCTACTACCTCAGTTCCAGGGGTAGAGCATAATGCTCAGATCTGGTAAAGTGAGCTTTTTTATTTCTTTGGCCTTAATAATTGGGTCAGAAACAGGCAGGTGACCAAATTGGAACCAGTAGTACTCACTGAGGTTTTTGCTTGGGTTGCTAAAGAGTCAGGTGTTCTTTACCACAGGACTCAAATCTGGGAAGATGAGAAGCTGGACTGCTACAACCATTTTCTACCGTACTAGAGAATTCATCCAAGATAACAAATGGCAAAGCAGAAAGTTGCACTGGGTCAGGTTGATGTCTATGAGCTCCTGAATCTATCCTGTCTAAAGTCATACTTATGCCTGGGTGTTTCAGTTATGTTAGCCAATAAATTCTCTTTACTGTTCAGTATATCTTAAGCCAATATATTTATTAAAGTTCATTGCAGGAAATGAAAACCACAAAATATTTTAAGCAGAAAAAAAAATAGAAGAGTGAATTAAATGCTTACAAAATGATTGAAAAGCCCAGAGGATTAGGCGTCTAGAATAGACTTCTAGAACACTGCAGAATTACACTGCCAGTGAATCTATAACTTTGGTTACATTCAGAGTGTGGAGTAAGATAAACTGTTAGCTTAAGAACACAATGCAGGACCAACAAATCTGGGAGCAGGAACGAGAATCGGTAAGCCTCTTACTCCAGAATCTTCTTTTGACACTATCAACACAGGTACCTGCACAATGGAATATGGTACCTGGCTGTCTATCCTGTCACAACTGCCACCCAATACCATTGGGGCTGAAAGTGATACGATAGAATGCTAATGCAGAAAAAATTTTCTTCTTCATGACCTTGCTGGTCAGCAAAAATAATAACTATTAACAGCACATGGCTTCTGCATCCTTTTTATCTTCTCATTGTATTTTTAGTGAGTCTAATTGGAAGAAGCTCTTTTTCATATAGAAACCAAGGTGCAAAAATGGGAAGTTTTTAGCTTTCAACTAAAGAGGAAGGTGCACTAGAAAGAGGCTGGGATAAAAGATGAGTGCTGATTATACAAAAGAGTTCTAAGGTTTCATTTACTTGTAATCAAAATATGCTTATTTAAAATAGAAAGATCTGCTTAACTTAGGTGAATTTCTAAGTGATGAAATTTCAAGCTATATAACCCAGTGCAAGCAGTTATGCAAAATAGAAAAAATATCAAGAATTATCTGACATTAACTTTCTAAAATATAGAATCAGGCATATCATAAGCCCTTGGACAAATATTGTTGAGAATTTTCGATGAATGAGAGTATTCTTGTTTTTTTTCAGTGGCATCTCCTTTACTTCTAGTTATAAATTTACAATTTTTTCAAATTTTTGATTTTTCACCAAGTTTCTCAAGGCGAGAAAGGTGATGTGTAATTTAAACATTTAGTATCATTGTTAAAGGTGTTAAATCTGTTTATACCACTTGTGTCATACTTGTCCAACATAATACCCTTTAAACTTGGAAAAAAATAGACTTACAAATGACTGTCATTGTACATTAAGTATTATTATATTGAGAATGTACCATATTAAGTACAAAGGTAAGTGCAATAAAATTTTTATTAAATTAAAAAAAAATCAAACACTATAGATCCTGTATACACTTTGTAGATAGAAACACACACGCAGAGAAAAAACGTGTAAGAGAGAAAGATTGTTCAAGACATTTTTGCTCATGTAGAGACATTATCTGGTACACACACATCACAAAGAACAGAAATCACTACTAGTATAGAAATCATTACATCTATACTGGATCAAAATACTGATTACTATAAAGGTGTCATTCCGATATCTTAGTTAATTGGATGAGTTAATAATGTTTTTGAAGGTATTGAGAAAATTGGAATATTTGGTAATTGATTCAGGAAATTTCAAAAGATTTAGGACAATATCTTGTAAAGCTGTCACCCGATATATATTGGTAATTCTATATGATCTACATTTACAAATATTTCATCATTTGCAAAATAATCTAGATTTAAGAAAAACATATAATTTGTATATGAAGTGTTTATAAATAACTGTAAAAATTTTGAACAAAGAGTTTGCATAAGTGAAAAATATTCAGTTGAATGCAAATAGATGACTAAAGAAATTAGTAATAATATGTCAATATGACTGAAATACAGAAAAAAGCCTATATGAAAATGTAAACTTCCAACTAGGCGGGCACCTTGATCTCAGATTTTCCAGTTTCCAGAACTGCAAACAATAAATTTCTCTTGTTTCTAAGCAACCGCCCCCCCAAAAAAGAAAAAGAAAATATAAACTGCCAAATAAAATTGATATCATGCGATATTTCCTTAGTAAAATCTTAGAATTGTAATTATACAATGATGAGAAGTTATTTTCTCTACTCTCTCTGAAAATATATTTTAATATGACTGTAATTTGTTTAATTTCTTATTCTTATGTTTTGTAGTATTACAATGTTATAAAATGAAAATGCAAACCACTTCTGTCACTTATAATCATTTTTGATTAGCAAATAGACACAATCTGGTATGACATTTCAACTTAAAATTGCCTTTCACTATGTTAATGTTTTAGTTAATAAAGTAGAAAAACAACATTTTATTCATTAGAGGCTTATTGTCAATGGAAAGTGAAATTAGTGGATCCATGAAACATGCGTAAATATAAAATTCATACTAGATAAATAGCATGTTAGAATCTGTGGAAAGAAAATTTGTGAGTAAGAGATTTCCTGGAGAATTTGAAGATTTCAATAAGGCACCACGCGGATGACTTTCTTTACTTCCTCTCTCCTATAAATTATTAGAGTACTACCACGGTGATTTTTATTGAGGGCGGGGAGACCATATTTTACTTTGGTGTCATAGTAGATTCAATAAGTTTATTTCTTTTTATTCAAAATCATAGTGGGTATTTGAGTGTGTGTGTGTGTCTGTGTGTGTGTGTGTGCACACGCTTGTGCAGATTCTTCAATGCACTCACGATGTCTTGATATACATGGATTCAATATTACAGACATGAGAACAGTGCTGGGTAATATATTTTAATTTATGTTTTGTGCAAGCATGATTAAATTATAAAAGATGTTTGGGGATCCAAGAGTCTGGTAATGAGCCTCATTTTCCCACATTTGAATCCTAAACGAATTGAAAAATACGACAAAAGAGCAAGGCAAATGAGAAACAAAAATACCAGCTTTATTATTGATATTGTTCTCATTGGCCAATGTGGCTTATAACTGAAGATAAAGCAGCTTTCTGATATTAAAATTCAAAATTAGGTAGAATTTCAAGCAGTCAAAAGCTTCTACCATGAGGACAGGATTTTCATGTCCAATGCGACTATTTGACCACAGCAGTAGAGACCCTGTCCTCTTTGTGGGTAGGTCCAATCTTGAAAGAGAAGGAAAGAGACTTGGTCTAAGAGGACCAGTTTTCATTCTAAACTCTCCTATCTGAATAAGAACTCATACCTGATGAAGATTAAAGGAGAAAGTGGAAATGCCAGGAGTTTGCACAAGTAAAGTTTGCTTCATATAGAAAAGCAAAACAAAACAGAAAATATCAGGATGGGGGAAAAGTGTTTCCTCCTAAGAAATGATACTGAATGAATTTTACACCAAAATTCTAAATAATAATTTGATTTTAAAATAGGGTATAAATAGATGTATTTCCATGGTTGACTCTCATTTATAAACATACAAATGAAAACTCAAGTCATTCATTTATGTAGTCAATATACCTTATTGAGTGCTAACTATGTCTTAGGCATCAATGATACAAAAATTAAATTTATATTTTCTTCCTTCAAGGTATTTATAATCCAGTAGGAAGACAACATTATGAAACATAATGTTGTCAAAGTAAAAATACGTACAATGTGAAGTTGGGACTTCAGAGGGAGTAATTCTTTAGTTTGAATTGCAAAGTAAATGAAAACCTGTCAAAGAAAGCAGCATTGGAGTTGAGATGTGAAAAGTAAAAAGGAATTTGCCAGTTGGATAGGTTAGGGGAACGTGTTTTACCAGAATAATCTGATGTTCAGGGCACAAATGCATGAGACGGAGGTTAGAGACATTTGGAGAACTTCAATCTGTTGAATTATAAACTGAAGTTAATAAAAATAATAATAACCCAACATTTACTTTATGCTGGGAAGTTTGCTTAGTGTTTTGTGTGGGTGATTTTATTTCTTTCCATCACAACTCTAGGATTTAGTTAATATTACTATCCTCATTTTACTGACAGAGAATTTGATGCTTAAAGAAATTAAATGTGTCCATGGTTGATGGTGAGCTTGAAATTCAATCCCAGGTACTTTGTCTCCAGAGCTTATGGTGTAGCTACTGAAATAGGGAATGATAAGAGATGAAAGTAGACATGCAGAGGAGACAATTTCCTAAAATGACTTGTAGCTCATGATTAGGCATTTAGAGTTTATCCTGTGATCAACATGGATTTATATGCCATTATGATGGACAAAATCTTTACAGAACATAGAAGCTTATCCTATAAAGATATTTTTCTCTTATTAAAAATATTTTTTTGTAGATTAAAAAACCTAACAAAATAAAAACTGGCTCACCTTTAAAAATAAACTACCATTTGTACAAGTCTAACAATTCAAAGTGTGTTTATTGCACCTCTTAATGCAAGGGACACTATTCAAGAATCCATTTAAAAAAATGCCACAGTGGTAGATATTGCCTATATTATAATTCTACACAACTGAATAAAAATGTTAATGGCCTTCAGTTAAGAAATCCTGAATCATGTGATCAGGATCATGCTCAGCTAAATCATTAATTTATTATTAAATATTTATTCAGTAGCTGGTATGTTTCAGGCACTGTTCTAAGCAGCGTGAATACAATAGTAAATAAAACAAAAATTTCTCTTTGTGAAGCTCACATTCTAATGGAACAAGGCAATAGAAACACAAAAGTATATAAAACATGTAGGATTTGAAATAATGGGTGATATGGAAAAAATAGAGTAGGTTAGGTGGATAGGAAAGGGTAGAAGTCTATAATTTTAAATATAGTAGTCAGAGATGATCTCATGGAGAAGATGTCATTTGAGCAAAGTTCTTCTGAAGGAGAAGAGGGAGTAAGCAATGTGAGCCATGTGATGAGCATTCTAGATAAAGGGAACAACAAGTGTGAAGTTCATATGGAAGATGCGAAGGAGACGAGCTGTGGTTTTTGGCCTCAAAACTTCATAAGACTAATACATGCTAATAATTAAGTATACGACAGAATGAAAGGCAGTGAAATGTGTAATGAAAGCAGGCTCTGGTGGCCAGTTACCTTGGCTTAAATCCCAGTTCTTTATCTTACTAATTTTTTCTAAAAACTTCGATAAGTCATTTATTATCTATTAAATGTGAATAATAATAGTACCAACCATAATGTTATTATGGGTTAGGCAGAACAGTGCCTGGCATATAAGTATACAGGAAATGCTAGTTGTTTAGAAGAAAATTGTCATCATATGTTATACTCAAAGAGTACTTTATTATTTTCAAAGTTCTTTTTCAGACATGTTTCTATCTAATTTTGAAACTGAGATATGAACACTAGTTATTATTAGGTCCATTTTACAAATGAGGAAATGGAGGGCTAAGAGTGTTATGTAACTCATTCAAATGATGTTACTGATATGTATTATGGCCAGGGCTAACACCCAGTCTTTCTTCCTAATTCCTAGACTTTATTTTCCACTCCAGCAACACATTTATCGTGGACTCTACTATTTCCAGGAACTATGTACATGAGGAAAAATCCTTCCAGAGCAAGTGGAAACTGCAAAGTGGCAGATGGAAAGGAGAGGGGTGGTCTTTTCAAGCAAAGAGAAGAAATAATTAGTATTCAGAAAACTCATGGGATTTTTTATTTGGGATTTTTCACTGAGGATTTTTTATTGGAAACTGTGGAAATTTTTAATAAGGTAACAGCAATCAGACCACTTCCAAGCAGAATTATATTTAGATGTACCGGGAACTAGACAGAAACCATAGGCAAGTTGAGGCCAGATGGTAGAGAACTTTAAATGTCAAACAAAGGCATTTTGAGCTTAATTTTTGGCATTGACGAAACCTTTGATGGTTTTTAAGTAAGGGTGTGATATGGAAAAAATATTCATTTATTTTAGGAAGAAAATCTGATAGGATAGGAGCTAGAGAGGAAAGAGATCCATGGAGATCAATTCAAAGAACATTAGGAGTAATCCACAGGAAAAATAAATATTCAGAAGGTCCATATTAGGACAAATTAATCCAGCTAAAATTAAATTAATTTCAACACAGAACCTTCCTATTTTGTTAAAGCAAAGCTACCTTGTGTGCGGAAATTTAGTTATTTCCAAGTGCCTCAGGTGGGACACATACAATAGACCCTTACTGGAACATTTGCTTGTGTGCTGCTCTGTGCTTCAGATGGTGACAGTTTGAGTGTGATATGATGCACATGCTCCTTTGGAAACATACGAAGAAACATCAAATGCACGTGTCATGCAATGCATAACTTAGAATAAGACTTTCTTTTTCTTCTGTTTAGCAGCTGCAGTTAACACTTTTTGAAGTTTAAAATGCCCTTAGCATCTTTGCTGTTGGGTACAGTAGTAGCAGCTCCAGGAAAGTATCAAAGCAGCTGGATGTTTAATTCCCAGGGTGCCTTTAAGGAATGCAAAGCTTTTTAATGGTAGTAGTCCATCAGGAAGCAAAGCATAGGTAAGGACAGAACTAACAACCAAAGGCAATATGACTCATGATATCCAAGACGGATTATTTATAAATAAGGTGGAACACACAAGTTGAAAGAAATTCTGCAATATTTATTTTCATTCTTGTAAAAAATAAATCTCCTCAGTGATTTTATGGATATATAAGACCTCATTGAAATTTCTTTCTCTGACTCTTCAAGTCATCAGAACAACACATCAGGGTGCCTGTAAAGAGCAATGGAGGTCAAATTGTACTTCAGTCCATTCTAGTCATTCATGGAGTTGTCACGGTCACTGGAACTTTTCTCAGAATGACAGCTAGAGAACTTGCCTAGGCCAAGATAAATGCATTAGAAAGCAAAAGAGGAATTCAACTCAGTGGGCAGTGAAAATCAATGGGAACAAACTGGCCCATTTTTGCCTCACTGACTTGTACTATCCATTAAACCTTATTTGCTGGTTCATGGTTGTTCACTTCATTTACTTTCTAATCCTTCTTTTGCCAGCTTGGCACATCTCCAGGTTAGTGCAATCCTGTTAATTGCCATCGCCTGCTACTGACTAAGAGTGACACAGGCCTTATCACCTCATTACAGGGAATGGACATGAAAGTCTACACATGGAACCCAGCATGAGGCCTGCTTTGTTTAGGACTGGGACTTAAATCAGACATGATCTCACAGCTTCCTGGGAATGGAGAGTTTCCATGTCCTCATACCTCCAAAGGAGCTGGGAATTGCTTCAGCTAACTTGACTTTTATGACTTCTTTGCTACTGCGATTACTGCAGTGATCTTAGACAAGAAAGTTGGAAAAGTGGAATATTCTATGATTGGACAAAGTTTTTTGAATTTTCTTTCCATGTACAATCCAGGCCCCCTAAGTACTAGGTATAAGGCTGTGTTAGAGGTTTATTACCTTGTGTTGTAACTGCAGGTCTGTCTGTTTTTTCATTACACAGTGAGCTTCTCAAGGGCAAGGGAGTTACATATTTTTAGATTTTGGTTCTAGCACCTAGTCCAGTGCTGGCCAGTAATAATTTGTTAATTGCGTACGGCATTAATGGAACACCTATCTCAAGCTAGCTCACTCTCAAAATAACTATATGGGCCTAAATACTATTATTTCAATACTCTCGATGATGAAAACAAAGGTTAAAGAGGTTAAATGCATGTCTATGATTGACAAAGCTAGAATGCAAGCTTAGAGTTCCTGACCCTAAAGCCACTATCTTTCTTTCCTATCTTATATTAAAGAGTCTTAATAGATTTTGTTTTATAATGAGATCATTAGAAGTGAATCACATGTCAAAGTATCTTCTGGTAAACTGAAAACAAATTACAAAGTTTTGTCTTCATAAAATTGCTAAATATGTTGTAATTTTGAAAAATGTATATAAATTTTATTTTATAATATATCTCATTTTTACTGAAATATCTAATAATGTAAAATAGAAAAAAAAAATCTACTCTTTTGAGAACATTGCATTTTAATTCTTCTTTTTTCTCCTAATATAGTATGTCTGGTCATTCAAAGAGAAATGAGCTTAGGGTTGAACTTAATATTCAGCAAGAAAATTTGATCTCTCAAAAAAATATCTAATGACTTTATTTCATGAGTGGCACTTACTACAGGATGACTCTCATTTATTTATGGATAGTGATTGGGACTCTACAGCTATGCACTACATAAGAATATTATGGCAATGACAGACCACATATACAACAGTGGTCCCATAAGATTATAACGAAGCTGAAAAATTTCTCTTGCCTAGTGACATCGTAACTTGTAACATCATAAGACAATACATTATTCACATGTTTGTGGAGATGCTGGCTTAAACAAACCTACTGCTCTGCCAGTTGAATAAAACTATAGCATATACAATTATATATAGTACATATTACTTGATAATAATAATAAATGACTATGTTACTAGTTCATACATTTACTATACTATACTTCATATCATTATTTTAGAGTTTACTCTTTCTACTTACATAAAAAAGGGTTCCTTTAAGACAGTATTCCTTGTTACAGCAGCAAAAGCTTATACATCTCATGTTTACAGTGTCTCTTGATTACACCATTTTTTTCCTGTGTTTTATTTAATCCTGTGTTACTTTGTACAGTAACATGCTGTAGAGGCTTGTAACCTAGGGTCAATAGGCTATACCACATAGCCTGGCTGTGTAGTACGCTATACCATCTAGGTCTGTGTAAATTCACTCTGTGATGCCCTCACAGTGAGAAATTGCTTAATGATGCATTTCTGAGAACATATTCCCATCATTAAATGGTACACGACTGTAATAGTCTATCATTTGTTTTCTGAGTTAAAATAGACTACAGAATCATCTTTTCATATGTAATTACACAAGTGTGTTGACCTTCCATAATCCCTTATACATGCATATGATTCTATGATTCCACATAAAGGCTCTGTATTTTCTTCAAACTCTAAATGATGAGCTCCATGTGGATTCTGTTCCAGCCTATGTATTCTGGATAGACTCCAATTTGAGCAATTATTTTTAGTCACTTTAGTTACCCCTACATTTTCAATTGGATACATTCCTTTTCTTCACTTTGTGTTTCAAACTTTTGCATAGTGTTATTTCACAGTGTTTTATGAATATTATTTCTCAGATTAATCAAAATACTCACTTTTTTATCCCATAATAAATGAGAAGTTTTGAACTCAAAAAAGTCAACTGGTATTACATCTTTCTTTCATACTTGTACAAAGTTTGTGAGCCAAATTTATATGTTTACAAGAATCTTCCATTTTTATTTTCACCTTCTCGCAAACTCACTCTATATAGTGTCTTATTTATCATTCACTCCATACCAAACTCCAAACTGTGAGAAAATTCTTGTTACTTTAAAAAATGCAATTATTCTTCATTTTAATTATTTCTAGCTGCCTTTAAGCCAGTTGTTCAAAGTTGTATAACATGTTTCTACTTTTTTTTTTTTTTATCTCAGTGGTAAATACCAAACTTCCCAGGGGCAAGACAACTGTTGGCAATGTTTATCCTGCAACCCACTTTTTTCTATCAAAATTCCACAATTAGTTTTATTTTTGTAGCACAGAATTCTATTGAGAATTTTTGAACAACTTCCTTTTGCTTAAAAAAAAAATCAGTGTTTTGTACTACAGTGCACATAACCTTCTCTCGTAATTTTTTAGCAACTCTGCCTTGGCACAATCGGGAGCTGAGTGAGCTTGTAGTTCTAACATTAAGGATATGAAAAAAGAGCAGTGACAAACTCTGTATCAATAGAACTTTACTTGCTTTGACCTTGAGTGTTTATTTGCCCATTTATTCAACAAATATTTATTGAACATCTACTGATGCCAGCCGGTCCCCTGGGATTTCTTGGTAAATGGTACTTTTTCAGACCAGTGATATCTGATTTTTGAATTAGTAATTCATTATTTGGTTTAGCCTCAGATTACTTCTGAGCCAAACCTGAATTACAGAAGGCTCTCTTCCTGAAAACTCTTGACTTTTCCTAAAGACTCCAGTTCTTATGTTCAGATGGTAGAATGATTTTTCTAAACATAACACAAAGGCATGTTTTAACAGTGTCCATACTATTTGATACAGCGGTCTGAGCTCAGAAAGATTGGTTTTACAAGCATTCTTGCAATTTGAAATCATACATCTGTAATAACTTCACAGTCAGCTTGTGTGTGTGTGTATGTGTATGTGTGTGTGTGTCTATAAAATGTTTCAATTAGAACAGACCTTCTAAAATACAGTAGAAGCAAGTTTTGTTCCTAAGCATATACTCTACTATCAACCATGGAAATAGCTCTTCTATTAAAATCAAATAAAAATTTTGATTTCTACTATTTAAACTGTGCATTGAGTTATAGAATTCTACGCTTAAGTTCTAAATATATGATTTTATGTTATTTTAAACAAAACTCTTCTAGTTAAGTGAGCAACTAATAAACTGTGATATTAATATACAAGTACTGTATATTTATATTTATATGATATAAGAACAGATACAAACATGGCTTAAATCTTTAACATTTAATGTTTGTAAGCAAATGCTTATAATCCTTATAAGCAGAATGTTTTCTAGATGTATATATGTATATATATAAAATAATTATGAAAAACAGATGCAGCAAAGATCCTCAAGGGAAATATTATTCATACTGTATTTTAGCTCTCAAATGTGATAAAATAAAAATAATATTCTTGGAATAGATTTCAAAATAATTTACAAATCAATATTTTACTTTGATTTTGTAGCTATAGGAACATTTACTACTTATTTGACTTCATTTCAGGTAACTTAGACACATACAATATTAGAAAGAGAAATAGAAAGTAAGGAACTCTAATAAGTTATTTTTCTTTATTGTTTCTGAGCAAAATTAAGAAAATGGTGTTGGTATGACCAGACCTGGATACTTTCACATATAATTTCCACTGTTCCATTATTATTAATGACAATCTCAGAATTCTAACAGTTTATTTAAGAGTTTGACACCTCAACTTAGAGAATAAGAAAGGTCTTACTCATATGGAAGTCCATGCAGTAAGAAAACATCTGATATCATCAACCAGGGAAATCTTTACATAAATACTACAAGGAAAGGAAGGATAAATTAAAGATATAAAAACATGGCATTTTCAGCAGTCTTTAACCTATTTTCCAACCTCATGGTTAACAAAATCAAGAATTTGAAACACATTTCATTATAATTTTTATAAATGTGCTTATGAATACATTTACTGCTTTAATTACAACATATAATAACACATAAACAGATTGCTAAATACTTTCTTAAGTTCAATAAATCCAAGAATTAAAATTAAACTTAAAGCTGTTTATAATAATTTGGTTGAATTTAGATATTTACACATTGTAATTATCAAGTAAGATTTTTTTCAAGAGCTTTTAGATAGTTTAAAATTATTTTTTCTATAATTATTAATTGCATTTAGTGAATTTAATGTTTTTGGTATTTAAAAATGGCAAAAAAGAAACCGCTTATTTAAAAGTCTATAGTTAGTTCAGTAGGTATCAGGAAGTTAGGACTAATGAACCATGATATTTTGTGATATTTCATTAATAAGATTTTTTCTCTGTTTTTAAATAGTTTTTGTATACTTAGCCATTTTCTGCCAAGTTATAATACACTAGTAACTAATTTCACCTATTATCTCTTTATTTAATAAATATGAAATGTCTTTGTGTCATAACTAGAAATGGTAACTTTTTTTTCTGATTTTAAAAATAGCTTTATTGAGATATAATTCACGAATAATAAGATTCACTCATTCAAAAATGTACAATTCAGTGTTTTTTTGGTACGTATGTGTCATGTGCTGTTGAGCTGACGCCGACTCTTGGCGACCATATAAATAAGTTACATCCCCGATGTCCTATTCTCAACAGCCCTTCTCAGCTTCTGGGAACTCACACCTATGGCTTCTTATATGGAGTCACCCAGAAATGGTAAATCTTTTACAGTATTTTCAGTTCTTACATTTTTGGAGGGAGAAGCAGGACAAAAATATCCTGGATAAATTGGTCAAATATTTATGAAACAATATTCTGTAGGATGACACTAAAACCTAAAGGGCCACATAAATACAATCTCCAAGAAACCAAAACTCATAGACACAGACAACAGTTTAATGATTATCA
This sequence comes from Pteropus alecto, assembly GCF_000325575.1. NCBI lineage: Eukaryota > Metazoa > Chordata > Mammalia > Chiroptera > Pteropodidae > Pteropus > Pteropus alecto. Next base: position 26,759,149 of record NW_006441955.1, on the reverse strand, counting down.
GAGGGAAAGGGGATGGAGAAGGTAGATAAGGGTAAAGCTAGTCAAATATATGGTGATGAAAAGAAATTTAACTTTGGGTGGTGAATACGCAATGCAATATATGTATGACATATTATTGAATTGTACACTTGAAACCTATATAATTTTATGAATCAATGTCTCCCCAATAAATTAAAAAAAAAAGATGATTATATTCCACAATGTTTAAGACCCTCTTTGACAATATTGTGGCTAAAGAATTTATTTTGACAAGTTAAATAAATTATGCTTCAGATTTTAGAGCTGTTAGTAAAAAACTTGAATACGTATGTAAATGTTTTTTGGAACCATTGATAGCTACTTAAAATTCCATGAAATTAAATCTGTATCTTAATTAGATGCTAATATTTCTTATTTTGTTATAGTGGCATCAAGCTACAGATTTTGAATATTCTTTTTGTGACTTAGTTTTAAGTCTGCTAGCAGTTATTTTTATAATGCTTTGTACGATATGAACATTTGATAAATATAAGCATTCTATAACTTTAACTAGTTTACCACAGTTGCATTGAAAACTTTTTTTCCTGATTTTTTTTTTCTTTTCAGTTTTCCAAGGAGAATAAATATTTTAAAAGTTGATGTTTGAGGAAAGTGTCAAAGTAAGTAGTTGAATCCAAATTAAATAAGGCAGATTGGTGTACTTCTGACTGTGAAGCTCAAATAAATTGCATTAGAGCTAATAATCCATCAGAACATACCTGTCTAGGCCTTGCATGTTGTGTAGAGATCCCTGATGATAAAGTGGGGCCCTATTTTGATTGGTCAGTTTTGGTGCTCTATTAAGTGTTAAATATATTTTGAAGACATGTTCTGCACCTAAGGGATTATATGGACAAGACATTAAATGTCTGTAGATAGGAAGAGAAATGATCAGAGGCAGAAAGGTAAAGGAAAATGACATTTGTCTAATACCTACTACTGCTCATTCCTGGCTAGGACTTTTTATATCTTCACAGAATCTTCACTGTAAAGATAGAAAATTGAGCTCAGGGTTTAAGAGGAAATCAAATAACAGAAGTAAAATGCCTACATTAACCCTTATGCTATTCGTACCCATTAAAATGTTTAACAGATTGATAAACAGATTCCTAAATTGGAATCTATTATTATTTGCAAATCTTTTAAATAAATTTTTGGCTAAAACAAACCAGTGAATGTCAGTGATTTATGCATACGAACTATATAGTGCTATCAAGCATTGATTTTCTTAGAGGAAAGTGACATATTTTTAGAATGGCAAGTTAACTTTTTGATTATATAATGTAAACTGTGGCTTTCACAGGAAACCGTGAAGTCATGCAACAGAAAAATTACATGACTTTCCTAAACCTGGTATTGGCAAAGTCAGAATTACAATTTGAATCTACCAAAGCCTATTCTTATACCTTTACACTATTCCATGTTGCTACTAAACTGGAATATTGTAAGCTACTTGAAATTGAGACCATGTCTTCTATTTTCTTGTCATTAACTCTTAAGCATCAATATATTTTCAGTACAAATATGGAATTTGATTACTATTTGGTTCACTAATTTATTCATTCAATAAATATTTTAAAATTCTTATTATATTATAAATATTGTATTGGAGAAATGGAAATAAAAATATGCTTGTTTTTAAAGCCACATAATATTAGGTGAGAAAGACCAGGAGAGAAGTACTTATTAGATTGTGTACACAGTATAGCAGTGAAAGGGGACATGTGAGCTAACATCAGAAAGACTGGGTTTAAATTTTAGTTTTGTGCATGTTAAATATGTGCCTTGAACAAGTTACTCTGTCTCACTGAATGTCTATTTTCTCATTTGTAACACATAGATACTCTCTAATAAGCTCGCTGATAAGATTTGATACTTATTAGGTACATCGGACCTGATGTAATATTCAAATACTTTGTCATTATTGTTATTGTTGATGTATATACAAAGTGCTGTAATTTTGCCTAAGTGGATCAGGAATGATATTATTAAAGTGAAGATATGAGAACGGATATTGAAGTATAAATAAGAATGTATCAAATGAACAAGAAAGTATGATAAGCACAGTGAATGATCAGTGCAAATATAGGCTCATTTATAAAGCTCAAAATGGTTAAATTACACATTTGGGTGGATGTAAACTTTGCTAGTCCTCTAGTGAAAGTATCAAACTCAAAGACTCACAGATTCATCCTGAGAAGAGAAAAGTGTGTGTGTGTGTGTGTGTGTGTGTGTGTGCGTGCTTTGCACTTGGCTGTGAACATGTTTGAGCTTGGTCTTCAGAAAATAGGAAGAATGTTCTTTATAATCTACAGATTATATTCTTTTACAGGTGAATTACAGCACAAAGGAATCCATTCTCAGGTAACATGCAGCTACAAAAGACATTTTGCTGCATGTGAACCAAAAAATTTAACTTCCTTAAATTTTAACATTTTATGGGTATCTTGAGTAAAATTAAGAAAGTCATTTACCAGCGCAAGAGAAATTTGGCCACTACACCTTTATATCTAAATTACTTAAAGTTGATGTTTGATAATGTGCAGATAGACACAGTGAACTTTTGGTGTAAGTATGTCAGCTCTGATTCAGATGCGTGAAAATTCAGAGGGGTGCAGTATAAAACATGAATGAGAGTCAGTAGATTCAGAGAAATTAAATAAAAAAAGACATGGATAGATTAGAACTAGTCATGTCACAGTATGGGGAAGGCACTGTAATCATCCCTATTTTACAGAGTAAGGAAATGAGGCAGAGACGTTAAGTAACTTGTCCAAGGTCACAGCAATAAGTGGAAGAATTAGACTCCAGCAGGCATGTTTTAACCGCCTCTTAGTTCAGATGAGATCAGTTTGGAGCACATCACATTTAATATCTAGATATAAGTATCTAGATAAATTGAAATATAGAGGGTTGGAAATCTGGCTCTTAAGGTCAGGATCTATCCTAGATATAGATTTGAAAACATGAATGTGAGTGAGATCATCCAAAAAAGTCTAGAAATCTACACTTTCGACCAAAATAAGACACACCAGAGAAGAAACATGTTGTCATTAGCATATAGTTGGTACCTGTGGTGAGAAATAGAATAATTCAGGGAGATAACCAAATACAGAAGATTGAAATCTAGTGGCCAAGCTGAAATGGAGATTTTGAGCTATAGTCAAAAGCAATGAGGTCTAAAAAGAGGCCATTGAGATTTAATAATTAATTGTCATTGGTAAGCTTCGGTGAAGTGGAAAACACTGAAGTAAGATTATGGTGGGTTGAAGAGTGAAATGAAGTGAGTAAAGATATTAAATAAAAACAGACTTTATTCACCTGTCTGGTACTTATAATACCACTCAGATATATTTCCATTGCTTATTTTGACATTAAGACAAAGATTTCATGTAAGCCTGATAGGTTTAAGAGCCATCTAAGCAAGTTTAGAATAAAAACCAAGATGTTCCACAATTCTCATTCTCTCATCTCAGTCCATTTAAAGATTTCAAGCATGTCAAAGGGTACGGCTTTACTGGAAAGATGGAATAGGAAACTCTGAGTTTAAATCCAGTCTTGTGACGTAAAAGCTTTGTGGCCTTGGGCAGTTTCTTAAGCTTTCTAAGTCTCAGTCTTCTGACATAAAAAAAAAAAAAAAATGAGGTATTGCTAGAGTTTATCTCACAAGTTGTTCAGATGATCAAACGAGTTCTTGCAAGCAACTATTTATCATTGTGTTTTACATCATTGAGTACTTAATAAATGGTAACTCATAATTATTATTTATTATTATTATCATCTGTATTTTAATTCCTTGTGATTGTGCATAGTGTTTTGTCATCTGGGAAACTGCTTGTCTTCCTTTGTGGGTATAATCCAGCCATAAACACAGACCACTGTTGTCATTCAGCATAGTCATAGACACACACACACACACACACACACACGCACACCTGCATGTTGCATTTATGGAAAGAGAATGGGATTTGGAGTGAGATGATAAATCTTTCAGTCTGGTTACATGGCTTTCTAGCTGTTTCCTCCCTGGAAAATGTTTTATTCTCCCTGGTTTGTAATTTTCTCATTTGTATAATTGGAAAAATAACGGTTTCTTATAGAACCATTGTAAAAATTGGACGAGGCTACATTTATTTAGAGTTTTATATAAGCATTTATTAAGTTTAATACAAATGTTTTATTCATCTATCCTCAGGATTAAACATGAAAAATGGAGTCTTAGGTAAATTATTATTATTTTCAGTTGATACTATTTGGTATAAGATACTTTGGTTTTTCTATTTTTTTTTCCCCCCTGTGGAAAGCCTCCTGCTAGAAACAGAGTCAGTATCTGTTAAGCCAGGCTGTCTTATAAAAATATACAATCTCAATCAAAATCACTTTCAAGGAACTTTTATTTTGTGCATAGGAAAAGATAACAGCTCTAAATTGATAAGTCGTGTGCTCACCATCAGGGTTGGCACTGCCGCCGGGATCTCATGGGTCTGGTGTATTCAACATGTTGTTACATTTTGCTCTTATTCTCACATTCTTTAATCCAGAACCAAATTTCCACTTCAGTCTATCGATAATCTCATTTACCTAGTGGAGCAACTGATGTACACTCATGTAGCTAGGTTCTCTTCGAAGAGTCTCCCTTTAATCTCTCTGATACTTGCTAGACTTTCACTTTTAAATAAAGTGGTTAATAATTCCTCTGATGTATTTGAGAATTTTTAAAAGTATTTTTTCAATCTAGTTTAATCCATGTTTAATTTAATATATTGAATCTTAATTTAATATTTTATAATTTGAGCTAATATATTTTAAATGCATTACATCTTAATTTTATATATTCAATCACAGTTTAATAAAGTTCCCTTTTAACATCTTGATTAAAAAGATTGTTGCACAGTAGTTATGCCTTTCAATTAAACTCCAACCACTGTTTTCTCAGTGGACTTCAGCATTCCATCAAGAGCTAAAAGCCTGAAGTCCGAACAAGGAGGAAGAATACCAGTAAAAAAATGTAGAAATTTTACTGTTGACATATTTTTCTGTCCATAATGCCTTCTGTATTAGTAAGGGCAATACTAGTTGTCCTTACTAAGGACAATGGCTTAAAACAATGGTAACTATTTCAGTGGCTTAAAACGGTGGTAACTATTCACATAATCTACCAAAGTAATGTTCCTGGTCTATGTGTGGTTCTCTTCCCATTGGGGATTCCTATACCCAGTCTCGTTCCATCTTGTTTATCTATCATCTTCAACACTTGTCACAAGATCATCTAGAAAGTAAAAGAATGTTGAGGCTTTCATGGAATGGGTGTTTATGAGCCAAAATCTGGAAGCAGTACATGTTATGTTTATTCCTATTCAGTTGGTCAGAACTCAGTGACATGGTCATACCTAACTCCAGAGGATGATTGGGCTAATACTGAGATATATGCAAAAGAGAGAGAGAAAACAGACTTGTTCACACTTAAGACATTATAATTTGTACCTCAAAGTGCATAATACATTAGTTAGGTATTTTATTTCTAAAATCACTTCTTTACACCTAGCATGAAATTTATAACTGAAGAAATAAAAATCTCTAACTAAAAAACAAAACAAAACAAAGCAAAAACAAAAACTATTTGATAAAGCCAAAAAAATACATGGAAAATACTGTCATTACTTCTATATGTCTGAGAACCATAACCTGCTTTCAATCAGTAAGTTAAGTACCAAAGGAAACAAACAAGCAAACATCAGCAAACCTTAACAACCACCAAAACTACTTTGAAGGAAACACCCAAGACTTTCCATGTGTGAATAACTACTTTTGAAGACATCAAACAGATGACTGTACCAGGTTTCAACCATTTAATACAGAGGCAAGTACTGATGATTAGAAACAGAAAATAGAGCTGTCTTACCAGCTTCCCTCTAAAAATAAGAGAAACAGAGCCACAGATTTTCATTATGAATATAATATTGAAATACTTCTAACAAGCTTATTTTGAGTGATTCATTAAAAGCTCTTAATATATGGATATCAAATCAGTAATATGAACGAACTCTCAACATTGTTAGTCCTTAGAGAAATGTGAACTGAAATCACAGTGAAATACTACTACACACATTTTAGAAAGGCTAAAGTTAAAAAGTCTGACCTTATCAAGTGCTGGGGAGAAAGTGAAAAGACTGGATCTCTCATTTAGTGCTGGTGAATGTAAAATTGCATGACCACATTAAAAAATATTTGGCAATTTCTTAAAGAGTTAAACATATACCTACCATATGATCCAGCTATTTCATGCCAAAGTATTTTCCCAAGAGAAATAAAAGCATATGTCCACACAAAGATATGTGCATGAATGTTCATAGCAGCTTATTCCTAACAGTCAAAAACTGGAAACCACTCAAATGTTGATCAGCAAGTGCCAACAACTGTGGTAATACCAAGCAACAGAATATTCCTTAAAAGTAAAGAGGAATAAATATTGATACATGCTACTACATGGATGGATCTCAAAATAATTATGCCAAGTGAAAGAAGCCAGACAAAAATAGTGCATATTGTATGATTTCATTTATATAAAATTTTAGAAAACACAAGCTACTTCCACAGCGACAGAAAGCAGGTAACTTAGTGTCTGGAATGGGAGAGAAGAGTTGGAGGAAGGGATAACAAAGGGCTTTAGGGGACTTTCAGGAGAGTTATAGATATGCTCATTATCTTAATTGTCGTAACTGTGTATATATAGGCTAAATTTTATCAAATTGTATACATCAAATAGAGCAGTTTATTACTAGTCAAATATACCTCAATGAAGATTTTGTTTAAAAAACTATTCAGTGAGAAAAATTTAGCATCACTTCTGAATATATTTTTCAAAAATATATAACCAGAATTAAACACGGAACTGAAGGACATTCTACAAAATAACTGACCTGTGATCCTTAAAAGTGTCAGGTGCTAAAAGTCTAAGAAATGTTGCAGACTAAAGGAAACTAAAGAGATATGACAATTAGATGTAACATGTGATTCTGAACTGATTTTTATGATTTTATGATTTTATGGTTTAAAAGACGCTATTGGAACAATTGGCAAAACTTGACTGGGGTTCTGATTATTAAATGGTAATAATGAACAAATGCTATTTTTTTTGAATTTGATGGTTGTAATGTGGTTATGTAGAATAATCCAAAGTTTGTGGGAAATACACATTATTGTAGTAGTATGTGATGTAGCATCAGGTTAACAACTTATCCTCCGATGGTTGAAGACAACTATGTCTTTGTTTACCATTTCCAAGTTGTTTGAGTTTGTAATTATTTCAAAAAAAAAGCAAAAAATTAAATTACTAATAAGATAACCAAAAATTCTTATAAAAATAGGCAAAAGATTTGAACATAAAAATGATATGTAGTTGGGAAGTAAGCATTAGAAATGATGCTTAACATTTGTCATCAGGGAAATGCAAAGTAAAAACACATGGAAATATCAGAAAACATGTTAAAATGGAAAAGGTTGACCATATCAAGTGCTGCGTGAGAAAGTGTAGAAACTGGAACTCTCATACCTTACTTTGAGAATAAGATATGGTACAATGACTTTAGAAAACACTGAAAATTTCTTGATAAGTTAAATATGATCTAGTCATTGCAATTATAGGTATTTACCCGAGAAATGAAAACATATCTTTATACAAAAACTTATACACAAATAGCCATAGAAGATTTATCAGTAATATTAAAAAACTGGAAACAACCAACATATTCATCAACAGATGATGTATAAACAAATTGTGACATATCTGTGCAATGGAATACTACTCAGCAATGGAAAATGAATTAACCACTGATACATGCAATGGCATGGATAAAGCTTAAAGTAATTATGTTGAGTTAAAAAAAGTCAGATAAAAAAAGAATATATACTCTATGATTTTTTCTATATATATTTCTGGAAAATGCAAACTAATCTTTAGTGACAGAAAGCAAATAATCCATTGCTTAAGTAAGAAAGTTGGGGAGAGTCAGAGGGAGAGATAAACAAAGGGCATCAGGAAACTTTTTTGAATGATGAATATGTTCATTCTGTGGTTGTGTTGATGGTTTCACTGATATTTATATAAGTCAAATCACATCAAATTGAACATTTTAAATGTGTGTAATTTACTATATGTAAGTTATACTTCATCAAAGCTGTTAAAAAAAGGGTCATCAGAAAGAAAAAAGGCTTAGCTGAGTTCTTAATAATTGTAAGTAGCAATGAGTGCAAGCTCATTTCCCTGGTGACTGCCTGGACTGCTGCAGTTCAGTACTACCAGTTGAAGGTAGACATGTCTGCCTAATAGACAGTGAAGTTGAGATTCTGGTTAACATTTTGTGTGTGTGTGAAATCCGAGGACGCTAACAGAATGTTTGGGAGTGAGCCAAAGGAAATCCCTTGAGCAAAGCCAAGGCACGACTCAGAAAATTTTTTTCTATTTGCTCCACCTTTCAAAAGAACAATTATTAATAGTTTTTGATTTTCGGGTGTGGAAGTATTTCACAGAGAAGCAGAAGTCCATGGATGCCAGGAAAATGCCAGATATATTCAATTCTCCCTCAGGAAATCTCGGAGACATAGTGCAATTAAATGCTTTGTCTCTACCAACGTGAGGCTGTGTTGGGGTAAGTCAGGTCATGGAGTTGCTATTGCACAAGTGTCAGGAAGGAAACTTAATGACAAACCATCTTGTATTTTCTAACTAATCAGAATCCAAGACAGAAGAGGAAATGTGATTTTCTTCTCTCATTCTCCTTGGCTCAGTGGCCTTTTGTCTTCTAGCCTTCCTTCAAGGACTGATTCCTCAGGCTGTTACTAAAAACTATGTATATGAAGCTCAAAGAAGCAGTCCACAAAAAGAGTTAGGGAAGGCCAACAGTGAAGTGCGGTGGTAATCATTAGGGTGTTTATCAAAATACTTCTGGTTTCTCTTCTTTTAGGACATGTAGAGAATTGTACTTCCTGCAACTGGCACACAACCTTTATTCCCACACCCCTGCCCCTTGAGGCCATGTGACTACTTCTGACCAATGAGTGTGTTATTGCTTGGCTAAAACATTTAAATTGCTTCCTGCAGAGTGTTTTCTCCTTTGACTCAGAAACTGGCAATATTGGAAATAGTGGCTTTCTTATTCAACCTGATCCCAAATTGAGTACAATGAGCAAGATACTGAGCAAGATACCCTCTGCTTGCTTTCAATAGCCATGAAGTGTGAGCAATAAAGAAACTTTTATTGTTTGAAGACACTGAGACTGTAGAGTTTTTTGTTTGTTTGTTTTACCACAGCAGAATTCTAGTTATTCTTGTTCATTGTTTTAAAAGAACTTGCATTTGATAAGTTAGAGATACTGACTTTCTTCCTGTAAGATCATTTATAGTAAGACATGGACTGAAATAGAAGTAATGGTTAATAGAAGCAAATTGATTGCAAGTCTAAAGTCGGCATCCAGGATTTCCCGCTGCATTAGTTAGTTTGGATAATGGAAAATTATTTCATTAATACATGATATAGTCCACTTCTATCCTATTAGAGTATTTGAATTAAATTTTATGTGTTTAGCATTAGAAGCCATAGATCACATGTAATAGGTAGTAACAAAGATGATATGGGTTGCTGAGTATTAAATGTGCAAAGTTTACATCTGTTTCACACACTGATGTACTGAATTACCGGTGGTTAAATTTAAAACAAGGGTAGTACCTCCTAGAAAAGATAAAGTGAATGCTTGTTTATCTGGCCTCAATCTTATAAATAAGTTAGCTGTTTTAAGAAAGGAAGAAAACCACTATCACAGAAGCCCAAGAAAATCTTGACATGTCTTTTAAATTTTGCCATTTATTGCATTGGCCCACCAAAGTATAATAGTTAATTCTAAATACACAGAATCTTTCAGAAAGATAGCCTTGGACTGTGTTTTCTTTTCTACTGCTCACTGAGATATGCTCCTTTCAATAATTTGATAGACTCAAGCTTTGAGCCAGAGAGAGCATCTGTTGGAAAACATGGCAATATTCTTTCTATTTATGGCTCTTTTCAGTCTAAACCACAACCTCTTTTCTCTTCTGAATACTTATCCCTTGAAAGCACAGAAATCACAATGATGAGATTTTGAAAGAAAGGAATTGTGGAAATCACCCAACACCCAGCAATGGGCAATACTTCTCTCTATCCACTAAATTCAAAGACTTTTTAATAAAAAGTTCTATGGAGTTGGTCCCTATCATGGCTTCACTGAAGGGGGAGACTGGGACACTTAGCCAGAAATGAAATTAAAGAGCACACGAGTCACTGCATTTAGAAGGCATTTTAATACCAGAAAAGTTATTGACAGAACCAAAACCACTAAGTGTTCCACATCAGAAAGATTAGTAACTGACAACAAAAGTGATGTTCCAGAAATTAGACTGGACATGTGTGATAAGGACAGAAAACGAAATAGAAGACCATGCATGTTTCTAATCCTCTTAATGTTACTCAGTTGCCAACATCCAATAACTCGTGGGGAGAAATCAGGAAAAAAAAAAAAATAGTTGATTTGCTTTTTTATAGCTAAAAGGAATTTTCATGTTTACAATGTTTTCTGATTAATTATAGTTTAACAACTTATACAGATTAAGCTAGAAAGAGGCAAAAATAAAATACACCTGCCTATTATCTAAAATAACTGGATCATAGATATATTTATAAATATTTAGCGAATTCTGGAAATTAGTAGGTAGCTTCTATAAATACTGTCATCCATATGGACATCAGGATCTGGTGACTCTAAGGGCAATTGCTATGTGCTATAGTGTCTTTACCAGAAGAAGAATTCTGCACATCTGCGCAGGGGATCAGAGGAGGATCTCTGATGTTTGCAGGAAATTTAAGTGTCTCATGACATATCTTAGATAAAGGGAGAAAGAGACAAAGAAGGGGGCCACAAATTATGAACCCAAGTTAAGGGCCAAGAAGAAGAATGAGTGAATATAGTTTCTATAATGTCATATTTTTTCTATTTGGAGAGACCTAAAGTCAGAAAGAGGCCCAGCTGTAGGCCATAATGATGTCCTGATTCCTTGCTTACCCTATCATCCATGGGATCACACCCTGCATCTAAATTCATTTTACACTCAGCAACCAAAGTAAAAGTATGTATCTCCTAAAAGTATATATTATATCACATTATACCTCAGCTGAAAATCCTCAGTGTCTTTCTACTAAAAATACAGTGGAATTTACCTTATAATACCCTAGTATACTGTAATTAATTAATTTGACAACCCCCTCCCCACCGCTCCCCTTATTGGGCTTCCCTCATTCCTCCTTTATTCTTTATGCTCCCATTAAAATGACTTTCTTTTCAATCCTGGAATATACCAAACTGTTCTTTTTCTTGGGCTATTGTCCTTGATGTTCACTCTGGTAACTGAGCATCCTTCCAGATAGTTACATGTACTGTTTCCTCTTTCTCATTAGTAAGTTCTCAGCTCAAATCTTACCTCTTCGCAGAGGGTTCTCTACAGGTTATGTGCCCCTCCCCCCAATCCAGTCATTCTCTGTCACATAAACCTTTTTCTTTTAATTTTCTTGATAATAATTATCACTATGTTTAATTCTTATTTATTTTGCCTGTTTTAATGTCCTTACTCCAGCTCTAAAATGAAAGTTCTGTGACAGTAGAAATATAAATTGCCTTTTACCATTACCCAACTCACAGACAAGTGCTTCCAACACTATAGATACACAATAATTTTTTAAATTAATCTAAATATCTTTTGTTCAAGTTGTGTTCAGAGAAAACTACTAAAATCCAAATCAGCATAAAATGAAGTTGGGAAATTAATGAAACAGCAAACTAAGAAAATAGAACATTTCATTAGGGAAAAGCAATTGCCTTTCTTGTTTCAGCTTGGTTACATGTGAGATATTCTGTTTCATGTTTTCCCCATTTGAGAATCAAAAAATTAAATACATATAAGATAAAACAAATTGGTATTAAAAAATCTTTGTAGTGAATGACAAGCTGAAAAAGAAAAACAACAGATATTCTTAAACTAAGCAGAATTCTAACTCACATACCATAACTCCCATTTGTGAAGTGTTTCCATGCTGTATTTTTCTAAGAAATACTTGCCAGCCTACTCATAAATGCCACTTAGTTATTTATGCAAATGTATGTGGTGATATTATTGGGATCAGAGAACTTGCAGTTTGAGTTCTAGTAAGGCCACAGTTGGAATCTCATTTAATTTTACTCAGAGCAAAGACTTTCTGTCTTGGCCACAGGCACAACCCTGAATCTTGGCCAGCATTGGACAAAAGGCATCACCACTCTCACAGAACAGGCACCATGCAGGGGAAGGAAGATAAGTCTCCACTGAAACATCACTCTGATGCAGACATCCTACTGATAAATTAGCATCATGTCCTTAGACAAAAGTCAGAATTTGTATTGAGTTATTTGTAAAGACAAATAAGTATTACTTTACATAGTAGATATAGAGGCTTAAAAGAGTACATACTTTTGTAAATAATGATGTCTTTTAAAAGTATTACAGGAAATAATTATAAGAAATTTTCAGAGAACTCTTTTCCAAAAGGATTCAATATTTTGTAAAATGAATATTTTGTAAAATTTTCTCTAACTGGGTCAGTTTTGCTCAGAAATTATATGAGGCTAATCATACTGGAATCAGTGCCTAGAGCTGAACAGAAATGAGAAGATATAGCCTTAAAACATGATCTTTTAGAATCTTTTTATGACTAAATTCTATTACTGACATGCGCAAATACGTGAAAATATACTTTGATGCAGATGTGACTTATATGTTCTAAAGGTTATTCTGAGTTAGCACCCTTAGATTGCAGTTTAAGGTATCCTTATCCTATGCCATATGTTTAAAGGACCTTGTTTTGGCCGTCATCTGGATATACCCCTTCCCATAGGTGAAGAGTCCTAGGATACCTGCTTCTAGGTTATTCTACAGGTTCCAGAGCCCCTAAATTTCCAGCACAAATGTATTAGACAATGAGCTTTAAAAGTGTTTGGAGACTTGACATTAGGAGGCTGTGTATATTCCTACAAATAGTGTTTAGGCAGATGTAATGGTGAGCAGACTCAGTGTCCTGCTCACATCACTTTGGTGAGGTGGCACCTGTGAAAAGTGCATGTGGTTGCTTGAGAGGGATATGGTTATGCTGGAGAATGATCTGAAGGACCCCCCAAAACGTTGTGTGTTGGGGTAGATTACATTATTAAAAAAAATTTTTGCTATTTCTCCCTGGGAGAAGATTATAGTTACCTCCCCACTCCCACTGAAATCAGACTTGGCCTTGCAACTTCCTCTGGTCAACGTTATGTAAATGGAAGTGATATGAGCATTTTCTAATTGAAGCTTTATAATCCAACTTGTGGATCCACCCTCTCTCTTTTCCTTCTACTACAAGATTGGCCAAGTCTATGATAAGAGTCACCCCTTAACACTGCATTCTGAAATAAAGGTTGACATTTAGTGGAACTGCTATTGACCTTCTTTTGACTATGTAGCCTGAACAAGAAATAAATTTTTGTTCTTATAAGTCACTGTGATTTGTGGGTTATTTTTCATTGTAACATTTCTAAGCCAATCAATAGAGGTGAGTACAGTGAGGATGCACATATGAACTACTCAACCAGAGGCCACAAAGTTCTTGGATGTCAGCAGTAGATGTCAGGAAACAATGATGAGTACCAGGACTAACACGTTATACAATAGTGGAAAGCAGCAAGGATAGAGGATAGTGTGTGGGCATTTGGATCAGAAATCCCTGATCTGATGACCAGACAATAATTATGCACTAGAGATGAGAGCATGCTGAGGGAGCAGATGTGAAAACCTTAATTAACTGAGTCAAAATTCTGAATCAAACTTATTTAAAAACCAGAAGTGACTGTTACCTTAAAAAGAAATTTGTCAGTAGCTGAAATAAAGTCTGCAGAGCTATGTTAACTTTACTTTTTCAAGGGAACAATATTACATTTTTGTTAATTCAACTTCGAGACTGAAAATTTGAACCCATTACAATAGTAGTCTATAGCTAATATTTCTGAGCACTTAGTAGTCACAACAGACTAATAAAGAGGTACTATCATCAACTCAGTCTCATTGAAGAGTAAATAGAGGTACATTGTGAGGGTTACTTTGCGCAGTCTCATAGCTTATGCCCACAAGCAAAACATCATGCCTCATACCTATGCTTCAAGTCTAACCTACCAAACCCTGAGCATAGCTCATGCGAGGCCTGACAATTGTCATATAATATCCCCACTGTGCAGCTGGCTAAATATTTCACATTAGAATGAGAGATGGAGATGGAAGGAGAACATAATTTACCCCTTACATCTCAATAGTGCTTTAGTCTTATGTCACTCAGTAATAATGCACATTTATGGAGGAAGCAAAGTAGAGATTACTATTCACACTTTATAAATGAAGAAAGAGGTTAAGTAACCTACTCAGAACCGTGCCTATGCTGCTGGGGGTGAGGATTGGAGTACAGAGTGTGTTAAGAATCATCTAATCCCTTTGACTTGAGAAAGGACAGTATTTTCTCTATTTTCAGATCACAAAGATATTACATTATTCACCAAACTAAGAGAGATTATGTAGTTTCTATTTTAAATTACAATTAAAACCTATTAAGAAAATGTGTGGGTAGCTTTGTAATAAAATTGTTGACCGAGGGTGTTGTATGAAATACTAAATGTAGACTTGGTAGTAAGTAGGTAGGTATAGACTGAAGATCATTTTCTCTATTTTCAGATCACAAAGATATTACATTATTCACCAAACTAAGAGAGATTATGTAGTTTCTATTTTAAATTACAATTAAAACCTATTAAGAAAATGTGTGGGTAGCTTTGTAATAAAATTGTTGACCGAGGGTGTTGTATGAAATACTAAATGTAGGCTTGGTAGTAAGTAGGTAGGTATAGACTGAACAAGATCGTTGTGAAATGACTCCTGAATCTAACTGCTTGTCTTCTCTTCAGATCTGCACAGCCAAGTTTTCTCTGCAACTTCAACTGGAAACTTTGTCATCCCTTAAAATCAACTTGACCCATCTTCTTCTCACAATTTCCCCTGTTCTTGACTTTCTAGATTTGTAATATTAGCAGAATTCTCTCAGTTATATACTATAAGTGGCTAAGGTTTATCTTTAAATCTTCATTTTGTATTTCCTCAGAACAATTAAGTACTTGTCTTTAGATTCGATTTCTTTCATTTTGAAAAAAATTCAACCCTCTTTCCAGTCCTACTGACACAAGGCCTGTTCAACCCTTCATTAATTCTCTTCTGGATCATTAAAATAATCTTTTGGTAGACCTTGACATCTATACCTCCTCACTCTAGAAAAGCACATTTACTATTTATTGGACTAATTTTGTTTCTAACTACAACTTTAACTCTCCTATGCTCTTTTCAACTCTAATCCGGTTCTCACTGTCTATAGAATTAAATATCAATTTTTGTTTATAAATTTGAATTCAAGAATGGGAATAATATGTTCTTAGTTTATAAGTACTTATTTTATAAGATGCCCTGTACTTTCTCAATTCTATTCCTTTTGTTCTTACCATTCTTTCTAGATTGAGAAGTCTTTTTTCCATGTCCACCCAAAATAACTTCTCCTGCATGAAGGCTTTCCTGCTCTTCTCAGGAAGATTAAATATTACCTTTGTGTAATCACAA
This sequence comes from Pteropus alecto, assembly GCF_000325575.1. Lineage (NCBI taxonomy): Eukaryota > Metazoa > Chordata > Mammalia > Chiroptera > Pteropodidae > Pteropus > Pteropus alecto. Next base: position 26,743,392 of record NW_006441955.1, on the reverse strand, counting down.
AAGACTATATATCTTCATAAATTATCATCGATATAATCACAATTGATATTATCTTCATATAATCATGGTTATATAATAACAAGTTTAATTTTAAATCAAGCATGTGAAATTTAGCTATAAATATAGACTGCATACATTCTGCTTTGTTTTACTTACCTAGGTATAAACCCACAAAAATATTGTGAAGTCTTAGAGAAGAGAGATTGTTTTTATTCACCATTATATTCTAGGTAATGTATTATACCTAGATTGAGTATGGGAGACATATAAAAACTACTTATTGAGATAAATTAAAAAAACATTAACTTAAATTTTTGTATACTTTCCAATCACCCTGAAGATATGTGAAACTATTATGTTACCCAGTGATCTCCCCCCACCCCAAAAATATTAAAGAGACTGGAACTATTGAGGAATAAAACTGTACTACTTTATTATTTTAAAAATATCTATTCTGCATTAATAATGAAAGACAATGTTGATATTGAATATAATCATATAAGGAGGTTGATTAAAAATTGTAGAAACCTTTTACTCTTGTTGGTTTCCTATGACTCTCATGAAAATTTAAAACTGTGTTTTATTATCCTCAAATCATTTATAGAAGCCTACATAAATTTTACCACTGGAGCCCTGCCCAGCATAGCACCAAGATCAAAGGATTATTTTCTAGTAAATTAGAATCCAGATTTTTATATCACAACTTTACAAATTTATGGACGTATTAGTCATGAAATAATCTGTCATCTGGTCTTTGCGTTTCAACACTGGAAAGTTTAAACTGGGTAAAAAAAGTTAATTAGGATATCAGAAAATAGACCTGTGAGAGACATTCAAAAAATATTTAGACTTTGGATATGTTTATAGAGTGAACTGAAATTGTCCACAAAACTCTGTTTAAGAAAGCCGCATATTACTTAGGTTACATCTTAGTTCAAAGGCCACAGTATTTAATGACTATGTTGTCAAAATTGATCAGTGTTTAAAATGAACTTATACTACAGCTAAAAAGAAAGAATATTATAGGTATAAACCAGCAACCATAGAAAGAGAGTGTAATTAAGAGGTTATGAGGGTTGTGTAACATTGAGCCACTATAGGAAGAAAGATCAAAATCCAGTGACTGCCTCACGATGACATAAAAGAACAGGAAGATAAATAACACTTTAAACACGAACCTGAAGCTGAAGTCCAGCCTGGGGAATGGTGCTCTAGTAGACACAGCTTCAGGTACTGTTTAGAGATTGTGGTGATTACACTACGTTATACTCATGATGCAGCAACAGCTACAACGCTCAGTTCTTCATCCTCTGCTGCTCTGCTTCCCAGGCAGCAGCTGTCAGTGTTTAGATGACCGCCCCCAGTCAGGCCTGCTTCACATGTACTCTCAGCTGGAGCACCGCCCTACCCAGAGGAGCACCTCCCCGGTGGGTCTTGCCAAATAGTTTGGCTGAGATGTGCTACAGCAGCTTCTGCCCTCCATGCCCGCCAAAGTCGGCAGTGTAGATGAATTAGAATACCGACAGTGAGCAGGGAAGGCAGGCTCACCTAAGCTTGGACTTATGGTAGCACCCTGGCCAGAACTCTGCTTCCTCATCTCGGGTTGCTTTATGGGCTTTTGCTTTGGAACACTCTGCAAAGCGTTTACGGAGGGTCTAGGCATCTAGTGTGGTCTGCTTGAGGGAAAGATCTTAACCAATCGAGTAAAGCCAACATGGTCTGAATACAGAATGCACAGTGTTGTCAATCCTGGAAACAGCCTTTCTTTTTTTGTAAAATATATGAATGAAGTGTTGGCGACTTCACTAAGAGGTGGCAACTAAAGGTTCTAAAGAAATAAATGTTTAGACCCTTATGTACAGACCTGTGTATAAACAACTTTTGTACATACATATAGATAGCTTTTTTAAACTTATACAGCTCTATATAAAAGTAGCTAATATTAGTTAAGCCTGTGTCAACAGTTTGAATTTTTTTCACTTGTACATTTGGGACTTTTTCTTTTGGATGATTAAAGTTGCATATGCTGTGTGTGAATGAAGTGAAAAAACAAAAAACACATGTGTTTCTTTCACCTAAAGTACCCAATCCAGGTAGGCCTCTCTTTGTGGGGACCCGACCCCTACCTTAGGCTGCCCAGCTATCCTGAATACATGTTCTAGCAGAGTTTCTGAAACATCAGTCAGTTCACAATTTTCATGTTACCTGCAAAATAGCATCGTGATATTTTATATACTGCCTATCCTATTTATTCAATATTTTTCCTTAAAGGAACTCACTTTTGTATATAAATATTTTTTTTTAATACAAACAGCACATTTATTTAGAAAAATAAACTGAAAATGCTGTTTATCTGGTACATTTTCCCATGAAGCATAGATAAATGGCTATAAAAAACCTGTTATATGTCAAATACAAATTACAAATGATTTTTATTAAGAGAACAAATAGATGTTCAACACAAATGTTTGATGTACGGTTCCCTGTAATTGATTTCTTGGCTGTTAATGATATAAAATGATCTTCATTAAAAAAATTTTGATCTCTTTTTCATTCATTTGACCACATGGATGCTTTTTCATTATTATTCTGTAGTTATTTCTTAATCTGAGGCAAGACCACATTTTTTTTTTTATTTTTTTAGATAACTGATTTTTATAGAAGAGAAATCAATGTCTGCAGAATTCTTAAATGTTTCCTTTTTGCACTCTTGCAAGAAACTGCTTGTTGTGGTCTCAAAACTCATGGGACCATCTATGCAAATAATAGCACACATCATTACTCTGAATGGAAGTGACAGTGCAGATATTACAAGTGCATTGAGAAGTAATCAGTAAGAACTGACATCTCTCCTCTTAACTAATATGAATCGAAGGAATGAATGCAGAAACTTTTCAAGCAATTGACAACAATGCTGTTATTCCATTATGGCTTTAAGGGTGTACATGAGATGGCAAACATCCTCTCTGCAAACAGCAACATTCTGTCCTAATATTGTTCATTGCTGCAATGCTCCTCTTTTTATTCACTTTCTTTTGTTTTATGTGTTTGAAATGCTGCGTAATTCTGGCTAGAGATACTTCCTATCTCTATATAGTTTTACCTTCCCAAGTGATAAAACAATTTGTAATTTACTAGCTTGACTGTTGAATATAAATTTTCGTGGGTTCACATCTGGGAATATTTTCATGGCGAAATACGGGTTTTTGTTGTTGTTGTTGTTGTTGGCTTTCTTGTTTAATTCTTTTCATCTACTTATTTATTTATTTATTTTTAAAATCTTCTTGGTAACTTCTGAGTGAAGAGATTTAAGGCAGTGGCTTTTTTCACCCCTAGGGTTCTGCTCATGGCTGTCAGACTAGAGGCAGATGATTTTATGCAGACCATATCAGTGATCATTTGTGCTCCAAAGTTGAGAGATTTGCTGCTCTAAGTTGGACAGGCTTCTGGTTATTTCAAAATTAGATCTGGCCTCAAGAAGTCATAATGATGACTCTGAAGTGAGAAAAATGAGCTGACATGCCTCCAAATTAAGATTTTCCTTCTGACCTGAAGGAGCAGGTGATTTTTACGCCACTTTGCTGAATGCAGGGTTAATCTATTTGGGCTTTTTATTGCTTGAGTAGAAAGTGCTCATTACTTATAATTTCATGTTTATAATATAAAAATCAAAATAAAACAAAAAGTGTTTTTAAATGGCATACATCACACTTGTTGTAGTGGTTGATTTCCTCAAAATCGTCTTCTGTGGTTTTGGTGCGGTGGGAGGAGGCACAGTTGCAGGTCTGAGGGTGGGGTGGTGGGGGAGCTGTTACTGTGGCTTATTCCCAGTTCCCCATTTTCGAGTGGAAACGGAGGGAGGTAGGGTGGAGGAGGGAGGAGAGAGCCTCGATAAGGAAGCTTTCCAGGTGGGTGGATGGGTTCACTGTGTAAATGGATTTCCTGTTTTTTTATGTTATATCGGGTGTCACAGTCAGGACAATAGCCATGGTATTGCACTTTTTCATTAAACCGAACCCGTTCCCGAGGCCCTGACTGGGGGCACCTGTCTTTGTCAGGTCTGTGCATCAGAGGCTGCACCGGAGCCTTGTCCGCATTACTACTGGGTATGCAGCAGATCTCCATTTGGAATTTTGTTTGGTGCGCGTGGTAAGCCTCCATTTCATAAAAGGGTGCCATTGGTCTTTACAGGATTGACAGTGAGTGCCACCTTTTGGGGGTCTTCACTTTTCACAGGTGTCAACCCCAGTGGAGGTGGTCGTGGAGGGTTTGGCTTTCTCAGGACCTTGAGGATAGCATATGGGTGTGCTGAGGGCTTAATGAGAAGTGTGTTGGCCTGCACTTTGATCTTCTCTATGCTGGAAGCTGTTGTGCCGCTTCAGCTACTATTTAGTGGCTTGTTTAGTATTCTTTAAATCTTTTATTTTTATTTTTTTCAAAAAAATCACTGAAAATTCTAATATTGAAAAAGTTTCCATTAACAGAAAACTATTGAGAAACACTGCCTTAGACACTAATGTAACTGTCAATACATTTTTTTTATAATCAGATTTCAAATTTTTTCAGAAAGAAGAGACTGTAGACTTTCATCAGTTGATTTTTTAGATTTGGCTTTAACCATAGTCTGCTAAATATGCTTAAAGAAAAGCATGGTATAAACATAAAATCTTTAGATGTGCTTTAAAAGTTATCATGATTATTTGCAATTACATATACTTAGCTAATATACATAGTAACATAGTAACATTCAAAAAATTTTCTTTCATTAGAAAGTGATTTTTTTCCTAGAAATTTATAATTGGAAAATGCCTATTTTGTAATAGAAATAAATGTTTTATTTAGCATCAGGACAATTAGGATTTACAAAACATTTTAACGGTAGAGCTCTTTTTTAAAAGAATTGTGTGCTTTTTAGTGAAAATTATCTTAAAATTGTTTTTTTGTGGTTAATAATTGCTTAGAGAGCGAGAGTCTTTGGAGATGATGGATAACATGTAGGGAATGAAGAAAGAGATGTATATTTGGCTATTTGTATATATCAAAAATAAAAAATAAAAACTAATATTGTTCAGTGAGATATATGGTTTCATTAGAAGAGTTAAAACTGTTTCTAAGCTATGTTGGTAAAACTGTAAAACACTAATTTGATATAATACAATTTTGAATACAAAGTTATATAACCACTTCAGTGGTCGTTCTTGGTGAAATTGAATACAAGTTGTTTTAATATTGCTTAGGCAAACAACATAACTTAAAAAGAATGATTTATTTAAGTAAAAGAAACAGTAACTCAGAAATAGAATTTCATTCAGAAGTCAAATACCATTGATACCCATCATTTAAAACCCGTCTTGTCAATAAAGCCCTCCATGACTACACAGACCCTCAAAGACTAAATGAGATAGAAAATTTATTCTAAACCAAGATGTTAATAATTGCAAGTAACTCTTCACTAATAAAAAATAAGAAAGCTTAAAATGCATATACTTTAAGAAGAAAAAAAGTTATTGCAGGAGATGTAAACTTATTTCTGTATTGACTACACTCTCATTCACTAATATGTTGATAACTTTATTATATATGTGTGTGTATGTACATATATACATATACACACACATATATATAATTTTATAAAAAGAACAAAGAATTTGAATCATGAGTGAGCTAGGAGTTGAATATCACCTACAATGTTTATTCATTGGAGTTGCAGCCTGATGAAAGTCATTATGGGTTTCATGGTAAAAAGAAGCTTAGAAACTGATGGTATAATGGTTTTTGTTTGTGAAGGAAAGCTATCCATTTTTTAATTAGACTGTCAATTCATTTAAGGAAAGATTCAGGCCTTTGATATATTGAAATATTAACTATAGTATTAGGCGCATAGTAATCTCTTCAGAAACAATAGATCCGGATCAGCTAATATAGAGACTACTAGAAAAGCTGAATTGCAAATAATCTTTCTTCATGCCTGAAGGGGAAAATCATGGTTACATAAATACTGGAAAATAACGGGACACACTAACATCTAAAGAAAATTTTTGGGCTCTTATGAAAAAAATTAGAAATGTAAATTGGTTGAATAATTGTAAAATACAATTGGTAAATATAAGTTGCCTGAAAAAAAGTTCACAGAGAACATTTAAGTTAAAAATCTAGATTTTAAATTAAAAGTTATCATGATTATTTGCAATTACATATACTTAGCTAATATACTTAAAAACAGCTATTTATGTGAAAAAAGCAGAAATCGTTGGGCTGAGCCCAATAATTCTAGAACCCAATAGTCAGGATGTGAAACTCAGTGTCACTTTCTATTTGTGTGACAAGGATTAGCCAGGGTAAGACACTCCATCTCTCTGTGACTCATTTCTCCTCATTAGTAAAGCGGTGATAATAATAGTACTTAGCTCACTAAGGTGCTGTGAGGTTCACATTAGTTGATAAATAAGTAAGCACATAGAACAGTGCTAGGCACATAGTAACCTCCAGATAAAATTTGCTGTTATTAGTATTATGTCGTTCTTCACTTAGCATTGTACCAGTGACTGAAAGATGTACTAAATAGTTGGATACATATACATATATACATACACATATTAATCATTATATTTTAATTAGATGAAATGACTATTATTAATACAAAGCATACATTTTAAGATCTTACAAAAAGTCGATGCTGCAAGACATATGAAATGCTGAATTTTATTTCACTTGATACATAGTATGTATGCCAAAAATTTTGTAAGAAAGCAAAATATGTAATGACTATTATTTTGATCAGATATTATTTTGATAATCACTTTCTTTTGATTTTAGAAATTTTTAATTTTAGAGATGTACTCTCCCCCAGATATGTTTCTGAAAATAACATTGTTTTAGAATGACTATTTTTACCTTAACTATCACCTTTTTCATCAATATGTGGTCTAAACATATAAATCTTTCTTTCCTTCAAAATTATCTCTGAAGGAAATGAGTAAATGTTAACATAAGTATATGTGTGTTTACATTTATTCCAAAATATTCATTTTATACCTGTTATCTTAGGAAAAGCACCCCGAGAGATAGTTAACCCTGAGAGAAGGGATTAAAAATTATTTATTTTGTTTTGGAATTCTTTGTATTTTGTTAGTTTTTCAAATATTTATTATAATGTTAGAGTTATTCCATAATATAAGTAAAATATTATGTTTAGAAGACACAGTTGTTGTCATAGTTCATTCACTCTAAGGCCTTCAGAAAACAGATATGGCTCCAAACTTGATCAACATCAAAGGGAGGAATATTTTCTCAATTTCTTAATTTCACTTATTACATTTCTCTCACATCACGCATTTATTTAAACATTTTAGGAAATAATACATTTTTTGAACCATACTTCAATTTATTGGCACTATCTATCTATGAACAAGATTGGTGTTTTGTTTTGTTTTCCCATGAAGTGAGATCATTTTCAATTTGCCATAACATGTGCCTACACACCTTCACTTTGACGATGTAGCGTTCAAGTGTTAGTCAGGGCAGTTTATTCCTTTTTCACTTTCACAATTTTTGTGTTGCTGCCATAAGTCTTCTCAGCATTTGCTTTAAATTCTGTCTTCAATTGCATCTCTCACTGCTTTTGCACATACCTGGCATCTTGGATGTGAGCAAGTACAACCTGTCACCAGGAGGCCAGCATGACATGGTGAGAGTGGACCCTATTCAGCTGAATCACAAGAACATCCCCATCCTTCTAGTTTTTTGTTTTTGTTTTTGTTTTTTTTTTTGCAGGGATGGGGTGGGGGAGTTGAAACCTGTGGATTTATCCTTAACCGTGATCTTTCCCTCACACCCCACATATTATTCATTATGAAATACTATCAACTCTACATCCCAAATATATTCTTGTTATTATATTCACTGTGGTCTACACCTTATCCACTTTTACTTGTATTACAGTAAACTCGTAACTTCCTACTTCAATTTCTGTCTCCCTTCATTCTCTTAAAATGGAAATTAGTTCAGGATCTCTTTTTTCCAAAACCATTAACAACTCCTGTTTCACTCAGAATAAAAAGCCAATGATATATAAAGGTCTCCCTAATCTTGTCTTAAACCCCTTTGACCTTTCCACCTCCTCTTTGTATACCCTGCCTCCTTGTTCTCCTGAATGCTACAGGAGCCCGAGGGCCTTTGCACTCTGTCTGAATATCCTTATGGCTAAATCTCTCACTTCCTTCAAGATTTTACTCACAAGTCACCATCTCGATGTGGCTTACTTTACTACCCTATTCAAAATTTCAACCTCCACCTCCTTGCTTGCACTCTTAGTTTCCCTTTTTCTGTTCTTTTTTTTTCTTATGGAATTTTTTACCTCCTAGAATATTATATATATCATTTATATGTGTGCATATTTGTTATATTTATATTATATTGGTTTATATTATATATATAAATATAAACTCCAAATCAGAAACGTTTTTTCTTACTAATTTATTCCAAGTGACTAGTGTGGAGCCTGGAAAATATTTATTGAATGGATGTCTGACTGACAGACCAAATGAATGAATGAATGAATTATATTCTCTTAATTGTGTAAAGTGTTCTTTTCTCTATCACTAGAATGTTTTTATTGAGTATGTTTTTATTAAGGTGTTATTGCCACCTTACTTCATATATGTCTGTATTTTATTTCCATTTTAGTGCAAGGTGTCATTGACCTTATTTATTTATTGACTATTTATGCAACAACACTGACTGTATCTTTGCTTCATAATAAAGAATACATGGGTTATGAGAGTCAAAAGGATATAAAAGTTGAGGCAAAGCCCAGGCCGGAAGCAATCTTTGGATATGTTCTAAAAGTACTTCTGATAGCAATGTGTTTAATGGTTTAATGACTGTCTAATTGATAAAATGAAATTCTAGGTTCTTAGCACTTCATTAAAAGAACTTGCTTTTAAGATTAAATAATAAGACAAGAATGACAAAAACTTTTTTAAATTCACTTTTGTGCATGATAAAGAGCCCTCAAACATATAATCTATCACAAACACAAAGAGTTTTACCATCAAAATTAATCATAATTTAGTAAATATTACCCTAAACATGATAAATATTTATAATGGTTAACATGTATAAACAATTAAACAAATATAAAATAGCAAATAAATGTTTTATATACAGGGCACATTCACATTAGATGGTGATAACACTTGCTTTTCATGATTATAATGTAACAGAGATGTTATATATCCAAGTTAACTAATTTTAACAATAGGTATAGTGTAGGTATTAATACACTTTTGGGTAAGGATATTAAGGATTTCTGTCAATTCTCTAATTAATAAACAGGTGAAATCTGAATGCATTTTTCTCCTTTATTCTTTCAATTTTTTTCAATATCTTTCAACAACTCTTTTTAAATGTCATACCTTTCTCATAAAACCATCTATTTTCATTTTTAATATTTTCTAATTTCTGTTATTATTTCACTTCATCTGATGACTTTAGTCTTCATAGTAATTAAATATATTTCTCTTACCCAGTCCGGAACTTGTCATACATACTCTGTTCAACTATAGTCTTTAAGTTAATGGTCAACTAACATTCTGAATAAAGCTTCTTTTTCTTATTATAGCTGTATTGAAGTACAACTGACACACATTAGAATGTACTTATATAAAGGGTATTATCTGATACATTTTAACATATCTATATACCTGTGAAACCATCACCACAATCAAGATAATGAACATATTCATCAACCTCAAGTCTCTTTGTACCTCTTTGTAATCCCACTTTCTTCTTCCCTCCTGCCTCCCTCGTCCAAAACAACCACTGTTATGTAACTATAGGATCATTTGCATTTTCTAGAACTTTATATAAATTAAATCATGCAATATCTAGTCTTCTTTTGCATAGTTCTTTTCACTCAACATAATTATTTTGAGATTCATCTATTCTGTGACATATATCAATAGTTCATTCCATTTATTGCTGAGAATTATTTCAGTGTACAGATACAGGGAAATTTGCTTTCCATTTACCTGTTGATGGATATTTGGTTGTTTTCAATTTTTGGCTATTGCAAATGAAGCAGTTATGAGCATTTTTTGTGTGTGAATATATGCTTTTGTTTCCTTGGATAAACACATAACCTCAGGTATGTTTCATGTTTTAAGAAACTGCTAAACTGCTTTCTCAAGTGTTTGCGTTATTTTACATTCTAACTAGCAATTCATGAGAGTTCCAGTTGCACAGTTTTGTATGGTCAGGCTTTTTAGAGTTAGCCATGTTAGCGAATATATAATGGCATCTATTCTTGGTTTACATTTGCATTTCCCTGACAAAAATGGTATTGAATATCTTTCCAAGTATTATTTGCCATTTGTAAATACTTTTTGGCAAAAAATTCTGATCAACAATGTTGCTCATTTTTTATTGTGCTGTCTTGTTATAGAAATGTAAAAATTCTTCATATATTCTAGTTGCAGATCTGTTGGGTACATATATTGCAAACATTTTCTACTCTTTGTCTTGTTTTTTTCTTAACAATTTTAAAAAGTGAAAGTGTTTCGATGAAGTTCTATTTATTGATATTTTTTCTTTTATAATAAATATTTGGTATTAGATTTAGGAAGTCTTTGCCAAATCCACATAAACTAAGATTTTCTCTTTTGTTTCCTTCTGGAATTTTTATAGTTTTAGCTCTTATATTTTGTCTGTGATCACTCAATGTTAATATTCTGTATGTGCTATAAGGCCATGGTCAATGTATTTGGGTTTTTGTTTTTACATACAACTCCTCAATTGTTCCAGCATCATTTCTGGCAAAGATTATCTTTCACACTGAATTGCTTTGACACTTACGTCAAAAATTAATTGAATATATATCTGTTTGTCGATTTCTGGACTTTTTATTCTGTTCCATTGACCTACATATCTATCTATATGACAATACCATACTGTCTTGATTATGGTAGACTTTAAAAGGACTTGGAATCAAATATTGACTATTTTCCAACTCTGGAAACTAAATTTTTTGAAGCTCGCTTTAACTTAGGATGGTTAAAATGTAGTAACCTTTAATATATGGCTATTTTTGGCAAATTTCTGGGGCTGTCTCCTGACTACATCACCCTATACATCATGAATTATGATGTTTTTCCCCATGTTTGAGGAGGACACAAACTATTATCAGCCTTCTGTGATAGCTACAGATTATTTACTCTCCTTTTTAGGGGGTAGTTCTTTCTTTATATGCCTATGCTGATCATTACTCAGTTTAAGACTTAAGAGGAATGATCTGTAGATCTACAGAATTTACAGTTGTTGTTGTTGTTGTTGTTGTTTTTTTTTTTTTGGTGCAGTAATCTCCTCTCTAGTACTTTGTCTCATGAACTCAGCTGCTGCGGACTCTCAGCCTTCTAGTTCTGTCTCCTTAGCACAGGTTGGCTGCTGAGCTACAAATGCATTCTCTATCTGTGCCCTGCAACCAGGATGTTCTCTCTAATGACAATCATGGGGCTCATTTCAATGGTTTTTTTCCTTCTTAGAGATCACACAGTTCTACATGGCCTACTGACAAATATCTGAAAACCTTGGTTTCATATACTCAGTCCAGTACAGTTTTCCCCCCCATTCATTATAAATAATAGGGTAAATCTGGTTCCAATTACTCCATCTTGATTGTAACTGGTAGACCTTCATAGAGTTTCCCAATGTTCTCAAATTCAATGAATTTTAATTATGGCATTGTTTCATGAGCTGAAAATAACAGTCTCACTTGGAATCATCCTGTCACTTGTATCTAATCTCATACTCTACTTCTCCTTTATGCTATCCTAATTTTTTTACCTTTTAGTTTTCTTCTCTTTCAGTCTTATCCATGTCTGTGTATTTATGCCTGGATATCATTCAGCTAATCCCAATCAACAGCAAGATTCCATTACATTTTTAGTTGGTCATTTTCTGGTTCTACAGACTATGATTTACTAAAAATTGCTACATAATTTTTGAGTTTAGATAGTTGATGTATGTAAAATAAAGCTATGTAAATTTTAAAAAATTGAAACAATATCTTCAATCATAATGGAATAAAGATAGAAATCAATAAAAGAAATAAAACTGAAAAAAATTATAAATATGTGGAAATTAAACAACATGTTAACTAAAGAGGAAATCCAAAGGAAATTAGAAAATAGTTTAGAATTAATTTTTCCCAATAATTATTCCCTTGAAGATTTTTAATGGCCTGCCAAGGTCCCATATATATTTGGTTCTATTTCTTGATTCTTAATTTCCTCTCATTTATTGTTTTTCTATTTCTATGTAAACATGACATTGTCATATAGCTTTATAAAAATTTTTATAGAAAATGCTCAAAATCCTCTTTCATATATGTTTAATACATTTTGTATGGCTAATCTTGACACATTACTTTTATATATGATTTTTAGGATCCATTTCTCAAATTCCACAAAAACTCTTTAGTAGGTTTCTATTGGAACTGCAGGAAATTTTTAGATTAATTTTGTAAAATTTGACAATTTCGATGTTATGTTTTTCTTTCATAAATATGATATACTTCTCCATGTATTGAAATATTTCTTTGCTTCCATCAAAAATATTTAAATGTTTGTCCTTAGTATTTTGCATGTCTTGCATTATATTTATGCACAGGTACCATAGTTTTTGCTGTTATTTGAATATCTTGTCTATTAAATTTTTGGATAGTTAATATGAATAAATAAAAATGTTCTAATATTTCTACATTAATTTTATTTCCAAAAGCTAGGATACAACTCTCTTGTTAGTTATAAAATTTTCTTACTCTGTTAGATTTTATGTATAAATAATTATTTATCTTCACGCATTCATGAAGATAATGACTATATCTTCATATATAATTCTGATGAACTTAGCATTAATTTTTTTTGCCTTAATTTCCTGACTATGATTTCTAAAAATATATTAAATTAATTAATCAATATTTGGCATCCTTCTGTTGTTGCAGATCTTAAAACGAATTCTAGTGGTTAAAATAATATTCTTTTATTCCTGGTTTTCTAACAGTTATCCTCCCCCGCCTTAATCAGTTAATTTTAAAATTTTGTATTTAAAAAAATTGCTAAGCTGTATTCCTTTAAGGTAAATTGAGTGAATACATTCACGAGGTTTAAATGTTCTTTCATTTCTGGGATAAACTCTATTTTGTCAAGATTTGGTATTGTTATTCCTTTCGATTTATAATTTTATTTGCTAAATTTTATTTAGTATTTTAGAACTGTCTACATAAGTGACTGTTTTATACTTTTAATATTATTTTTCAGTCACATTTAAAGTTTATTCTTACTTTATTAAACAGATTGGTTAATTTTTCTATTTTTTTTCAAGGCAATTTAAGTTTTATTGTTGTTCAGAGTAAGATTAGTAATGTTTCATTATTAGTATCTTTAATGGCTACTGATTTATACTAGTTTTCTCTTTATTCTCTGTCAATTTCAAATTCAAAACCTCTACAAAATTATCCAGTTCATTCTTATTTTCATTTTTAGCAGAGGTTTAAATGCACCCTTTTTTGATATTATAGTTGTGTTTCTTCCTATATTCCAATAGTGCTATTTATGCCTTCTTTCCATTTTGTGAAACCAGTTTTTCTGGAAGTTTATCTATTTTAAAGTTCTTCTGGGAATCAGCTTTTGGTTCTACTGATTATCTCTTTTCCTTCTGTTTTCTATTTTTATTTCTGATATAACCTTTATCATTTTATTCTTTCACCTTTCCATAGGTCTCCTTTATTTTACTTTTTTAGATTTTGAAGTTAAATACTTAACTTATTTATTTTTATTCTACTTTTAGGTGGAGGATAATAAATGAAACCTCTAACTTTCTTATATCATCTTAACTTCATCATACAAGTTTTAATACAGAATACATTCTGTGTTACCTGGGTCTAAATATTTTATAACTTCCAGCCATATGGTTTATTTAGACTATCTTTTAATTATTGATTTTAAATATAATTTTATTGTGGTTATAAATGTTATGTTTATAATATTGATCCTTGAATTTTTTGACACTTCTTTTGTGACCTACGAAGTGGTCAAATTTTGTAACTATTTTATTAGTGCTTTAACTATCTCTTTGATGCATTAATTTTTGATAAAGATTTGTTAAAACTCAAAGTTCAAATCCAATGATGGAGTTGTCAATATTTATTTTTAAATCACTAAGTGTTTGTATTGCTTCTTTAAAAGTTATCTTTTCACGAGTATTCAAGTTCGTGACTGTTATTTCTTGATGACAGATTACTGCAGTTTTCAATATTTAGCATCTCATTTTATTTTTGTCAGCACTTTTACTCTTACATTTTGTTTCATCTAATAGTAACCCTGTGATATAGACCAGCTTTTTTTTGATTAATAGTCCCATCAAGAATTTTTCCATCCTTTATTTGCTGTTTTTTCTACTTGATTAAGCGCATGCGCGCGCGCGCGCGCGCACGCACACACACACACACACACTCACACACACTCACACACACACTCACACACACACACACACCCCTCTCTGAATTTTCATATACAAATTTAATCTATATAAATTTGCTGTGGTTACTTGGTTCTATCATCTTATTTAGTACTTCATAGTTTGCTTCTGTGGGCTTTGCTCTTTTTATTCTTAAATTCTATTGTTAATAGTTATTTAATTCTCATTTCCCTCTACTTGTTTAGAAAAATAATTACTCTTATTATTAACATATATTTAGCTGTATAAATTTTAATAAACTTGGAAGAAGAAGTTATTATTCTCTTATCTTCCCTGTTAGTATAATCTAGATTGGTAGTCAAATCATTTTGAATCAACAAAAACTTATTTTTTTCTGTAAATGAGTTCATTTAACAAAGTATTTTACTGAAAACTTAGCTCGTACTCTCCAAATTTTTCCCATATAGATTTACCCATTTTTTTTTTCTTACGGCTTAAATACAATGGAGTAGCGTTTTTTTTCTGCTATTAGAAGTTTGCCATTGGTAAAATTATTTTTTCGTAGGAAATACGTGATTTTTTTGATAGCTTTAAATTTACTTTTATTTACTGGTCAAAATTTTCAATGCCCTTTAATTTGAATCTATTTATATCTATAATTTTAAGAATATCTTAGCTTTCATATTTACATATTACAGATGTGTCATTTTATTTATTTTCTACTTTAAAATTAACATAGAATAAAATCTGCTGCTTATTGCATGCTTAATATTTGTCAATAATTTCTCTAAGAATTTTAGGTGTTTCCACTAATTTAATTTTACAATAACAGTTTGAAATAGGAATTATTATTATCACCATTTTACACATAAAGGAACTTGTGTAGATATGCCCAAAGTAACCCAGATAACAGAAACAGAACTTGGTTCCAGACATGTGATCTTAACTGTGACTCTATTAGACTTACTGTAGAATCTGCCAATCTACCTTCTGTTTATTTGTACTTTCTTTTCTTATTTTTATCTCAGTGCTACATTCTGTGCTTAGTCCTTCATATTACATTCCATCTTACTCATTGTCTCTTTAGTTACATCTGTATAGACCTTATTGAATTTTCTCTTACATATTATTTGATTATGTTTCTCACTTCCTGGATTTTAATTGGTTCCTTCTTACAACCATCTATTTTTTATTCATATAATCGTGTCTATTATTTCATTATTACTTGGTCTACTTTTATGAATATAGTTCTTCCTTTGAGAATCTTATGTATACTTTTTGCTTCTTTAACAACTGTAGTGTATTTTACATGTGATAAAATGCAAACATCTTAAATGAACAGATTGGTTTTGCTTACACACACATAACTCACATGCCCATTCAAGACACAGATTGTTTTTTATCACTTCTAAGAATTCTCTTTCCAGTTAATACTCTCTACAAGTGACTATTATCCTAATTTCCGTTATTATAGATTAGTTTTCCCTAGTATTAAGTTCATATAAGTTTATAGTATGTGTTCTTTTACGTTACTTTCTTTTGATCCAAGTAATATTTTTGAATTACATCACGTTGTTGCATATATTAGTAGTTTATTACTCTTTACCGTATTAACAGAATATACCACACCACTGTTATCTATTGTCTTTACTGATGAATATTTTTGTTGTTTCTAGTTTTTGACTTTATTAATAAAGATGCTATAAATAACTTGTGAAAACATTTTTTTAGACATACACTTTCATTTCTCTTGGGTATGTACTTAAGAGTGGAAATGCTAAATTAATGATATACATGTGTTTATAATTAGTAGAAAGTATTAAAGATTTTTTTCCAAAGTGATTATACTATTTTACAGTACCACCAGAAACACAGAGGAGTTTAAAATGTTCTATGTGTATACAAACATAATATTGTCACTTTTTAAATTATAGCCACTTCAGTGGATATGCAGTATATCTTATTGTGGTTTTAATTTGCATTGCCCTCTTTTATGTGCTTGTGTTATAAACCATACATCTTTAGCATATTTATATTTTCTTTCTCTTTCAGTGCTTTACCCATATTCATTGTTTTCAGGCTTCCATCATTTCTAATGAGAAGTCAATTGCTGTTTTTGTAGTTCCCTTGAAAGTAATGTGTGTTTTTGTTTGGATGCTTGCTTTTAAGATTTTCTCTTTAACTTTTGTTTTTCGCAGTTTGACTATCATATATCTACAGAATCTTCTTTGTTTCTCAGCTTCTCTGAATTTCTAGGAACTTTGGATTGATATCTTTCATAAATTTTGAAAAAATTTCAGCCATTCACTATTCAAATATTTTTCTCTGCATCATTCTCCTTCTTCTCTTATTCTGAAGCATAAATCAAATGAATATTCAATTATTTTATATTATTTCAGAATTCTTAACCTTGTCCATTTTATTTTATTTTTCTATTATTTTTTTCTCTAGCTTTTGAATGAATAATCTTCTGCTATGTTCTACAACACACAAGATGCCACAGTAAAAGCAAATTTTTATCTATTCTCACTGCACTTCTATTTTCTGTGTATCTCTGTTATTTTTCAGCTCAACTGTAAATATTAACTTCTAACTGAACTTAGTTCTTCACTAACCATGCAAACATTAACACATTACTCTTTCTGATGAACAGTTCACTTTACATCTTTTCCTTGACCAAAACTTTTCACTGAGATCCTATTTCCCACTAAATGATATATCAACTTCTTAGCCTTGTATTGAACATTCTTCACAACCTAGTCTTAATTTATAATATTCTGGATTACATCCTATTATTTATTTATTAACTCAACATTTATTTATTGAGTGCCAACTAAATATCAAGTACTGTGCTAGGCACTGAGGAGGAAATAATAAGCAAAACAGATATAGTCTCTCCTCAAAAATAGCATAAACTCTAGTGGCTAGACCACACATTAATATAATGATCACACTAAAAAAAAAATCACAAAGTGACAAATGTAATTTTAGCAGAAGTTTTATGGTGCAATGGAATAACATATTAGTAGATTCTGACTAGATTAAGAGGACTGAAAATTCTCTCATAAAGTCATAATTCATGATGGGAAATAAAAATGAGCATAAGGTGAACTAAATGAAGAGAGAGAGAAACCATGCAAAATGGAAAAAAAGAATGTTTAAAAAATCTCTGTGGCAAGATGTAAGATGAATCATGTAAGAAATGAAAACAAAACATTGCTGCTTAAAAGAAGAGAATGAAGGGTTCCAATGCTGATATGAAGTTAAATCAGTAGATTGGGAACCAGATATGCAGTGCTTTGCAGGATTTCACTGAAGGTTTTTAAGTGGAGGGGTGGCATGATCAGAATTGTATTTAGACAAAAATATTATTATAGCTGCTATGGAAAATAGATTTGCAAGAAACAAGATTTGCAAGAATGGATATGCGTAGAGTGGTGCAGTTAGGAGGCTATTGTAGCTCAAGCTAGAGATGATGAGTTTGCACTATAGTAGTTGCTATGGTTATGTAGTTGCTATGGTTATAAAAGGAAATAAATAGACGAGAAATATATAGATAAAATCACATCTTGGTAGTACATTTGATATGGTAGGTAGGTTATACAAAATCAAAATTGATTTCTAGGGTTTTTGTTTATTTAATTTAATAGAAGGTGAAGTCATTAATTGCAGTAATTAATATTATTAGGGGGAGTCCATATTTGGCTTTGTTTTGGGAGTATGGATTTTAAGATGCCTTTGGTTTATCTAAATTGAAATTGTAAGAACACAATTGGAAGTACAGGTCCACAGTTCAAAGTGGAGGTCTATGTTGGAGGTATACATTTTGAAGTCACCTAAATATAAGTGGTAAATAAATATGATGAGATCATGTAAGAAGAATATATAGAATGAGGAAATAATGAAACTAAGAGAAACTCTTGAGTTTTGTTAGAGTCCATCATTAGACAGAGAAATATCAACCTGAAAATGTGGAGAGAGAGAGACAAGCCAGATAGGTCAGAAAAAAAGCTTTAAAAAAAGTACATTATTCAGAAAACCAAAGGAAAGATATTAATTCTCAAAAGAAATAAAAATGCTGATCAAAGTAGGTGAAAACCAAACATTTTTCATTACATTTGGTGATGTTAATGTTATAGTAATCTTGTTTAAAGCTATCTCAGTGGAATAACTGTGGTATGTGTCAGATTGAAGAAGAATGTTTAAAAGAATTAAAAATAACTGGAAAAAATAAGGAGAGCATAAAGAACAGCATAGACTTTTAAAAATCTCTGAAGAAGAAATCCAATAAGAAAATAAAGAGTTACATATTTCTATATGCAGTTCATGAAAGCTTTTTTTAAATAAAAGTAGAATTGTATCTACATAATACACACAAAGAATCTATCAATGTATTAACCTCAGCCAATAAATGTGTGTGGTGAGCATAGAATACATTTAATTGTAGAACTGAGACTAAAACAAATATAGACATTAGAATGAAAATTAAGTTAAGGCTATATATTATTTCAAGGTAAAAACAATGTAACGTATTAAAAAATTAAGCATTAATGGGAAAAATGGTGGGCAAGATGATAGTTACATTAATGACATTATTTGTAAAACTCAGTAGCCAAAGGACATCATTTTAGATTGATGAATCATCTTAAAAAGCGTGAGTACATTTCACTGCATGAAAATAAACAATTAGAGAGTTAATAGTTTTAGGGGAGTGCTATAAATTGATTAACATTTTAATATTTATTGTATGCTGACTTAGATGGGAGATCAAAGTCTATGTTAGGACTTGGAATGCAGAGATTGCTAGAAAGAAAAAGAAACAATGTAAGTATTTAGAATAAATAACGATGAAATGACATTTAGCATATTAAGTTGATTTGGTAAGAGAGCAGAGTAAGGATGAGAAAATATCTTTGAATGCTTTGCTTGGAAGGTTGATGGGAGAATGATGCTTTCTGAGTTAAGATTAGCATAAGAGAAGAGTTAAAGAAAAGGTGAACATTTCTGTTTTTCATGTTGATGTAGATTTAGCTCGATTGTCACCCTGCTGGCTACATCTATTCCCATTGCAGAGTAAGTGAAAGGACTCAACT
This sequence comes from Pteropus alecto, assembly GCF_000325575.1. Lineage (NCBI taxonomy): Eukaryota > Metazoa > Chordata > Mammalia > Chiroptera > Pteropodidae > Pteropus > Pteropus alecto. The sequence goes on along the minus strand of NW_006441955.1, from coordinate 26,723,824 downwards.
GAAAGGACAAATTCCAGGGAGAGATATTGATCATTTGTCTTTTGTTTACTCATAGAAAGAAACAATGTCGCTGATAAGTCTCCAGAAAATGGAGAAAACTACAAGAAATCCAGGACAATGTGGTGCATGGTAGGTGTAGAGAGAATTATCAGATGTCAAGAAGGTAAAGGAAGGGTAAATAGGAAGAACTCAGTTGTGATGATTCTATTTCTGAAAAACCAGGAGAGGTTGGAGCTATAAGGGAACTTCATTTGTCTTATTAAGAAACATAGATGCTCCCTTTTTTCGACATTAAAATAAAGAATATAGTCCAAAAAATATATCACAACACATCAAGAAATAATTTTAAGCTATGAGAAGAAAATTAAGCTAATAATATGTTGTAAAATAAATCTGAAATGATATAAGAAAACATAGCTGAGGAAGATAGCAATAAAATAAAAGTTGCTATTAACATCTACTCAAAATAAAGTGTGTGATACAATATTAAGCATGAATACGTATACATATAATTTTCAATGTCTAACAACAACTAGTTGCACGTAATGAAAAAGAACAAGGATATTTTCTGCTTACGGTGTTTTTATTAAATAAGAAAAGTGCGTCCAGATATACATATGTATTATTGGAGCTATTATGAAGATAGGCAAATTTAAAGGCAAGCAGATCTTTTATAAGACTAGGATAAAAGAATTTTGAGAAAAGAAAAATAACTTACAGAAGGACAAAATCTACTGGCAAAACAATAAAGAGCTGTTCTAAAACAAGAGAAAATAGGCTTACCTTGTAGATAAAGGGATTCGAATTTTGTGTAAGTTAAAACTTACGAAAGAAGAGTTTTGAGATACTTTTTTTGTTTGTTTTTGTTTTGAAAATTATTAAGTCAGACTCTCATTTGCATTTTTAACAAAGCCCAAATTACTTAGCTAAACTCTGCATAAAATTGCTATCACATTTTTTTAGTAATGACATTTAAGAATATAAAGACTTCTTATGCCAAGAATGCTGAACAGCTTATCTACATCAGTCTTAAACAAGAGAGCAAATGATCTTTAATTGTATCAGAAGAATTTGGTTAACTACAGAGAAGAATTTCCTGCTGGACAGAGGAATGTTAAGCATAGAAATAAAATCTTTTGGATCCTGATAATAATGAATAAAACACAAGATGCTGTTCAGCTGGACGACGAGTGAATAGGAGTTTTCCTGCGGACCTTGCCAGCCAAGTTGCCCAGAGAGTCTGGTTCAAACACCAATCATCACTGGTGTGGAGGGCCAGTGAGAGAACAAAGACTTGTAGTATTAGGACCATGAAAGAATGGTTTGGAGATCACTTCACATCTTTCAAGTAAACCAGTCAAGTGCTAATGCCATTATGTTCACTTTGCTTAAATCTCTCTTTAAATCAGACTTCTAGGACAGGTAAGTGTGGAGTGAAAACTACTCACCATCAACCTCACAGTTACATGATAAGTGCTAGGTGTTTTTCTAACAACTTTACATGCATCATTTTATTTAATCATTACAAAGATTCTGATGAAGAAAATGAAGAAGGTATTACTTTAATTTTGATTTTACAGAAGATATTAAGATTTTAAATATTAGAACTTTATTCAAATTCTCTACCAAGTAAAAGCAGGTCAGTCTTACTCCAGAGATCATTTTCTCAATCATTATTCTATATACTGATTCAGTCGTAATTTTGAAAATGCAGCAGATTTCAGTAAGCATGGATTAAAGAAGACTAAACTATTAGACTATGTTAATTTGTTTACTGACATTGATTTACTTAGAAAATTGTAAATGTTTAGAAAAATGTAATTTTTCATTAATAAATAATTATATTATGCTAATTTCAGATGTTTAAAAACCTTATCAAAATGCATTCATTATTTGCTAGAGTTAAAAGATTAGTCATTCCCCCTTTCGCATGAGAAAATGGAATAATCTTCATTTCTGACAACTTTTGAAGAAACTGCTCTGGAGGAAAAACAAATTTCAATCATATAAGATTTGCCTTTCAATAACACATTTATGTCCTTTATTTGGCCTCCAGTAAAATATGATTATGTTGAATCACATTTCATTAGATATATACAAATTAGGCATATTGCACAATGGCTAGGAATTACTTTCCTAATGTTTCACAATAGCTAGAATTAATTGAAATCCTTTAGGGTATACGAGGCCAGAAGTGTGTGGTGTTCATGGTATAGTAGAAAATAATTAGATCTGTAGTGAAGAGACACTCCCAATTAAATCTTTATGGGAAAATGATTCTGAAATTAGCTTTAAGGAAATTGAATGGAAGCAGATCACAGGCAAAATGTAATACTCATACATAGTATTAACAAGTATATTTTATATCTGTGCATGGAACTGTGTTATCACCCTTAAAGTCAGGATATAATTTGTGTGACTTATTAGAGTATTTTAAGTCTATACAAGGTGAACTAAAAGGAGCATGAGAAACATTTTTGTCACAATAAGTAATGTTTACAGCAACAGTCAATGACTTATTTATAGTCATCACATTAATATATAAACCTTAATAGGATTAATCATGAATGTAACTTACAATCTTAGAGTTTATATAAGACAGATACAGACTGATACAAAAACTTCATTTTTATTTCAGCTATATTGAGATGTAGCTGACATCCAGCATTGTATAATTTTAAGGTGTACAGCATAATGAGTTGACTTACATTGTGAAATAATTACCACGATAAGTTTACTTAACTCAGAAAAATCTTTATTAGATTTATTGTTTCCAAATTACTCTGTAATTTATTTAATTAATACATTGTTTACTAGGCCATGTGAAAAATATATTTTAACATCTTACCTTTTTAAGTTGATTGACAGGATTTATAAAACTGTCTCAAATTCACGAGAAACAGTATAAATTTTAAAATGTCTAAAGTAAGTTTATGTGTGTGAATACCCCATTCTTTGTTTTATTGCCTTGTTTAGAAGTTCTAATATAGCTCTTCTTTCCTTTTAAATATCTCCAACATTTAAATGATATAGTTTCAAAGTATGAAATATTTATATAACCCTTGATTTAATTCAAGCATCTTAGATTTGTAAGAGACTTTCCAATTTTATAAATTAGAAAATTTAGATTCAGAGAGGTTAAATAACTGGCCACATTCAGAAAGTCTGTTTGCTAGTTAGTGACACCTTTTAAACTATAATTGAATTCAATACTTCTAATCTTAAATTTCTAGTTTGTACATGGAACTAAATGCTTCTAGTGGGTAGCTACTTGCTTGTCTTTGACTATTCTTAGACAAAAGTTCAGGGCACAATGAAAATAAACATGTTTTAAAAGTTAAATTAGAGAGTATTTGTACTGAGGTGCAGCTTTAAATGTTTTCCTGGATCATTATTGACATTCAGCTATCTTGTAGAAAGATTGTGGCCTCCAGGTTTTTGTCATAATTTTCCAATTATAATTTACATAGTGCTTCTAGTGATTGGCAAGAAAGAGACTACAGTGTTATTCATATGCAGAATTCGAGTCCTCCATGAGTATGTTATTATGTATAAAATGAAGCATTTTAAGCAAATTGATTTTCTGTGTAGAGCTTTAGCCTAAAAGTACTTCTCTGTACAAAAATCGAAATCAATAGTTCTAATCAAAGCTAAGTTGAATCATGTCATTTCTTCAATTTTACAATAGTTTTAATGTAAGATAAATAATAAAGTTGCTTTGGAATCATTCTTGTTGGTTGTCCTAATTTCAATAACAATTAGTGCATGTTTCATTACTCCACTTGTTGTTGACACCAGAACCATAAGTAGAATTTACAGTGAGGGAGGTATATGTCATGCTTGTTAACCAAAGGAAATATTCCTGTCACTCCTTGTCATCTGTTTAACCAAAACACTAGTAAAACTCAATTCTATTATAATAATTAAACTCTGAATTTATGGATGCTATGTGAAAAAGTGAAAATAAAGAAATTAATTCTCGCTAATAATGGGGAGTTGGTGACAATACTCATGTAGCTGTATGTTAGTGCATTAAATTATGACTAATGATAATATTTTTAATGTAGGAGCTGTAGTATCTCCAAAGAGAAAGGACAATATTCGTGTAGCTGTATGTTAGTGCATTAAATTATGACTAATGATAATATTTTTAATGTAAGAGCTGTAGTATCTCCAAAGAGAAAGGACAATTTAGATGATTATTCTGACAGTACAGGCTTAAAATGAAAATTTGTTCCAATAACAGAAACATTTGAGAAGAGACTGACTGACGCAAATAATTAGCTGGAAAAAGGAAAGGGATGTAGCATTTGTTGGGTATCCTCTGTGTGGGAGGCAGCATATATGTGTTATTCTACATATTCACCAAACTAATGAAACAAGTATTTTTAAACTTCTACTATGCTGGGAGTAGGATGTATAATGTTGGACAAGAAAGATACAGTTTTTGCCACCACAGAGCTTATAATAACCTTGCCATGGGTGTCTAAGTAGGAGCAATTTAAGATTAAGATAACAAGTACTCTGAGAAGTAAAATATCTTGTTCAAAGTCACACTGTTAGGAAGTGGCAAGAGAGGGTCCAAACACAGTTTATTCTGTCTTCAAAGCCTGACATATTCCATGCCATAGTACCGCAAACCAAGTCCAGTGAACAGTGAATATGTGATCAAGTATATAATAGTAAATATGCCTACATCTATTAATTTGGCAAACTCCTAGTCTCCTGAATTTCTTTGGATTAAAGAAAGCAGCTCAGTTTGCAATTCTTGGCAGGTACTTATGTCTGGGCCTGATTACATTTCACTACATTTCACTGTCACACATAAAAGCTTTTTTTAAATCGTAATTCGCATGTATTTTTGAAAATTAATTTAATAAAAGATTCATTAGAAACAAAGATTAATTACTCCAGGTTTGTTGGCCAACACAATTAAGTACTGGTTGTGGTTTTCTTTTTTAAAACAGTTGTTACTAAGACACAAATTATGATGCATTTTTAGAAGTAGATAATTCCTAAATTCATATTAACTGCTTCATAAATCATAGGACAACTGAAAAAATAATGAAAATACTCTAACATGTAGGTGTGTTAAAGTAGGCATAGAATCTAAGGCTAAAAATTAATCTCAAGCCTTTTACGCTTTCAGAAATTAGTTAACTTCACCATTGATCTCATTAGGAAATACATTTCAGTAAGAATTTCTGAAATTTTTAGTATATTTTTGTCATAAGAAGTTATAGAATTATTTCCTTTTTGAAATACTGGTTTGAAAAGATTTAAGCATGTAGGAATACTTGAAATTAGTATTTTTTAGTCATAGAATATTGTATAATTAACTCTCTCTTTTTAAAACTACTTTGAAAAAAGTTAAGTATGCAGATTATGTTGAAATTCGGTTTGGGAAATGAGAGTTTTAAGGATATTTGAGTGACCCTATCTATATATTGTCCCTGAGCTTTTCAAGTACAAAGACCAACTTCCTCCCTGCAGCATTTGATCCTGATCAATATATTTGTACAATGTTTATTCACCTTTACTATGTACCGGGTATTATTTCAGGTACTTTGGACACATTAATGAACAAACAGAAAAAAAAACAAAACAAAACTTTGGCACTTTAATTTACAAGCACTGCCTTCATGATGCTTGCATGCTCCTCTTCTTCACAGGTTCGGCAAATTTACTCCTTCCTTATTCCTTTCACTTACTCCCCTTCCTGCAAACATCCCTTACATGCTAATGTTCTCTGAGGCTTTATTAACTTTTCTTCTCTCTTACATTATCTTCCTGTGTAACATTCTTGGCTTCAACTATTTCCTATGTGTTGACGTTGCTCTGATATCTATGTCTTCCTACCTTTGACCTCTCTCTTGCATTCTGTTTCCATGTGTCCTGGTGCTTACACAGTCTCTCTGGAAATCTCACCTTCATCTCACACATAACATGTCCTGAATTAAGTACTATTACCTTTTACTTCCCTTCCAAGAAAAACTTTTCTTTCCGTAGTGCCCCTTTTTTCTCCCTTTTCACATCATCACTGGCCAAGAAGTCACCCAGTACAAATGTCTATAGTCTAAGTGATTAATTTCTCAGATTTCTAGACTCAGGCAGCCTCTGTTTCTAGTTCAACTTTGCCAATAATTAGCTTGGTAATATTGGCAACTGATTTAACCTATTGGAGTCATAATTTGCTTATCTGTAACTTAGGAATTAAAGGTGCTGAAAAGATTGACAGAGGTGAGGTTATTAAGGGTTCAGCACCTCATAAAATATAAACAAAAGTAGGTTATGATATTAGTTTCCTTTTATTATCATATTTTATAACCTCCATTACCCATTTCAAAGTGTGCTTGGCAATGCCCTTGAATATCACAAGGCAATGGGGTGCTTCTCTGGCTTTGAGTAGGTCTGAGTACCATGACTTCCAATTGCCCTCCAAAGTTACTTCATTCACTCAGAGTATCTCTGATGTTAGGTTTATTTACTAGAGTTCAGTTTTGAATTTTGATCGAAATGGATTTTACTATCGAATACAATTTTACAAGCCAATGATGTTCTCTTAAGGGTCTTCCTTTGTTTTTCTATTCAAATTGTTTTTCAAACACTACACTTGGAGAGCCAAACTTTCCACTTGGCACTGAATTTTTTTTTTTTTAGTGGAATCCTTTAAGTGTGTGCATTTGGCTCAGAACCTCTATCCTGCAGATGAATACTCCTGAGAAAATTTTGTGAAAGGTAGACATGCTGTGAAATGTAAGGAAGGGGGACATTACTGAGTCTTTCTGAAACTGTTTTAGTTAGATCAAGTTAGAACTATGCCATTAATTAAAAGGAGGTTTCTTTCGTCTTTAATGCATTATACACATTTGCAAAGCTACTAGTCTCCAATTGCAAAGAACACTCCAAAAAGAAAAGAAAAAAAAAAAAACCTGCCTATGTGAAGAGCCAGCCAAGAATAATAATTAGCTTTTTGACATATCAGTTTCTAATGAATGAGTTATTTATTTTGAGATACCAGTGGCATGTAATATCTGTTCATGCAAAAATAATGTATACAGAGCCAAAACTTACATGCTATATTGAATATGAATTCATAGACAGATAAGTTTAATAGTTGAAATGAGTTATAGGCAATGGGTAACTG
>NW_006441955.1:26710941-26716629 GCF_000325575.1 Pteropus alecto | reverse complement strand
ATATATATAGTACAAATTTTAGTCAAAATAGAGATATACATAATTGAATTTTCATTGTTTTTTTTATTACCAAATGTAATTTATAACTTAAGTTCCTTTTCCAACTCACCCAAATTTCCACCAAGTAAACTCAAAAATAATGTTAGTCATTTCAGACTTTTTTTTTAAAAAAAGATGTCCATTCCTCACTTGTCCTCAGATTATATTCCAATTAGAAAGTCTAGATATAATTCACATGATTTGGATGGGGCATGGATACTGAGAATGCAGGCATCTTTTTGACCATAGCAATCTTTGGCTTCTTCTAGACTATGCAGAGATGTAAATCATCATGTCAGTTCTTTGATCATTGGTCTCATTTCCTATAGCATCAAATACTAAATCCATAGTTGACCTTGGCTCTAGCTACTATGATCCATGCCACATACACTGACAGCGTCCCCCAGTTACCACAAAGAGATTTTGTTTTGTCTGGCATCTCTCTCTGCTATTTTGGTCTCATCTGGCTAACTAGAATGCCTGGAAAACATTCCAAAAGAATACAGATGTTTTTTCTGGAACTATGAGAGACTTGGGGAATTGTTTCAGGTTCTCTTTTCACAGATATATCCTCTCCTCTTTTTCTATTATTTGCTGAGGACTCATGTTGGTACAGGGGCCTTTCTTCTGTCCCCTCTCTCCTTGGCTTTCTGGCTCACCTGCTCTTATTATTTCTCAGGTGCAGAGAATTGGGTTTATTGCTTCCTAGCCCATACCACATTATCACCAACAGTCCATGCAAAGCATTTCTGTGTATAACTGATTTTTCACTTTTATCCCAGTTTCACATTCCTATTTCCTTCTCTTAATAGGAGCCCCATTAACTGTATTTGACAAGTATCATTATAAATGCATCTATCCTAGTAACATATGTACTGTATTCCTGTGTATGTATTTTTAATTTTTATAAATGACATGCTATAAATTGTCTTACCTTTATATATATAGTTTTAAATATTTTTTTTTATTTTTCAGTTATAGTTGAAATGCAATATTATATTAGTTACAGGTGTACAACAAAGAGATTAGACATTTATATAACTTACAAAGTGACCAACCTGATAAATCTAGTACCCAGCTGACATCACACAGTTATTACAATTATTGACTATATGCTTTATGCTATACTTTACATGCCATGACTATTTTGTAACTACTAATATGTACTTCTTAATTCCTTCCCCTTTTTCATCCATCCCCCAACTCCCTTTCTATCTGATAGCCATCAAAATTCTCTGTGTCTATGAGTTTCTTTCTATTTTGTTTGTTCATTTATTTTTTTTTTTAGATTCCACATAATAGTGAAATCATGGCATTTGTTTTTCTCTGTCTGAATTATCTCAGCATAATACCCTCTAGGTCCATCCATGTTGTTGTGGATGGTAAGATTTCATTCTTTTTTATGGCTGAGTAATATTCCATTGTATATATGTACTACTTCTTCTTTATCCATTCATCTATTGATGGCTACTTACATTGCTTTCATATCTTAGATATTGTAAATAATGCTGCAATGAACATATGGATGCATTTGTCTTTTTGAATTAGTATTTTAGGTTTTTTCATTTAAATGCCCAGAAGTGGAATTACTGGGTTCTTCTTTGTTTCTTGTTATAGCCTTTGTTTTAAAGTCTACTTTCTCTGGTATAAATATTGCTACTCCAACTTTTGTGTTTGTTTGTTTTCATTTTTCTGTAATATCTTTTTCCATTACTTTATTTTCAGTTTGTGTATGTCTTCTGACTTGAGATGAATCTCCTGTAGGCAGCATATGTAAAGGTCGTGTTTTCTTATCCATTCAACGACCCTATGTCTATTGATTAAAACATTAAATTTATTTTATTTAAAGTAATTGTTGATAAATATATGGTTATTGCCATTTTATTTCTTCTTCATGCTTTTGATTTTTTTTCTCAACAAAAGTTCCTCTAACATTTCTTTAATGCTTTTTGGTGGTGACAAACTCCTTTAGCTTTTCTTATCTGGAAAGCTCTTTATCTGTCCTTCAATTCTAAGTAAATAGCTTTGCTAAGTAGAGTAATATTGGTTGTAGGTCTCTGGTTTTCATCATTTTGAATTTTCATTCAGTCCCTTCTGGCCTGTAAAGTTTTTGTTGAGAAATCAACTGAGAATCTTATGGGAACTCTCTTGTAGGTAACTAACCGCTTTTCTCTGGCTGCTTTTAAGATTCTCTCTTTGTCTTTAACCTTTGGCACTTTAATTATGATGTGTCTTGGTGTGGGCCTCTTTGGGTTAACCTTGTTTTGGACTATCTGCTTTTCCTGGACTTGTACATCTAACTCCTTCTCCAGGTTAGCGATGTTTTCCATGATTATTTCTTCAAATAGGTTTTCAATTCCTTGCTCTCTCTCTTCTTCTTCTGATACCCCTATGATGCAAATGTTGATGTATTTGATGTTGTCCCAGAGTCCCCTTAAACTATCCTCATTTTTTTTAGATTCTTTTTTTCTTGTTGATGTTATGATTGGGTATTTTCTGCTAGTTTATCAGTTTATCACTGATTGGATTCTGTGCTTCACCTAATCTACTGTTGATTCCCTCTAATGTATTCTTCATTTCAGTTACTGTATTCTTCATTTCTGACTAGTTCTTTCTTCTGTTTTCTATCTTCATTCTTATGTTTCTTATCTCTTTGTTGAAGTTTTTACTGAGATCATTGAGCATCCTTATCACCTGTGTTTTAAACTCTGCTCTGGTAGACTTCTTGTCTCCATTTTGTCTAGTTCTTTTTCTGAAGCTTTATTCTGTTCTCTCACTTGGGACATATTTCTTTGTCTCCTCGTTTTTTTTTTGTTTTTTTTTTGTTTTTTTTTTTGCTGCCTCCTGTGTTTATTTCTATGTATGAGATAGGCCTCCTAAGTCTCTTGGTCTTAGTAGAGTGCCCCTATGTAGTAGATGTCCTGTCGGGCCCTGTGGCACAGTTTTCCTGGTCTCCTGAGCCAAGTGCTGCAGGTATATCCCTTATATAGATTGTATGTGCCCTCCTATTGTAGTTAAGCCTCAGTTGCTACTTGTACATCAGTGGGAGGGATTGACCCTCAGGCTGATTGGTGATAGAAACTGGCTATGACTTCAGTGGAGGAGCTATTGTGCAGGTGCTGACCCTATGGAGTAGGATTCCCTTTAGCAAGGCTCTGGTGCCTGCTCATTCTGCCCTTTGGGTATGTCTTTTGAGGAGGTAGTTAGGGGGTTCTCTAGTGTAGTCTGAAACTGGCCTCTAAGTGTGTTAGTTCCTGTTCTTAGGAGGGGCTATTGTGCAGGCCAAGGTCAGCCACTGCCTGTGCCCTGCCCAGGGCCACTTGATATGAGCAACAAAGTGATATGCAGATGGTTGCTACTTGTGCTGGTCTTAGAGGTACCTGGGAGACGCTATGCTGTGAACTGAGGTCAGCTGTCACTAGTGCCCCTGAGCCAGAGCTCAGAGCAAGTGAGTTTCTCAGTGAGTAAGTCTGTGTGTGGCCCCTTTAAGAGGAGTGCCTGGGAATCTAGTAGCCCTCTGTTTTACTCAACCACGATCTCTGCTGGTTTTCACAGCCAGAAGTTACGGGGACTTTTCTCCTTGGCACTGGAACCCTAGCCTGGAACCTCTTGCTCCTCAGAGGAGATAACTGTAGTCTAGATATCCTCCTAATTTTTAATTGCCACACATGAGTGTGAGACCAGCTTGTTCAGTGTCTCTACTCTTCCTATCAGTCTCACTGTGAGTTCTTCTGTATATCCTTGATTATAGAACTTCTGTTTAGCTAAATTTCAGGTGATTCTCACTGATGATTGTTCTGTAGTTCTGTTGTAATTTCGATGTAGTGCACATTCATATACTTTTAACTTTAAGTTTTAGGGTATGTCCATGTTAATGTAGACAAATCTAGTTTGCTTTTATTTCTGTCTACTTTATGGTATAAATCTACCACATTGTATTAGGTTGAACTGTATGAAATTGATACTTTCTTATAGTAAAGAAGGTCAAATATTAGCGGTTTCATATGTTTCTACTTAAACTTACCTCTAGTGACAGATAACTAGACTGTAGCCAGTTTCCTAAAAGCATAAGCAATGCATTAATTAGCATAGTTGGATATCTGGTACATATGCCCAAGAATGAGTCTGTTGGATAGTAGTCACTTAACTTCACTAAAGATGCCAGCTTATTTTCCAGAATGGCTATACTACCAGATGCCTTCTCTGGAAGTTGTAGTATCATCTCACACATGACAGCAGCAAGAAGTAAATCTCTATTGCTCTCAGACCTCTCCAGACCCATTTGATATATTTCCCCTTCCCTCTAAACCAGGTCTCAGCCAAAAAGGAAGATGTTCTGTTCTCTTTTTGTGGTAGGAGTCATGTGGACTGGCAACAACAACAAAAGAACCTTGATTAATATTCTCAAGTTATATCGCATTATGTGTGCCGTCATTTAGAAGTCTTACAGTTTTAATGTCAAAATTCTAACGTGAATTATTTTAGTCAAAAAAGAAAGATTGGATGTTCAAACCAAAGAAATCATAGATACATTTGGAACCAAAATGTAAGGGCTCAATGGGTAATGTGACTTTTCTTTTTCTAGTCCTTGTTCCTTTCTGCCTGTCAGCTTAATTCTCTTTTACTATAGACCATCTTTTTCTACATAGTAGAAAACACAGTGTTTGATAGTTTCTGAGTTTTATCCCATAAATTTTTTGCCACCTGAGAGAAATTACTTCTGTCATTCAGATTCATTTTGAAACATCCTATGAGAGTTCCCTGATATTCATGCTCACTCTCATTTCTGGATCACTCAACTTTAGTCAGATTAGGTGTATGCTTATTATAAATATGTTAGTTTTGAGGGGGTTATGTGCATGAGAAAAAAAGTTCCAGGAAAGAAGAAAGACAGGCTATTGGACCACTTAAATGCTGAGGAGGAAGCAGAAGTGTAAGGGGTATATCATGTGTCCCCACATTACTGGAGAAACACTCACTAGGCCATTTCTCCAAGAATGACAATTCTGCCAATATGTTACTCTTGATCTATGTTCCTCTTATTTCACCTTACACAACTGTGAGCTTCTTCGAGAAAGTTTTCTGGAATCTCTCCTAATATACAGTGACTAAGTAAAACCAAATCCAGCCAAAAGTGTTTCTTTTGACCTTGATGCTGCCCTAATCATTGTTAAAAAGGAGATCCATGGACACAGTTTATAGCCCTGAGCTTTCTGGAAGAGTTAATACAGTATCTCTGTATGTTAGAAACTGTTTGCTTTAGGATATTAGAGGAGTATCAATTTTCTAATCAACAGATAAATTTAAACTGGATTAATCCTATTAATGCTGATATAAGATGTACTAACCCTTAAGACTGATTTGGGAGGGAAGGTGACTAGGATGGTAAGGCAGGCATCAATCGTCAATGATTATACAGGTTTAATCTCCACATATTGTTAATAGCACAGGTGTATAGAAGAATTGTATATTTTTCTGTATGTCTTTTCTCTCTCAGGTTCTCTTTTTATGTGGCTCAGAATAACCTCCTGTGGCCAATTGTAGGTTGAAGATAATTAGCCTTTAATTATCACCAGTTACATTTTCACCTGTTCCTCTTGCAAATCCCCAGAACTTCTAGTTTTCCAATTAGTGTATTCTCCCCCAACG
>NW_006441955.1:26702239-26710890 GCF_000325575.1 Pteropus alecto | reverse complement strand
ATTCATCCTCCAACGAGCAAGTGTAGTGAAACAGTCTTCCCCTTTGGGAACTAACCCCTTCTCTACTAACCTTTCAAGTTATATTTTAGCTAATGTAAGAACACCCTTGAGATGATCAACTTATTTTTATTTGCAATATCTGTCTGCAGAATTTCAGATCAAATGTGTGCTCTCAGTGCAGTAGCTGAATCCAGGTAGATGTTGGGAATATTATCTCTGGGAAGATCAGAATAGTGAATATTATTTGAGAGAAGAACAGAAGGATTAAAATTCACTCAAATAGGCAAAACCTGATTTGCAATCTAAAGAAGACTTTTCTATTTTCTCTTTTTGGTTGCATATAAATAAAAGTCAAATGCAAAACACTGGAGTGGGAAAAGAATTCTGATTTGGGATATTTTTTAGCTTCTGTCAGAGGACTGAGTATGTTATTCGAGCAAGAGATAGAGAGGACCTTTGGCTCACACTAAGGAAGGTGACTGTGGCATAAGCTTGGAAGAAGTACAATGAAAAATGAAAAAATAAAAATAAATAAATAAATACATAAATGAAAAAATTCATAGACTTAGAAAAAACTTGTTAGCAACAAGCTGGAAAATTTAAAATGAACTCACTAATTCTCCAAAAGCATATTGTAAAGGAAAGAAGGGATAATTTACTTCACAAACTTTTTGAAGTTCTACATCTTTGTCTCATATGGTGTTTGTCTTATATACCTGATAGGAAAACTATAGAGAAAACTTCGGAAAGGCTGTTTTGGGAATATAGGCTCATTAACATGCAAATCATTTATCAAGATGCAAATAATTTAACAATAAGGTAGCCAGAGTCCTCAGAATAATAATTGCCATTTCCATTACTGTATATAATACAAATACCCATAATATTTTTGTTGATAATTATAATACTTATTTAGTACACTTTGATCTAGCTACAAATTTCATTTCATTAATCCTTACTTTATAGCAGGTAAGTGAAAGAAGTTATTTCCCCAACTCCCAGATAAAGAAATAGAAGACAAAGGGTCATACTGATCATAGAATGAGTTTAACACATATGGTGTCCTGGGTTTCTAAGTTACTGATTTGGCTTACTGTTCACCAGCTCGTCTTTATGTGAATTTTAGTCAACTTGTCACACTTCATTCTAATTTTAGAAAATTAAACAAACAAACAAACAAACAAACAGTTAATGTGTTATTTGGCCCAAACAAACAAACAAACAGTTAATGTGTTATATTCCTTTTGAAATGACAGAATTTGAAAGTTACACAAAGAAAATTTAGTGACATAGTTTAATCCTCTGGTTGTCAGCATTTTAATTTCTAAAGTACAGGGAAGAAATAATATTAAAGAAAGAAGGAAGAAATGGGGAAATGGAAAGAACCAAAAGATGAAAGAAGGAAGAGTTAAATAACTCCTATTTTTAGCTATTTGAATTACTTGCTATGCCCATATAACCTGTTAATTTCAAATGAGTAATTTGCCTAACTAAGGAAATTAGGAAGTGAAGGTAATAAGTTAAAATAGAGTTTTGTTATTTGTATTTGAAGAAAGAGGATTGCAATTAGTAAGCCTGAATGTGTCTCTGTTTTCTATGATATTTCTCACATGGGCTATAGGTACTTCCAACACAGGTGAGAGCCGGTTTGCTGTTTATAATCTTCCTGTGTTATTGGTCACTACTTTGGGTTTCATTGCTTACCCAGTAGTTTCTCACAAAGAAGAAGCAAGCCTTTTCTCATTGCTACATATCATTGGTTTGGCCTCTTGATGTTTTTGCTTCCCAGAAGCCAATGGCTTTGTTGCCTGGCACACTCACTTTAGCCAGTCTTTAAATCTTTAAAGCAGTGATTTCTGGGCTTCTTTGGAAATGGTCTAATTTATTTCCCATTACATCATGAAATGTCTTGAAGTTCTCCAAGCAAACAGTGATCTTCACAAGTAGAGATGTTTCTCTATATCTCATACTTCCAAACAAATTGACCTTAGTTCACATTAAGTATCCAATATGTGACCTGGAATCTTTTTGGGTGAGAAAGAATGCTATTTTCTGAATCCATTAAACATGATTTATTCAGAAAACTGAGACATCTTGTCCATTTGACAGCAGCAAGAATTCAGCTTGGAGAAACAAAGCCTGGCCTCGAGTTCCTAATTTGGAAAAGGCTCATCATCTGAGAAAGAGATTGGTCAGCAAGCTTAAGTTCCACAAATGAAGATTGAAATGAACCTTATTCACAGTGAATGGAGGGTGAATAGTGTCCCTAGGGTTGTACTGTACTGGGGAAATCCACACTCAAATTTAGTTGTGAAGGACAGAAATAGGGTTAGTGAGAGTTAAAACACCATTAGGAATTCTGGGAGAGTAATCTAGGAAGTAAATTAAGAGGAATAAAAGATCAGAAAGTGAAAGAATAATTTCATAACTGCAAATTCAACCATGAGATAATAAATCTTTGAATATAGGCTCATCGAAATTAAGGAATATTTTTTACATTTATACATTTCTATAACTCTAGCCTCTCCCATGTGTCAGGCAAACAAGAGACATTCACATATGTGGCATTGTGATGAAATTCTAAGTGGTGAATTAGCTTAAGGTAATAGTATTTTTGTAGTATTGTATTTTGATTTACTATACGAGGTCCTTATCTCCCAGTAGTTGCTTTTATTTTTATGTTGATATGTAACTGTATATGTTTGTATGTTGAGTAGAATCCATCAAGTACCATGCTCCTATTTGATGATATATATCGTTCATGATACAGAAGAACAAGGAACAGTGTATTTTTATTCTCAGAGATTGAATTGTTTGTTTATAGGGGGACATTCATGAAAGTAGGTCCCCAAATTGATGAGAACTATACTACTAATGATATCTATAATTTATTGCTCACATATTATATGACAGTTATTGGCACTTATTATTTAGACTACAACATTTCTAAAAGTTAGGACTGTGGTTCCCAAACAGTGCATCAAGCCAAACTCAGAAAAGCTAAAGGAGAGAATTCTCTAAGGAAGTGCAGTGACATCATTTGGTCATTGTACAAATCAGTATCTCAAGATAGTTCACAGTTTTGACATTAGATTGCTACAATGACACCATAACTTTCACTGACATATCTTTGCTAAGCTGGATTTTCAGTGGATACTATAAATAAAAAATAAAATGACGCACAAAATTCCATGTGGAACAGGAATTGATGATGGCAGTATCCACAAGTATCGAACTTTCGATTTCAAAGTTTGAGAAGCTGTGCTATAATCAATATATACTAAGTTGCTAGGATGTAAATATGTATTGTTTTTAAACTTAACTAGTTAATAAATGGAACTTGTTAGATATTTCTTTTGGACTAAGCATGCCTTAAATGGAAAATATTTATGTTAGTATGTCAGTTAGGAATGCTTTGGTTACTAGTAACTGACTTTGAATTTTGGTCATTAAATGATAAGGGGTTAATTTTTTCTCATGTAACTTGAAATCTGGAAGGAAGCAGTTCAGAGCTATTGCAGCAGTTCAATAAGGTAATAAATGCTCCCTCTTTCTGTTCTATTTTGCCCCCATCCTTAGCATGCTATCATATGATCTCATGGTCAAAATATGGCTGCTTGCCCAGGTATTGTATCCTTGTTCAGGGCTAGAATAAAGGGGAACAGGGCTGGCCAGTGATATCTCCCTCTAGGATAAGGAAAACAAAAGCTTTCCCATGGGCTGCTAAGCAGATTTCTATTAATATCTTATTGACCACATCTGTTTGCATACCCACCCCTTGCTGCAAAGGTGTCTGGAAAAGAAAGTGTTTAACATTTCTAGCATCCTACAGGGAAGACAGGTGAACAGATTGGAAAGAATGTTTACTTACTTAGCAACAGTGTCTGCCTCATTTAAGTATTGTCATCTCCAGGGTTATCATACTAAAAGGGATTAATCTTACTAAATGGTTGATCTTGGATTAAGTTCAAATTTCCCTGTTTCTTAAGTGCATGTTTTTCCAATTATGGTTAGGTAACATATTTACTTCTTTTTTATTTCTCCTCCATATTACCCTGCTCTGCCTAAAATTCATACTTCAGTTCTTGGGACACTAAAGAGTTCCACGGGGATGAAGAAAGGAAAAACGAAGCATGCAGCATTAGGTAAGAGCATAAGAGCTCTGAAAGGCAAACATAAAAACTTTGGTTTTATATAACAGGAAAAAGCAAGAGGTGATGTTTCCTTAAGTGAAGACTGGTGTGAAAAATCAGTGTACAAGAAAAGTCAGAGTAGAAACAGTTTGAGCATTGTCATATATATGTGGACATCATTGCACTGAAGCTATTTCTTGGCATACCTACTGTGTCGGGATTCCTCAAACGCTTTGTTCTTCTGCTAGCAGAAACGTGAGACCAATATGATGAATTTTTGTTTCCTGTTCTCTGTTATTAGGACATAAAACATTTTTTAAAATGTCTTCTATGAATTGAAACTGTAATGATATATTTCAGGGCTTTGGGATTTTTCTTATAGGTACCTCTTAGCTGGTTGCTCACAGGCAAAGAGCTGATATGAAAATGGAAAATGATTCTGTTCAGAGTCTTCTCTTAAGAATCTGAGGTATATTGTTTGCAAGAAATGAGGGAGAAGAGAAACAGTTGAGATCTGTTAAAAACAAAAACATTTTTGTTACCAACTTTTTAGCAATGTTTCATTCCAAATATAGTGCCATTAGACTTGCCTCAAGTGTAGGATGTGGAATTGCACTTGTTCAAGTATTTCATTTGGCAGGAGCACAGAAGAGAATATAATTTGCCAAGAAATGCTTCACTCTGTCTCCTTTAGTAAATGGAGAATTTATTATCAATAAGAAACTATATAAGAGTTCTATTCACTTGGTTATCATTAGGAGTCTGCTCCAATTTTTGTTATATATTCTTTTTTCTCACAGTTTTAAATTTCATTATGAAAATTGAATAGACTATAAAAATTAAAAAAACAAAGATGTTTGGTTTTATATATCTGTAACTTGAAATGGCCTGCATTTTTATAGTGAAGAATACAGGGTCTTGAGGCTTAAAATTCTTTATGCTTTGAGGAAACATGTTCAGACAACAAGTGATAATTTGACAATATGTGTTTCTTATTTAGAGAAGAAACCCATTATTGTTCAATCCTTGGCTTGATTAGTATATTATTTTTTATTAAATATTTCTCATTACTTTAGGGTTCACTATATGGTAATTGGTCAGTTGATTATACTTATAAAATTCATAAATAAGATATGTTACATTTATAAAACATACATTAAAGACAATAATATTTTAAAATGCAAAACGTAATGATTTTACACAGCTATGCAGCTTTTGGAAAATGCAAATTTATTGCTTTCAAATTTATAGCTAGTGACATTTTAGGTCATGGCATAATATGTCCCAGCAGCACCTTGCAAAAACAGTTCATTACTCTTTTGTGTATACAAAAGCTCTCTATATAAGCCTTGACAAAGAGAGAAGGATACATGGGTGAAGGTATTACTTTTGTTAGAGACACAGACCAGCAATGCATATTCAAAATTGGCCATTTTGATGAGTGGTACCAGGTGACACATAGATTCATACTTTAAGAACTGAAGACAAGAATTAAAATAATGTTTACCATCATATTAGTTCAAAATTCATTAGCTGTTTCAGAAAGATACTAGATATGATTGATTCTCCACATTGACAATATCTTATAACTTATTCAGTTAAAATGTTTGTGTACTTACTTTGAGCCAAATATCATGCAACTTGCTGATAGACCATGATGAAACAGGTTGACACAATATCGGCCATGGACTTTGAGTATAGTAAAGGGAATAAAATGTGAAAAATATAACAAGAGGATGCATGAAAAAGTTGGGGAACATAAATAGAGATAGTAAAGTAGTTTACAGAGATTTGTGGGTCAGTGAAATTTTTGAGGTCAAAAATATAAGCCTGAATCAGGAGTTAGCCAACGTGTGTGTGTGTGTGTGTGTGTGTGTGTGTGTGTGTGTGTGTGTGTGTGGTAGGAATACGTGGGTAGGAGTGGGTAGAAAAGAGATGCACGATGAGTCATGAACACAGCTGAGACTGACAACTGGACAGAGAATATTAGTTGGCTTTTGAGATAATCCATGTTAGAGATGGATAGAACCTGATGTATGGTAATAAATAGAAAATGTAGTCTGATAAATTAGATGTAAAAGGCAAGAGGAAGCCATATGAAATCCTACTTTATGACTCAGCTGAGTGGAGCCCATCAGTGAGACTAAAGACAAAAGAACGTCAAGTTGAAGTGACTTAGATTGTATGTTCAATTTTGTGTTTGTTGAATTTCACAAGCCTAGATGATGTCTAAATTGGAGGATGTTTGCAGTAGACTATACGTTTCTGAAGTTCAGAAGAGATGTTTGAGTTAAATGTACACATTTGCAAGTTATTAACATATATACCAGCTAGTTTTTAAAGATGGCATTCATACAGTTGGGATATTTCAGAGAGACTGTGTAGATTAAAAGAAAAGAATAAGACCCAGGGCATGACTTGGATAAACAAGGACATTTAAAAGATCTAGTAAAGATAAGGACATTCAAAAGATCTAGTGAAACTTAGTAAGGTGAACAAGTTGTAATATCTAAACAGATAAATTTTTTTAAAGTGTCATAGGTATTACAGAGATTGACAAAATTTTTCTACAAAAGATCAGATGGTAAATATTTTAAACTTTGAGAGTCAAAAGTCTGTCCCAACTACTTAATTCTGCCAAAGACTCTAAAAGAAGAGACAATGCATAAGCAAATGAGAATCACTGTGTTCCAATAAAACTTTATTTACAAAAGCAAGCGATGTACTACATTTGGCTTGTGGGCTATAGTTTGCCAACAACTGAAATACAGTATCAGGAAGGCAAAAAGAAGAGGTTATTTGAACAATGAGGGAGAAGTCAATGATATCAAAAGGTGCTGAGAAATGAAGTAGGATGAGAACAAAGAAATGTCCATAAAATTTATCATAAATCAGTCAGTGGTGATTCTGGTGAGAGCATACTTACTATGAACTGTTGAGAATGTTGCAGTGTCTGGAGGAGGGAATGAAAGCTGAGGAAGAGGAGGCAGCATGTGGATGAGAACTGTATGAAACCATTTACAGGAGAGAAGTAGAATTGTAGCTGGGAAAACTTTAGATAAAGGCAGATTGTTATTTGTTTGTTTCTTTGTTTTTAAGCTGAAAAAGTCCTCAATATAGTTAAATATCAAAGGGTAGAAGCCAATAGAATGGGAGAAGGGATTCAGTTTTCTGAGAAGGCAGGAATGACTGGTATCTGGAACAGATATAGAGAGTTTATATTTTAATGCAAGGGAAGACATGTTCTCATTTGTAATAGGAAGGAAGGAAGAAAGAAAAGAAGGTTGAAAGTTTGGTGATGAGATGTAGAAAGTGTTTCCTATCATTGAATTCTATGGAGTAGGAATTTATTCATCTTTCAGAAAAGTGCCGAGATTATGGATACAAATATTTGAGGAGAGTGGAGAAAATTGAAGTTGAAGTTAAGAAAATATAAAAAGAAGGCCTGCAAGAGTCTGGAGACAATTTAATTAGAATGGTACAAATCAGCAGGATTGTGTGATTCCAGCCTCCCCATCCCCCAACCCGCAATCCTCAACATTCCAGATACAGGGAGGGTTTTTTCCAGGAAGATATGCTGACAAATCCTGAGATGGCAGGAAAGGAATGAAATAATATTGGAAAGGAATTAAAAAGATGTTGAAGAGGTGATTATGTTGAAGAGTACCTCTAATAATTCAAAATAAATACATACAATAGTCGAAACCAGTAAAATTCCCTCTCAGATCTTTATTCAGAGCATTGATGCTGTCTGCAATGGCTTTTCAAGCTCATTCTTCACCAGTACTGTCCAGTTAATGATGGTGCACATAATAGTTAATCAATTATACCATGATCGATGAGAATGTACCCTTGTTGGAATTTCTGTACCCTTACTGGAACATCAGTAGCCCTGATAAAGAAAGAGACAAAGAGGAAAGCCACATAATAGTTATAGAAGAAATAGGCAGAATACATTAGAATGTGGTTGTCACTACCTGTGAGAATGATACAAAGCAATTGTTTATACTTTTGAAAGAGATAACGTACCAACTATATAGTTATGAAAAAAGTATATGTCACAAATGTGTGTTTTGTGAGGCATCTGAAGGACTTTGGTCACTGCTAGACAAAACATAAAAAAAATTGTCTGACATTTCAGAAAATTAAGCAATTTAGATAAAAACATAGGAAGATATAAATGTAAATAATATCTAAGAGTATTTTGAAGAAAATAATATTAAGGCATTTGCTAAATTTCTACTAAAAATCCTATTTGAATTAATCCCTTCCTTTATGTCAGTAACACAGCCCTTTGACTCATTTTAATTCACAATATTATATTGGATTTTTGACTGTTTTAATACCCCATCCTATAATCATTTGGTTCGTAAGCACTGAAAGGGTATAACAGAGGGTTGAGAAGAGAATGTCACTCCAAAGGGTTTAAAAGTCATTAACATTTGTGGCATTTCAGATTAAGAATAAAATTATACTGAATTATATCTCCCTCTCAAATCATACAGACAAGGAATTTGT
>NW_006441955.1:26662894-26702160 GCF_000325575.1 Pteropus alecto | reverse complement strand
TTGAGTCTTTATTTCACCTTAGCTTGCTTTTTTTTCTTATTTTTATTTTCCCTCCTTTTTAAAATTTAAGATACAATGGATTAAGTTAGTGGAAATTATCTAACAACAGATAACCAAATCCTTTTAAAAAGAGTTAATATGAACCCAGAACATTGAAATATGTACCATGAGTTCTAGGAACAGTGTCTTTTCTATCAGACATTTCATTTTTGAAACAGTGAGCGTCAAAGGGGGTTTCAATAATCCTGGTCATTTCTACATACATGATTGATATGGTGACTCAGTTCAGGATGTGAGAAAGATAATTTACTGGCTGACAAAATGCTAAGCTCTATATTTATATTTCCTCAATATTAAAAGCAGCCATAGCACATAGGACTTTAGTTTCTAGTTTGTTAACCTACTACATTTCACATGAAAATATTTTCAATTACTAATTATTTGTGATAACCTATAATCTCCTTTTAAGAACAAAGTTTAATTGCTTTTAGTACAACTTTATCACCTAGATGTTATTTAAAATACAGATGTGTGTTAATTTGGAATATTTTTTAAATTTAATTATTTAAAGGACGATTGCAACCCCATGTTAACAGTTTACTTTTTTCAACAAACCCTAAAAGCATACTTATTTTGAATGAGTGCATGAGAAAAGCACATTAATGTTGAAAGTAATAATTAAAATGCCTGTAGTCTATCTACAAACTCAGCTTCATTATAAATAAAAACAAACAAGTGCAACATAAAAAAAACATTTATTCCTTTTTAATGGACTTTTTAGTTAGTTTCTCAAATTGTTGAGGAATGTAATAAAATTAAATTAAATTAAAAGAAATGTCAAGAAGAAAACACATTTAAAAATTAACAAAGCCCACAATAACTTTGCAATTACACATCCATTAAAGGTTTTAAAGGGGGTTATTCTCGGCAAAAAAGAAAAAAATTGACACTATTGGAACTTTAGCAGGAACAATTATTATCATTGCAAATTACTTAAACTATTAAACTGAGGATAATTTAGAAATATCATTAGAAGTCAAATTACTGAAAAAACTTGTTTTCTTTCCCCCTTTGTTTAATTTAAACTTAATGTCTGCTTATTCTCACACAAACAGAAAATACTGATAAATAATTCCAGAGCATGCCTAAACATCTCCCTTCACAGCCAGCTTCTAATTTGATCTCTGGAGACCCTTCTCGGTAGCTGAATAAAATATTTTCATTTATTCTAGGAGAGCCTCTACCACCATACGTTTCTAATCTTGAGCTGCTTGGTAATGCCTCTAGATGAGGTCCTCAGCAAATCATTAAACTTGTTCAATAACAACGTGACAAAACACAGGAGATTTGCCGTTAGTGAAACAAAGAAGTTTTTCAAATGGGGATAAAAACTTTAATAAGCCAACTTGAGTTTCTAGGGAGAGTTTGAGAAATTACTTAACGTTTTAAACTTTCTGGCAGTCACCATACAAGGAGACTTCAGATTCACAGTGACAGAATGTTTTGCAAGGGCCATACTTTCAAGTTGCAGAAACTCAGCCTGGGAGATTTCTTCTCTGATAGAATGTATGTCCACCTGGGTTCCCTTTCTGTGTAGTGTACACAGCCTCAGAGTGTGCATAGGGCCTCAGCTCTGCAAATATATGAAATACTGAATTACTAATTTGTTTGTTTTTAATAAAAATAAATGTTATGATGATCAGATAATGGAAATTACTTTACCCGAACTGTCTCAATCCATCAAGATGCAATTTGATGAAATGAAATGAAAGATTTGTTAAAGGTAATTTTTCTTTCTAGGCCAGGAATTCATGATAAGCACTGATAATTTATGTCATGTAAGACATTAGCAATTAAGAAGAAATGCTAGTAGAATGAAACAACTTTTTAATAAATTAAGGGATCAGATTCCATACTAGAATGGGGATGAAATCTGACTGCCTGGGCAGGATCAGACGTTAGGGAAGTTTAACGGTTTTAAATCCCAGGAGCAAGGAGGAAAAGTGATTCATGTCCATTGACAGTTCATCAGTCTTGCTGTGTTGCTGGATTACTGTAATTCTGACTCTGTAAAAAATTTACTGAGCCCGTTGTTCGGCGTCAAAATTTTCTTGTACATAAAGAAGTAATGATAAACAAAAGTATACAGATAGAAACAGAGATAGTATTCCCTATAAACCTTTAACTTTTCCAACCAAAGTCCCGGGGTTATGAATTTTCCTTGAAAACAATTCAATTGATGGCAAAAAAAAAAAAAAAAAGTTTTAGTTAATCTTTTTTGATGATCACATGATTTCCTCTGCTACCAGAAAGATCTGTGCTCTTGAATTAATTACATGGCCTTTTCCTTCAGATCTTACCATCAGCTTAACCTTCAGCTTCTTTTCTCATTCTTTCCCCCTATCAACTTTCTTACTTTTCTTTTTCATATGGAATAGAATTTTCTGAATATATTAATGTGTAGTAGAGACAATGAGGAGCACAGAAGGAAAACTTTAATGGCTAGTTCCCATCACTATTGCAATACTTACTTTAGGAAGCCAAGAGGAGATAATATAGCTCTATTCTCATGTATATACTCTTGCTTACTTGGCAATGCAGCATTTAGAGCCATTGTTAGAACTAAAAAAAAAAAAAGTTGCATGTACTGTATCCAAAACAACATATATTTAGACTAAAAAATGAGTCATATGTGAGCAGAAATGGAGAATTTACACATTACTTTGAACAAAACTCAGTTTATTATAGCCTCTTTTTTTTTTTTTACTCTTATCATGGTCACTATACAGATATAGAAATTAGAAAAAAAAAATGCTCCAGAAAAATCTTACTAGTATATACATATATGTGTGTGTATACGTGCTCTGTATGTGTGTATCTGCTAATTAATGCCAATGGTGGTAAATATTTTCTAATACAAAAAGACTATAATACTTTTCCCAGACTATGTTTCATGGACCATTAGGCTCATGTGATGTACAGTGGGGAAACATTGCACTCAACAGAGCTAGAAGGGTCACAATGAGCATTAGCATAATAAAGGCTTTGATATGTCCTACAATAAAGATAAATACTTATTATTTTTCTAAAACTTGCTAAGATTTTACAGGACAACATAGGGAAATATTTAAAAATAATTTTGATTATCTAAAGTCTAATAGAGTTATATTCAGAGTACTCTCACTAAAATTAATAAAAGAGAAAAATGGTACAGAGAAGAATGGAAGAAATAGTCACTATAAGAGATAAACAAAAAGAAAATATAGCTTAGATTTTCTCACATGGCAAGAAATGATCACTCCAGTCCTTCAGCAATAGTAAATATCACAAATGACATTAAAAGTAACATTTAGTTGAGGAAAAATAAATTATGTTTGCCATTTTTAAACTAGGTAATACAGCGCAACATGTTATGGCTGAGTTTTTACTGTAGAAAAGTCTCTAGAATCTGGAACTATGAGGCAAATGGAGGTGGGAGGTGTGGGAGTATGACAAAGATCTCTACCTCCAGTGGTAAAACAAATAACTATAAAGATATTTTTGGATAATAACCATGATACTTAGAGATTAGTGAATGTGAATTGCTAATGAGAATGCTAGTAGACAGATAGGAAAATAAAATCTCAGTTATCAGACTCTCACTTGACAGAAGTGGAAGGCAGTCAAACACTTCAAAGAGTGGTCAGAGAAGGTTGAAGGGGGATATTAAGGAAAAAATAGACCTTGTTTATGATGTCCAAACTGTCTCCTGGTACACAGTAAATCAATGCAATGGTCTTCTACTGCTAAAGATAAATGTGACACATGAATGCAGAAACTTAGAGCCTAAAGAAGTGGCTTGGTTTACTCTGGAATAGATCTAATTCCTAGCAGTTTCTCTGTTATATCCTAGACCAAACAATGGGACACCCCTTCTCTCTTCATTCACACTTTGAGCTGCTTGTTGCCTGATGCAAGGTGGCAAAGTAAAATAAAAGTAACAATAAATGTTATAAACTGAGTGATCTTATAGAATTTACTAATTTCCTAGAGTCATAGTTTTCCAACTAGAAAATAAGCATCACACATATTTTTAAAGTGATTTGTGAGCACAAACATATGATACACCTGTTATTGCTTTAAGGTTGGCATACTTTGATGTTTGATTCAAGTAGTCCTAGATCCTATCCATTGATTTGATTTGATTAGGACATTGCTGTTGTCTTTGGTCAAATCGATCTTCTACCAACCCTGATACAAAATATATTGGATAGAGGATTTCCCCCAATGTTTGAAGAAACTGAGCTTTAGGAATATTAATTCTCTTTCTTAACTGGGTGGTTCATCTAATATATCATGACTTAACGCTTAGATTTTATGCTGATATAAGTTATGTTCTTTCCACTGTACTACTGTGCCTTAACTAGGAGTCAGTATTGATAAACATCAGTATGTTAGGTGCAGTCATTTGAACAGTATATTAAAGAAGGAATATGTTAGTATGTTAGTGTGGACCTGAAGGAAATGGAATTGAAGCTAGCCTGCAAGGATAGATACTCCATCAGAAAGAAAGAAGAAGGTGTTTCTTGAAATTAAAAAAAGCTTTTATATAAAAATATTTTAGGAGACTTTCCCAAGATTTGTCTTGAAGAGTGGTGGAAAAATGATGGAAAAAATGATGATAGAATATTAGAACTGATAATAATGGTAGCTTTTTTGTGCACATTCACTGTATGTTAAGCATTGTATGTGTATTATTTCATATAATCCTCCCTATAACCCTCTGAGGGAGGAATTATTATTTTGATCTTACAAGTAAGAAAAACGAAACTCACAGGGGCTCATGGTCATACTGGTAGAGACTTCATTTAAACAAACGCATAACACTACTGTGCACTAGACACTGTTCTAAGCTCTTCGCAAATACAGAATAAGTTAACCCTTATAGCAGGGTTATGAGCTAAGTATTATCCTAGTATTATCCCGTTTACAGAGCTATTCTGAGCAAGTGGTAGAGTCAGAGTCCATGTGTTTAACTACTGTGTTATGGCACCTGGTAAGTAGTGGGGCTGGAATGCACATTCACCTCAGTCTGATTTCAGTGCAGACACTCCTAAAAATTAAGCTTTACTCCATTTCTCAGCTTTGAAAGTTTATATATACAATGAAGGCTAGTATTCAAAGAAGTGGGAAAACAATTAATATAGATGATATACTCTTGGAACAGTTTGGTAGGTAAATTAAAAAATATTTCATGACACTGTGAAACATAAATTAAGCAATCACAAATAGATTCCATCTAATTGCACTGTAATCTTCATGTAATAATAATAATAATAATAATAATAATAATGATGATTTCATGCTTACAATGTTCTAGGTATTCTAAAAGTATTTTTATATGTTTCCTGAGTTCACACAACAACCTAGAATAGGTATAACTCGCCATTTTCAGATGAAGAAACTGAGGTAAAGGGAGATTAAGCAATTTCCCAAAGTCATGCAGCTACAAGTAGTTGGTAGATTTGTGACTAAATCCAGGCAAAGGTGACTCCTAAACAGACATCTCTAATCCCTAACCTACTTGGCCATGATCATGAGCCCCCAGGGTGTTTGGGCTTATTCTTTCTATGCATCAAAACCACAAAGGAGTCCACACCCTCTCTCATTTCAGTACACAGACTTTCTTTAAATGAATTTCTGTTCCTAAAAATGATTCCTCATGATGTAGTTTTTAATTTAAAATACATAAAAACATCTCAACCAGCAGAAGAAAGAAAAGAAAACAATTATATAATGTGAATGAAATTGGGCATTTTCTGGTTTGGAATTGAACCCCTGGAAAATAACCATAAAGAGAATAATGTTTTGTAATTCAAGCACTAATTAGCACAATATTTGCATCTTTTCTGGGCCCTAAAGGGAAAAGTATTAAAAATTATATATTTTTATATGTGTATATGTGTGTGTGTATAACTATTTCCTTTCAGATAAGTTCTAGCAAGAAATAGGTGCTATTAAAATTAAGGTTGACTAAAAAATAGTAATACATTTTATTCAATTTTTAATATTTGGTTGTATTTTCTATATATTATCTTTATATTAATTTTTTTCTTTGAAATTCAGAAAAATTGAGTAAATTATTTAAAGTCAATTAAATTTGTGATGCTGAAATTTGAGGCCATGTCTTTCTGGCTCCTACATCTCATAGGTTCTCACTATGTCTAAGATTTGCAGCTGCTCTGATACATTTATCTCCAGCAATTTGGGAGGATCATTCTATAAGTGATAGTTACAAGTCCATCTAGGACAAAATTATATGGTTATACATAAAAACAAGTCATAGGTTGGAGGTGGCAAGGGAGACTTGGACAGAGCAATTATATTAGAAGTTCCCTTACCTGTGAGAATGATGAGATCAGAGAGAGATTCTATTTATTTTCCAAATTTGTTACCTACATTAAAGAATTTGTCACATATTTTCCATTGAAGAAGCAAAGGATTCTTCTGATTCAACTGTCTGTCTGGGGATGTTGGTGTGATTTTAACTCTTGAGATCTTAGTATGGAGGAGAAAAAACATTTTTCTAACCTTGGATCAGAGTACTTTATAATTTGACTATGCAAAAAAAAAAAAGTAAATAGATATATAAATAAATATATTTATATTTATATATTTATTGGCTAATTTATATTTGCTAACATCAGAATTTTATCTTTCAAATGGTGATTTTAGCTTTTTTGCAATTTTTCAACTAATTTTTTAAGGTAAAAATATGGTGTCTGGAGTCCCTGGTAACTGCTATGAATAGTTATCTACATGGCCATCAGTGTTCTACAAGAAGTCAGCAACTCCATCGAAATATAACTGGAATGAAAGCTCTTTGAGCCATCTTCATTATTTCACTTGCTGGATTAATCAATACTATCCAATAGCTCCTTAAATCAAACAAACTCATGCTCACAGAAACTGTGGTGGGCACAATTGTAAAATGACCCCCTAAGAGTCTGACTTCCTGGTACATATATCCCTTCTCTACAGGTGGGACAATGACTATGATGAATTTCACTCCAGTGACTAGATTATGATACATAAAAAAAAAAAAAAAAAATTGAAGTGATTTTGCAGATGTAATTGAGATCCCAAATCAGTTGACTTTTAGTTGATCAAATGAAGATTATTCTGGGTGGGCTTAACCTAATCAGATGAACTCTTAAAAGGAACTGGACCTTCTGAAGAGAGAATTTCAAAGCATGAGAGATTCTCTAGCTGACTTTGAAGAAGCAAAGAACCATGTTTTGAACCGCCTATGGAAGCAGACAGGTGACAGGTACTGCATATGGCCTCTAGTTATTGAGATCAGTGTCTGGCTAACAGCCAGCAAGAAAATGATGACCTCAGTCATATGGCCACAAGAAAATGAGTTTTGCCAACACTCAATGCTTAGAATCAAATCTTTCCCTTGTGGAACCTCTAAATGAGGCTATAGTTGGCAAATGTCTTGATTTTGTCTTTGTGAGAACCTGAACAGAGGACTCAGATTCCTGACTCATGAAACCTGTGAGATAGCAAGTACATGCTGTTTTAATATACTAAATTTATGGTAATTTGTTACACGGCAATAGAAAGCAAAATAACCACCAAACAGTAGTGATGAGACTACATGCTAGTAAATCTACACACTCTGCTCTCTTCAATTGAGCTACATGAGTGAGAAAGATCAGTTACATTGGTCTCCAAAGTCTTGTATGCTTTTTTAATTTTGTATATAAATCAATAAAATGCAAGACCATAAATTAGAAGAGATGATTTTTGAAAAATTGACTTTAAGTGAAACTTTATTTGAGTAAAATTTAGGTTAAAAGAAAATAACTTGTAAAAAAAAAAAAGAACTTATGTCAAGTTAGTTATAGGGAAATCAGCTAGAAACATTAGGCTATGAGTAAATCCCCCAAATCTCAAAAGAATCTATAATGAGATTGGTTTTCAAATACTTTAAAGTCCTCTTTGCATTTGAAAGAGGTTTAAGGTAGATATAGATATTAATATCTAGATATATAATTATATAAAAATATATATTTATGTATCCCCATTTTAATCAATTTTATTTTGATTAGCTATATGACTATAAGGGAGTTTCCATATTTATAGAAATACAGGTAAGACAGTTATTTTGCATTTGAAACTTTTGTTTTAGTTCCAATATATGCTCAGCCTCCAGAACTGGGTTATCAATGTAAGTATAGCCATACAGTGATGAATTGTGAAGCATTTGTCATGCTATTTTATGTACTGGAATAAGTCACATATAAAATAATATTACTCATTTTTTTTGCATTTAGTTATACTCTATTGCTTGCATATATCCCAATAACCTCTTAATTTTACCAAAAGGACTCTATTAAATATGAGAATTTCACTAGTTATGTTCAGTATGTATAAGCAAAAAACATATCTCTATCTTCTATCTACTTCTCTCTTTCTCACTATATGTATATAGTGAGAGATATATATATATATCTGTCTCTATTTATCTATCTATCATCATCTAATCTATAGATCCATCTGTGTATATGTTCATCTATATAGAGAGATACATATGATCACCCCACTCAAAAAAAAGTTTGAACAATGATTGAATCCTATATAAAGCAACACAAATACATATACATATGAGTTCCTCATTGTGAATTTGAGAATTTCTTCAAGACTTGGCTGCAGCCATAAATGGAAGGACAAAATAAAACTATAAGATGTCAGCAATAATTCTTAGAACTTTATAGATCATTTATAATGAGTGAAGCACTTTATACTACAGTAATTCTCAAAGTGAGTTCAGCAGTACCCAATCACCTGGGAATTGAAAAGTGCAAATTCTTGGGTCCCACTTTATATCTAATAAATCAAAAACTCCAAGGGCGAGGCCTTGAAATCTGCGCTGTTAACAACCTCTGCAGGTGATTCTGAGGCACCCTGAAGCTTGAGAACAACTGTATTAAACTCTAAAAATTACTCTGTAGGTTCATTATTATTATTCACTCTATTTTTCAGATGAGGACATGAAGCAGTGGTATGCAGATGAAACTGTTAGGGTCCAATCAGGAAAATAAGAATCTCTCAATGTACTTCAAAATGGGAAAATTTAATATAGAAAATTGATTACATAAATAACGGGGGAATTAGAAGCTACCCCTGACTCTAGAGGTACACAGAGAAATAGTACCATGTCTGAATCTGTGGCCACCTTGCACAATGTAGGACCACAGTAAGTCTGCCCTGTGGTTGGCCAGTGAGTGAGTGGCTGTCCAAATTAGACTTTGAGGCATAGAATCTGTCCAATACTCCACTTGAAACAGCGAGGAATGCAGAAGAACACCAAACTCTTTCCTCTCATTCTGTCCTCTAGACTTCTAAAGTTCCTCCCACTGGCTGCATTCGCCCAGAAGCCAGAAACTAGAGAAGCCTGGGAAATGTAGTTCCCTGTAATAGAAAAGTGGAATAAGGGCAGAGCAGGGAAAAAATCTGAGGGCCAACAGACAAATGGATCACATAAATTATTATTTAATTCAGTTTTCCAAAGTTAGTAGATGACAGAGCTGAGATTTGAAGCGGAGAGATTATTCACCAGATTCTGGCTCTCCACCATGCTACAGAGAAAACAGAAACTCTTACCAATTCAGCAATAACTAAAAACATTCCAGAAGAATTCATGGAAAGTAACATATTACACAGTTCAATTGTTGAGATGTGGCTGACATCTAGAAATACATAATTAATAGTTTATACTAGCTAAAGCTTGAATTTTAGATTTTCTTAAAGTTTGATCCAATCATCCAGGACTGTTTACAAAGAGATAGGTTAGATACAAATCCCAAGGAGGCCACAATATAAACAGGAAATAATCAGATCCTAAGACAGTGGATAGGATGTGATGATAATCGATGGCATAGTCACTAAGATTTATATTTCCTAAACTTTGATTGATTCAATGTCTGTAGAAATATTTGTGAGTGTTAATTCTGATGAATGTGTGTTGTGCTGTAGCATACCTTTTAATTGTTGAGCTAACTGGTCTTGCTCTTCCTGAATTACTTTGTAAGAGTAATTATCTGAGCCCATGTTGGAGCAGTTTACTCTTGCAAGAGAATTGTTTTTGTCTACCACTTAAAATAAACCTGGCTTGTTGAGCTGTTGCTTTATGCATTCCTCTTGCTCTCTTTCAATTTAGAGAGAACTCTCAGAGGTAAACCACAGGAAGATTTACACATGAAAATTCCCTGAGGTCAAAGTTAGTAGCTGTGCCAAGTTGGAGACTCTAAGCATATGACAGCTCTTTGGGAGTTAGTTTTCACATTGCCTGCCAAATGGGAATTTGAGATAAGTGAGGCGAACATTAGGCTTCTTGCAACTTTACTTGTGAAGGTGAAAAATGAAGACACTTCTAATTAGTAAAAAATGGTTTGTAACAACAGTTTGAATTCCAAATCCTGTGGTTGGTAAAGCATACATATGGAAGCATAGTTAAGTTCACTTGCCAAAATTTACAATCCATTTCCTTTCTGCAATATTTGAATCCATATGGGTATTAGAGAGATCCAATTATTGTCAAAGTGCCTTCCATATTTATAGGATGAGATAGTTAAGCTTCGGCACCTTTTTAAGATGTGTTCAAGTTTAGTTTTAAAATCCATCATCTACTTAGTTAAGGCAGAATACTAATAGGTGACTGCCTCAAGATATTTTTTTATCTTAAAATATGATAAAAATTACATGGTAAAGTAACTTAAAGACTTAAAAATGAATTTTTAGGTGCTTAAGAGGAAGCAAGTTGTAACATTATCTTTAAATGTTGGTAATATGTTGACTAAAAGGAAATAAATAATCCAAAGAAATAGGAGTTTGCCTTTATGTCTCTCTTATAATAAACATGTGGATTTTTAAAGTAAGAATATAGCAACAATAATTAAATTTATGAGTGTCTATAGGTTAAGATTTAAACTATGAAGTTGTATTAATGTAGATTTCTATGATATACATATAAAGTATGAGATGAACTGTAGTAACATTTTTGGAAAAAATGTATTAACATGCATTAATTTCTTTAGGGTTGTTTGGTGGCATATATTTGTTAAGTTTGGACTGTTTCATTACCCATTATAATTTTCAATACTACGTATTATTTTCAAAAAGGCAAGAAACCTCACAATAAGTAGATATTACTGAAATAATTTATATGGTTCTGCATGTATATTAGTAAACATAATAAATGAACATATCTTTATTACCTTTGCTTTTCAAATATTTCAATCATTAAGAATTTACTGAAGCTTCTATAATTTATAAGCAAAAGAGATTATTTAGTGGTTTATACGTTTTAAAATTCAATTAGAATTTTAAGTTGAAATTGTTA
Source organism: Pteropus alecto (assembly GCF_000325575.1). Classification (NCBI taxonomy): domain Eukaryota; kingdom Metazoa; phylum Chordata; class Mammalia; order Chiroptera; family Pteropodidae; genus Pteropus; species Pteropus alecto. The sequence goes on along the minus strand of NW_006441955.1, from coordinate 26,690,771 downwards.
TATTTGTAGAGATTTGTATTTCCTTAGTATGACTCGATTGCTAATGAATAATCTAACTATAAAGGAAGATATCATAGACAATTTATAACTTTATGGTTTTATTTGTTAAAATCTCATTGACTACTTTTGATATACCACAATGAATATTAACTATGTTATTTTCATCTATATAGTTAAATTTGAGATAGACTATATAAAAACAACCCTTAATAATCATTGAACTTTATTAATTATGTCTTCTAGATTAATGGAAATCATACTCTTGTGAGCCAGTTCAAAATTTTACAAACTCATTGCCTTATCTGAAGTATATATTGAATTATCAAATGGTAGACTCATATTTGATAATTAAGGAAAAAACAGGTGTGCCTATGTCACGGATATGTTTCCTTAGAAAGCAGATTCTGAGATAAATATTGATGTGTAGGGGGTTAAGATATGCTCTTGGGGTCCCCATCTATGGAAGGAAAGGGTAGGAAGTAAAATCGAGGGTTCTTATGACTTCGATTAAATTTAGTTTTAAATCTTAGCTCTAGAAATCATATCTCTCTTTGTCTTTTTCTCTTTCTATACCCCTCAGAGACCTAGCCTCCCTCCACCCTGCCCTCAGATAATCAACAACCCGAAGCAGCAGAAAGCAGTAGCCTGGATCTGACTAATGATCAAAAGGTCTGGACCTCTGGCAGACTAAAGATAACATCTTGATCTAAGTTATGTTTTACCTCCTGAGCCCTAAGGTGGAAGGATCCCCTGGCTACTTTCCCCTGGGGCTGGACAGAAGGATATGAGAAAAGACCTTAGAGCTGTCCCTCAAGGCCTGAAGAAATGATTCATTATCCTTACCTCACCTCTGACCAATGGGCTCCCAGAACAATCCCGAAACCCTCAACCCATGGAGTCTTGTGATTTTTGCCCTATATAATCTGTAACCTATATGCCATCAGGGATATAGCACTAACTTCCTGCCTCTATAATGGCCAATTCAATATTAAACAATTTTTCTTTCTGTACTGCAAACTTCTGCTCATGCATTTGTTCAGGCCAGTGCACACAGACAGATGTACTTCAAACAAACAAACATTGGGGTCCTCATAACAAAAGAAGGATTGGGCATTGAGGAAGCTGGTCTACAATGTAGTCTCAACAAAGACCTCAGGTGATCCCACAGTGAGCTCTGAAGTCAAGGTGGTTGGGGGAGGGGGCTGAACCGTTTTTTCCCTTTCATATTGATTAGTTACTGGATATAGATTGTGTAGGTAAAAGGGCATCATTTTTGGCCAGGCAACTCTCTTTATACAAGGAAATACCCCAAAGGCTTAAAGTTGAGGGCTGTCTGCTCATAGCACTACATATAGCTAAGAAAATACATCCATCAGTTTCGAAGGGGTATCTTCATGGAGTCCACCACAACCTTCTGTAAACTCTGTGGGATTCGTCAATGAAATTACAGGTTAGAAGTTATAGGTTAGAAGTTAACCTGTAATTCATTCACTTCTTTTGTTATTCACCAAGAATTTACTAAATATATTTTTCATTCCATGACTAAATATTTGGCGCATAGTAAGAACCCAATATTTATTGTACAACTACATGAGTATGTAATGGTCACTTGGAAGGAGAGGAAATATTTGTGCTGAGATTTGTTCAAAGAGATGTTAAGTGCTATTTTTCTTCACAGCTACTAAAGTTTGTTTAAAAAATGATTTCGGTCAACTCTGATTATATCCATTGCTATCTGGCTGTGTACTTTAAGAAGGTAGTAGTTGGCTTTTTTATCTTTATAATCACAGAATCTAGCAAAGTTTCTTGCTTATAAAAAACATGTAATAATTTTTGCATCAGTGAAACAGGTTTGTGATGCTTCTTGAATGTTTTAGCATAAATGAGAATTTTACACTAAAAACAGTGAAAGCCTTGCCATTAAAAATATAAATTAAATGAGTAAATTAATAGTTTGAAGGTTGAGGAAGCAGTATGAAAGATGGATTGGAAGTCTGAGGTCAAATATAAGGAGTCCAATTAATAGGCATTGCAATATTCAGGTAGGGATGTAAGATCTGAGCTAAAGCAATGAAAATAAGGATTGTGTGGTATGATTTTAGTTGTTTGTTGGTAAAAGATTAGATGTGTGTGAAGGAGGAGGATGTAAGGCAAAATGGAGGGAAGGTTTTTAGTATGTAGTAGAATTAAGCATCTTCGTAGGAAAGAGGGGAGCAGCTAGTACTAGATAAAAATAGAACAAACAAAACAAAAATTTCTGTATAGTGACTAAGATATTATTATTTGGGTTAGAAATTGTAATTTCCAACCCAACTCTGCTTATCTACTACTTGTTCCAAGCCATAATTAGATAGCACATTTTAAGTCAGGTGTTCTATTAGGCCACAATTTAAGAAAATTGTTCAATAAAATTTAAAGATCTACTCCCTCAACCCCCATCCAGCTCCCTGACACCCACTGGCTGGAACAGTATGTGAACTTAGGCTGCTGGGAGGGTGGGAAGCCCCTGGCTACTGCCTCCTGCCCCATAGGAAAACAAATAAAAACAACAAAAAACCAAAAATCTAGCATATTTCAACAAGTAGCAATTAAAATTTATTCAACTATTATTTTTCTGTAATTTTCAAATTCAAGAGTCACAAACTTAGTGCCTCTGCTTTATAAGCCATCTTGTTTCAGTGAATGATCTGATCAGCTTTCCACATAGACAAAATTGGTTATTTTGTTTTCCTCCTTCCCTTCCTCTCTGTTCTTTCAGTTCTTCTTCCTTTCTCTTTTCCTTTCTCTAACCTCCCTTTCTTTCTGTCCCTACTTCTTTCACCAAATGAGGAATTTGGAGTTTTCTATCCACCTTTCCTTTTCTATTTAATATGTAAATAACATCATATTCTAGAGTAGATAAAAAAATGATAGTCTAGATTAATTAAAGATTTATTTCCTCAGCAAGCAATGCTTAACAATGTACATTCATTAAGACATAAATAATCTGAGAAAGAAGTACACAATAACTAATAATAATAATAAGGAGGAGGAGGAGGTGAAAAAGAAATCAAATTTAACTTTCCATTTAAATCAAGCCTACAGTTGTGATATCCTAAATGTGTGGTGCACTGCTCTGCATATACCCATTTTTGATACACTTTTGTTTTATTTATATTTTATTTCTACTAGTAGAAATAAATATACTCATGAAACCTGGGTTTAGGGTAAATTCAGTATTCACTGTTTTGGGTCCACTAATTCCTACATGAAAATATGATTATAAATAAAAGATCCTACTTTATATTAATTAATTCATGTGTAACAAATGTATATAAGTATGATGTTTCCTTAGTGGCAAATTACTCTCTAAGACATTTATGATTTATCAAGCAGGGACAAAAATTTTGGCTCACAAGAAATACCAGATGTGATGATATAGTCATGTGGTGAAGGAAAACAAAATTAAAAAGAAATACAAAATGATACATCAGGTTGCTTTATTCATTTGTTTTTTAACCATCAAACTTTGAATATTCCTGAGTTAAAATTATTTCATATGTCCTAAAAGATAAGAATCTAAATTTTCTCTCTCTCTCTCTCTCTCTGCTTCTCTCTGTGAGTGTGTGTGAGTCATACCAAAGGTATGAAAAAGATGAGGAGTTTCAGTTTCAGCTTCTGATTTGCATTGGGGTAGCAGAGAGGAGACAGCAAATGGATGAGTTGAGAATGAGTTATCTGGATTTGAAATACTATTTCATATTCACTGCTATAAATGTAAAAATATGTTCTTTTTTTTTCAACACGGTAACTTATTAGTTTGTTTCGCTACTAGTGCTATATGGCTATACTCTTCCAAGCTATAAAGACAAGTTTGTAGGCCTACTCACTTCTTGTTTATTTATTTTAAGCAAGACATTTTTTCAAGTAGGATTTTATAGAAAACAAATGTTATTTTGCATGCACTTTTTATATTTTTAAAGTCAAGTTATCAGGCGGCATTTCATGAAAGGGAAAGTGATACCATATTCAATCTGTCCATTTTTATATTTGTCTTCTCTCCAATTTAGGATCAAAGAAGAATCAAAAGCATAAGAATTCACACCACTGCAATCAATCATCTTTACGCACCATAATTTAAAAAGTGAAAGATTTCTAAAATTTCGCCCATATTTGGTGTTTTAAATAGAAATTTGATACATCCTGCCTAAGTATTTAATTTTAAACATTGTTCAAATTACAAAAGTAATTCAAATAAGACATATGAAAATTAAACTACTACTCAAATATTCTTATAGCAGTCATCTATAAATGGCTTAGCACATGCCTTTTGACTTTATTATTATAAAAATATTTTAGTGATAGTTTTATAACATATTTTCTTAAGCAGTCTTTATGAAATATTTTTATGAAACTGATTTTTTTTTTTTTTGTAAATTCAAACACTGGCAATCCTTTTAGCCATCTCTTAGAGTATATAGAGGCAAGATAGTAAGCTACATGTATATACCCTGACCATATTAACGTTTGATTTAGTTAAGTTGCTCCACTCATTCTCTGAACAGTTCATATTTACTTCTGATTTGAAATACACTGTATTTCTTCTGCTCTACTTTTCTATCCAAAGATTAGCAATAACTTAAAGTTCAGCTCATGCCACACCTGAACTTCCTTTCTTGTTTCAGCTTAGGTTTTATTTCCTGTATCTCTTACTTTCTGTTGCAGTTATTATCCACAGGTTATTTTAGCCCTTAAAGTTTATTACCTTAAGGAGCAACAATAATAATAGTTATAGTATATGCAGGGCCTACTATGGGCAAGAATTGAACCAATTGTTCCCATAATTAATTTTAAAATGTATAACAGCCCTGCAAGGTAAGAATTATTCTTTATTTTACAAATGAGGAAATTAAGTTTCAGAGTTAAGTGATTTGCCAACTTCGCAAAATTAGTGAGTGTGAGAGCCAATACTCAACACTAGATTAGGCTCCCAAATCCATGTTCTTTCCATTAAAAACTTAAAATATCTTGTATTTGTTAACTCAAATAGGTTGTAAGTTACAGTAACCAAGTTTTAATTAGAAACAAAAGCATAAACAAATCCTCTCACTTCCTAGTGCACTGCTATATTTGCTATAAGCTCAGAAAAGACTGTCTTTAAACAAACTCACTTAATTCTATCATTTTGTACAATTTAATTTATTGTTCATAGAAAAGTACTCAAAATGAAAAAAATGTAGGTTTATGGTTTCTCTCCATTAGTCCAAAAATAAATAATTTGGGGATAGCTGTTCAGATTCATGTTTCAAATTTTCTTTTGTGCTCTCAAGTACTTTGTTTTGTACAACGATCTCTCAATTATCTGCACTCGAGGAAAAGTTCAGGTAATAATAGTGGTGGACACATAAAATTACATTTGTAGTTAATTTTAAATGTTCGTATTGATAAATATATTTAATATTCTGGTAATTTACATTAAAAATAAGGCTGAGCGAAACAACAAAATTAAGACAATAAGAAATCTTCCCACTTTTTCACTTTTGTTCTCTAGAACTCAGGCCATTATAAATATCAAAGATTCTTTTTGTTATTTGTATATAGAGGGCAATGACCAATGTGGAGACTCCGTCTCAATTTTTCCTGTAGCAGAGAATGTTTAACTGTTAGGGAGAGACTTGCTCTCTAATACCCGTGCCCTCCTCTTCTTTCTTGGTACTTTGCTCAATTACATTTCATGCAGTTGGGGCCAAATGACTACTTCTGGCTAATGGCATGTAACCAAAAGTGATATGTGCCACTTCTCGATCTGGTTCTTAAAACTTTCTTTCCTTGTCTTTAGGACTTAGCATAAGACAGATTGCTAGATACATGAGACTAGGGCTCTGAATGACAGTGTGGAACAGACTCTCTCCCAGCCCTTAAATCTTCATTCACTCTTCATTATGAAATTAATAATTAAAAGCTCAAAAAAGAAGATCTTTGTTAATCTTACATTAGTAAAACTTAGAGGTGTTTGTTATCATAGTTAGCATACCTATACAAATGAAAATTGAATGCAAAGTCACAGTTAATTGGATCTATGGATTGACAACAAATACATAAATAGCTTATTTTAGATACTAATTTTCAATGAACAAAATGATATTTATTACAAGTAGATCAATGTTTATGCTCTGGACATAATTACTGTAGATTTTACTGGCTAAGAAAAATTAAATGTAAATTTGATTTTTACTTAGTCCAAAAAGGAATTGAAGTAAGCAATCATTAAAGTACTGTCCAGTTTATCAATTCAATTTTATCCATTTAAGAATTTTTTTTGAGCATATTCTATGTACTAGATAGGGTTCTAGGCTGCAAAGGTATGTCAGTGTGCCATATAGGTGACCATACTTATCCTCATGGAATTTATCTTTTAGTAGCAACAGTCCTTAAGCATTATAAAAACTTATCAGTTATATTATAACTGATAAAATGCTATTGGGAAAAATGGAACAAGTACTAAGAGATTAAGAGTGTGGAGGTATGGTGGAGGGGATGCACTTTTAATGGAGGTGGTCAGAAGCGGCTACATTGAGGACAAAACATTTGAGTAAGACTTGAAGGAGATTAAACAGTGAGCACAGAACATTTGAGACACAGAAAACAGTCCTTGCTAAGGAAGTAAGTGGGGACATATCTAGTGTATTCAAGGCAAACGAGAAAGTTAGTCACTAGAATATAAAGTTAGAGAGTGTTTTGAATTTGCTTGGGCTGCCATAAGGAAATATCACAGATGGAGTAGCTTTAATGACACAAATTTATTTTCTCATAATTTTGGAGGCTAGATATCCAAAATCAAGGTGTTGGCAAGTTTGGATTCTTCTAAGACCTCTTTCCTTGGCTTGCAGATAGCCTCCTTCTCATTGTGTCTTCACCAATCCTCTCTGTCTATGTTGTCTGTGTCCAAATCTCCTTTTCTTGTAATATTACACCAGTAATATTGAATTAGGGCCTCCTCTAACAAACCTGTTTTAACTTAATTGCATCTTTAAAGGCCCTATCTCCAAATAAAGTCACATTCCGAGGACACTAGAATTTAGGGCTTCGACATAGGGATTTTGTCAGAGCAGGGGGCGGAAATCTAGTCCATAACAAAGAAGTTTTGTGTCCTGGTTCATGTAGGTCTTTAGGAAATTGGGTTTTCACTCACTGAATAAAATGGAGAGCCATTAAAGGCTTTGAGCTGAGGAGCGATGTAACGGGACTTACGTCTTAACAGTAGCATGTGTTGGGGTCAGGGAGAGAAACAGAAGCATGAATTAGAAAGCTGTTAATATAGTCCAAGAAAGATATTAGGCAGTTTAGACTCACCTATAAACTGCCCAGTGTTGATACTGCTGGATTAGGTCCTAGGAAATCATTTTATTAAGTTAAAACTCTTAAGATTTGGAGGACAAACGAAAAAATATATATATATTTGTTTTATAGATAGGGAAACTGAAGCTTAGATTAAAAAAACCTTTCTAAATATTCACAACTTCTTAAAGCAAATATTATGTTCAAGAATATTTGATTTTTCTCCCAGATATGTGCACTACTCATTCATTCCATTCAGGTATCAATTCAAAAGTACCTTTCTGAGATTTCCCTGACTACTCCACATGAACTTGTAATCAACTCCCTCATCCCTGCCTACCTCCAACCCCTTACTGTGCTATATTTTTCTCTATATTACTGATGTACATAATTTTAATTTTATTTATTTGTTTATTGTCTAAATATCTCCTCTAGAATATAAACTCTAAAAGGTCAAGAACATTTTAGTGATATATATATTTAGTTATATATATATATATGTGTGTGTGTGTGTGTGTGTGTGTGTGTACAGAATTTTACATTTTTATTTATATATATTATTAGTTTGGTAGTACTATCTAAGTTTAATTGTTTTCTTATTGAAAAAAATAGATTTTAGGAGAAGGTGTGCTATACATTTGGGATTTTAGAATAGTGTTTTAACTTTCAAGTAAAATTTCTGATGAAAATTTTTTTTAAGTTTATTGGGGTAACTGGTTAAAAAGATTATATAATTTTCAAGTGTACATTATCTTTTGACATCTATATATTCAACTGTGTTTTTACCACCCAAAGTCCAGTTTCCTTCAGCTACCATATATTTGACCTCCTTTACCCCATCTACCATCCCCCTCCTCCCCACCCCGCGAGAAAACGCTAGTCTAGAGTCCTCTGGTAACCACTAGTCTATAGTCCATGTCCATGAGTCTCTGTTTGTCCTGTTCATTTGTTGTTTTTAGATTTATATCCCACATATAAGTGATATCATGTGATTTTCAATGTTTTCTGTCTGGCTTATTTCGCTTAGCATGATTATCTTGAGGTCCATTCATGTTGTCACAAATGGCAGTATTTCATCTTTTCTTATGGCTGAGTAATATTCCATTGTATTTATGTACCACAACTTTTTAGCCAATCTATCATAGGACACTTTGGTTGCTTCCATGTGCTGGTCACCGTGAATAATGCTAATATGAACATTGGTGTATAAATTATCTTTTTGGATATGGGTTTTCAAGTCTTTGGGGTAAATACCCAGTAAGGGATTGCTGGATCATATTTTAGATCAATTCTTAGTTTTTTGAGGAACCTCCATACTGTTTTCCATAGTGGCTGTACAAATTTGCAATCCCACTAGCCGTGTATAAGGGTTCCTTTTCCTCCATATCCTCTCCAACATTTGTTATTACTTGTCCTGTTGATGATAGCTATTCTAACAGGTATGAGATGGTATCTCATTGTGGTTTTGATTTGCATTTTCCTAATAGCTAGCAATGTTGAGCATCTTTTTCTGATGAAATTTTTAACACAATTATTTGACCAGCAGATCCTTCTCTTCTTTTAGAAACAGAATTTTCTTATTCTATTCTCCCTTCCCCCAACTCCTTTTGGGAACTGCTATCACCCTCATTCTCCAGTCTAACCATTTAGTGCAAGGGGTTCGGCCACTTCATATGTCATTGTTCTCATTCCCTAGCGGGTTGGTCAAGGGATGACAGATCCAAGTTAGGCCAGTCAGAGTATTTTCAGTTTTTTAAGATTAAAAATGAAAGGGTTATTCCTTTTCCAATGACAAAAACGAACAGTTCTGCCTGGAAGAAGTTGATTTGCAGAAAGAAATAATGAGGCAGATACTTAGAGACTCAGATATGAGTGCTGGTGGGATTCAATTCCTTGACTCCTGTTGTATTCATATCCACATCCTTTCTGCAATTTGTTTGTTCTCCCTTTCTTGTATTCTGAAACTAATAAAGTTTCCTCTTGCCGACTTAGTTTACTTTAGATTTTTATTATCAGCAGATACATGATTTCAGATTAATATACTATCTACAGTAAGTACCTACCAAGTGTCTACCAAAGTTGTTATGATTCCCACATTTATATCATATCTAATAAGGAGGTGTGAAAATACACATGAAAGAAAATCATTTACAGTTTTACTTTTTTAAAAAATTACTATTTCTAGAAAAGGCATTGCTACAATCTTCCTCAAAGTACAAGAAAACAAATGATCCTTTGTGGGTGAGCCATCACGCCTGTGTGCTCTTGGTAAGGATCAGACACTTGTCATCATGGCTTACAACACATATTTGAATGAGATTCTTAAGGAAGGGCTCAATTGATAGAGATAGAACCTTTTTATGAATCTGACCTTTGAAACCAGCATAGTGGGCAATAACCATTAACAGATCAAATATGAGAAATGTCAGGTGTGGAATAAGCCCTGACAAGAAATATTTCATCAGCCTAAGCCCTTGAACAATCACTGAGGCCATTCTGTAGGTACCCTTCTCCCACATGCAGTGATAAGGATGATGGGTTACTTCTTTTACCGCTGCCCTCCTTAGCTCAATGTTCGGCTAAAGGGAGATCAAATTGACTCAAGTGTACCATAATTCTGAGAACATTGCCATTGTGAGGTGACCCAGATCTTTTATTATTGCTTTATTGCCATAGAGAGTGCTGATAGAGAAATAAACTTAATATTTTTAAATACTCAATCTTGTATTTGTCTAGACTATGTTTAGTGTATAATGGTTTTGCATATTCTTTTGCCAGAGGCATCTTCGACCAGTTTCCCCAAATCTATTTTTCCAGTTGTTAAGTACATCTCACACCTTCAGAATTAAGGTTACTGTGGAACTGATAGCTGGAAGTCAGATTAAAAAAATACATATTGATGTGGTATGCACAGAATTACTATTCTAATACTTTTCAGTGACCACATTTGACTTACAGTTCTGTCACTTTCTTTTGATGCAGCTGCCAATTAACCAGTCTGTTTGTGAAAGAATAGTAGTAGGCCTACTAAACAATTTAAAATAATGACACAATATATCTGCAAAGACCTGTACTGTTAGCCAAATAGTTCCTCCAAATGTGTTTATTTCCTGACTTGTGACTGCATCTGCTAAAGACCCAGTTGTTGTTGAAATTAGAAATCCCATTAGTGACACATTCAGGAATGTCTTTAATATAAACTCTGGTTCTGAATTATGGGGGGAAATCACTGGATATTGCTCTGTCTGTGGCAATGACGCCTGAGCTCTTTAGTAAACAATCCATCACCATCTGCAGTTCAGGGGAAACATAAATTGCATGCATCATCTAGCACCCAATAAACACTAACAAGTAATAATAACAAAAGTTGAAGTGCAGGTTTGTAACTGCAGGGGAATAAGACTGGGTACTAAAAGAGAAGGAAATATTTGAGTTCTCTTCGTAACAGCTACTTCTGTCTTCTTTCTTAGGAAGTTTTATTTCCTTTGCACCCTTGTACTTTCATCCTGATGACATGGCTATTATTTTATAGCAGTTTCAAGCAGTTAATTAATGAACTGCACACAAGTGACATGACACCACCTTGCCCAATTATCTCTAGCATCTATTTTTACTGTACAAAGCACTACCGCTTTGTGACTTGTCTCCGCAATGGCTCAGGAGGCAGTTACTTTAATAGCCAAAACAATGCAACAGTAGTGCCTCACTGGTGACACAGAGTAATTGTAAATCACCATGTGAGATCTCATAAAGCTCACCATAAAAGCCTGGTCATATCATGTAATAAAAGTGTTCTTTTCTACTGAGTTAAGCAGCTATCACTCAATTTACCATGTAATCTCATGAGCCCCAGGCTCATTAGCTTATCTACGATGGGATGGGATGTGGCATGAGAATACCGTAAACACATAGAACCAAAGAGTCACCAATACTTTTTGAAAATGTCCTTGTAGTGCTTTATAAAATTGAGAAAACTATGCTGTCAGGTTGTTATATATCATTGGTTCAAGCTGCTTTATTTTCACGTTGCTTTTTCTCTCTAATCTATCCTCTTCCCTCTGGTCACTAGTGTTTTTGGACTTCTAACATGTTCATACCCACAATTTGGCTGTTCATTTTGTCTGCCCATGTAACTACACTGATTTTCTTTTAGAGTTTGTGATAGTGGTCTTTGTTTAATTAAAAATCATCTTACGTATAAAATAGACCCAATGTTTTGTCCAGAAACAAAAATGTTAGTTTTGAGTAAGCCAAGGGTAAATTTTACAATTTACTTTTGTGTAAGCAAAATTCACCATAGTGACAATATACTTTCTTGACACAAATAATGAAAAGACATAGGTATACTCTGTGGTTGATATATTTAATAGAATATTTTATTACGTTCATCTGTAAGAATGCCCATCCTGCCATTGGTAGAACTAAGTAAGAATCGCAAATTTTATCATCTAAAAGGGCACACTGGTAGTATTTGTATGTCAGTTGTAACAGAATTTTTCATTATACTTATATTTCTCCAGTAAAGTCATATCTATAGGACTAAAATATTTCATATATATTATTAAGATTATTTTTATGAAGCAGCCTTGTTTACAAAATAGGTAGCCTAGGATCTAATTTTCTGCCAGCTACCATTTATGAAAAATTTATAAATTTATAAAAAATAAAAATAAATAAAAAAGAAGCTATACTATTATTTACTTTTTTCTTAACATTTGAGAATATTCTTGCCTATTCTCTAATAAGTTCCTTTGAAGATCCTTTTCATATTCTTAAATTCTACCTGACTATTACATTCTATCTACTATAGTTTTTAAAAATATTTTTATTATTTAATAGGTATTTATTAAGTAGGAGTCATTTTCAAGGAAAAGTACCAAAACTTGCTTTCTAAAATACTATTTGCACATACAATAAGTCATTTTAGGAAGCAATATGTGCCAATAATATTGCTGTGAATTTTGAAACTCCTCTCTTAAAATTATCTTTAGAAAAATATTTTAAGACATGTAGAAAAACCATGTATAACTTTTATTTTATTTTTAAATCAAAACAAATATTAAATGCTTGAATCCTTCAGATATCCATTAACTCCCAAGGGATTCTGACTCATTCTAAAATCTACTCTACTAGAAGAAAGCAACTGAGGTTATACATCTGATTGGTCTATGGATTTGATGGTTAATCAAAAAAGGCATTGACATGACAACCATATTGAAATAAACTGATGACTTAGTAAAATAAGACCTTCAAAGTATATAACTTTTTATTTCCCTTCTAATATAGTTAAAATTACTCAGAACCATTATTTTATAGTAATACCTTGAATAATGAGATCACCATGAAACAATGATATATTTTAATTACTTGAGTAAAAGAAACATGTAAATGTAAGACCGCATTTGTATAGGTTATAGAATAACCAATTATGAAAATATTCTCACTTAAAGTGTAGGTAATATGTTTTGTTTACTGAGAAAACTTTAAGAACAAAGAGGCAAAATATGAATTATACATTACATATTTTAACATAGACTTCTGAATCTATTGTTTTGCACAAAAATATGACATTTTCTTACCCGCTAAATATGGTTAAAGTTTGTTCTTATAGTATAAGTTATTTAATTATATCATAAGTGGATATAGGTGTGTGTATTTTAACTTGGTTGATATTTACTAGCTAAACTTTTACATTAGATATAGAATGAATTGTTGGCGTTTTATATATTTCCCAGGAGGTCTCTGGTGGCAGCAGATGCTAGCTTAAATTGAAAATACTTTGTTGATTTATTGTGTCAAAGCTACATCTAGTATTAATCTACTTGGCCAATACAAATGTCAGGAAAGATAAACACCTCCTTTGATAAATAAATTGACAATTGATTATTTATTGAAGGAGGATAGATTGCAGGAATAAGATTCATAAACACAGACATCATCTTACACATGTTTAGAATCTGATATAGATAAATTTCTATGCCATGGTGTATTATTTGTGTTGCCCTGGGGAAAAAAAAATATTGCAAGAATGATGATGCCATGGAATGTTGAATGGAAGCCTTGTAACTACCAAGGATGGTACAAATTATCTGTGATTTACACACTGCCTGAAGCAGGGATAATATATTTGCTATCAGCAGTCAGAAAAACAAAAGTGGGATCACTAAGTTGGTCCTTCTATTAGAAAATCCACGTGAGCATATAGTTACCAGAATGTGAAACATTATTGGAGGTTCAAACTGATAGTAGGTAAGGAACCCAGGCAGTTTATAGTTTTTAACACATGTGGTAGAGATCTCCTTTAAGAATGTAAGATGGACATACAATGAGAGAAGAAACTCACATTTATATAGGCCTGCTAAGAGGTTTATGTGCCTATCCCGTTGACATGACAACCATAGGTTCATTCAACAGTTATTTTCAGGAAGCTACTTTATGTCAAGCAATGTTCTAGCCCTTGAGGATTCCACAGGGGCTTAAAGAGATAGAGTCATTGTTCTCATGGATTTATGTTAGAATTTCTCAACCTTGACACTGTTACATTTTGGTCTAGATAATTCATTGTGGTGGAGACTACCGTGCATTTCTCGGATACTGAACAATCTCCCTGACCTCTTCCCACTAGATGCCAGTAGCTGCCATGCAAGTTGTGACAACCAAAAAATGTTTCCAGACATTGCCAAATGTCCCCTAGGAGACAAAATTGCCCCCATTTGAGAACCACTAATTTACATTATATTGGGCTGATGACACAGTGAATCATTTAACAAATAAATAATGCCATTTCAAATAGTGAGAAACATAATAATGGGAAAGAGAGTTACTGGAGGTGGTGGTGAAAAGGAGGATTTGTACAGAATGTACAAGCTACTGGAAAGGTCTCTCAAAGATAGAAGTCTTATGAAGATACTAAATAACGTAAAGATCTAAGAGGTTAGAGGCAGAGTAATAGCAAATGCAGAGGCTGTGGATATGAAGAATCCTAGCCTAGAGAGGTTTCTTCATTTGCTCAAGGTCATATAAAACCTGAATAGAAGTCAGATCTGTCTGCTTCCTGATCTTGTGTTCTTTGCATGACTCTCTAACACCTCACTTTAAATCAAAGCAATTACAATTCAAATGTCATAGAGTGGAAATGTGGTGAGTTCTGCATGTGGAGCAATGATTTGAACACAAAGCAAAAATACACTAGTAGCTACCGTTGGTTAGAGGATTTGAGAAGAAAAATGATGATATTAACAGAAGAATATAGTCAGGAAACATAAATTTCTCACAAAACTAACAGAACATTTAATATGCAAAATATTAATATAATGATCCATGTACCTTCCTCTTTTTCCTTCCTTCCTCATAATAAAATCTATTAGAGACATATTTTTTTCCAAAGAATAGTTTTTACAGGAAACCACACTGGGTGGCATAGTAATGTGACATTAGAAAGTCTTTTTATCTGATAATAGTTCATTCTAAAATATAATGTATCTCTGACACTATAAATTAAAATATATGTTGACAAAGCAATATTGCCTTTTATACTAGATAATATACTTGTTATAGATTTATAGTTTGTACATAGTATTAAGTGGCCCAGATAGAGATATTTCAGTGAACTCTTGGGAAAGACTATAACATATTTCCTGCCGACTTCTGTTTTCCATGGCTTTTTATTAAGAATTATGGAATATTTAGTCTTTGATTCTTTAATTATAATTGACAAGTGTCTCTGAAATTGTAAAGCAATTAGGAAGCCTGTAGTTATTTTCTTATAGTATCAGTGCTGGTGGACTTGATTTTTCTAGGGTGTTTATCATGCCCTATTTACTTCCATTTATCATTTCAGATTGGATCCCTCAAGGATAATATTCTAGCTGTGACCAAAACGTCAGGGCACAGATGAAGGTAAGGAGCTCAGAGAATATACAGGTAAGTTTATATACATGGCTATTTTCTTATTCAAGCTGAGAAGGATGTGGTGTGGGTGGTAGAACCCAAATCATGTTTGAGGTGAATATGAAAGAATCTTCTTTACTATACATGTGGTGCTTTTCTGTTATTTTTCCAACATTTTTGTTATTTCTTGCTCTATTAGTAAAGTTCCTGAGAATAACTTGGTACTGAAATGTGTGGTAACACTCTAAATACAGCAAGGCTAGACATTAAACAGTTAATTCCAGAATATGTAAGATGAGTCTGTAAATTTCAGGTGAGGCCTCTCTATACCTAGCCAGCTTAGTAATGAGTTTTGATTTAGTAAGTTCCTATGATTTAAAAAAGGAAAAAAAAAAAAAAAAAAAAAACGGTTAAAATGATTATAGCTCTATGTTTTAAAATTCACTCGAAAATAATTAATTGGGTTTTAGAGCATGAAAGGACTGAGCTTTTGAATTATCTAGTGGTCTCTATTTCATACATAATATATAGGAGGCGCTGGAAGGTAAAGTAACTCCTTAAGTTTCCTTAGAAAGTTTGTGGCAGATCCAGGATGGAACAAAGGCCTTCTGACTCTCAGGTGACGGGCTCTTTCCATTATACCATGCTCTGCTATGATGATCTGTCAGAGATATTCAAGCACAGGCACAATGACTGTCAGTCAACCTGAATATAATCCACTAAATTATGCTAATTCCCATAAAAACTAAGATGACACATAGCTGAAGGAATCCCCACTAGGATTTTGTTCATATAAATTTGCCCATTTATGGCAAACTCATCCTACTCTTTGGAATCTTTTTGTTCTATTTATGCTATCCCTAGTGTCATAAACCCAGAAATCTCTAGGATTAAAGGAGGAGAAAGTGAGGAAAAATGAAAGAGTAACGAAAATGGTGCTCTTTTCCACATAAGTTAGTATTTTTGTAACGAGTACCTGTAGTAAATAAAATGAGGAAGACAAGAAATGGCATGCCCTGGCATCCAATAAGTTTCATCAGTATCAGAGCCAAATGGAGAAAGTTCCTATTCTTAAACAGATCAGAGGAAAAGGAAATTTGCATGTAGTCATATAGTTCTGGTAACAAGGGCTTTTAGTGGTTAAAATAATTTAGCAAATGCAATATTACCATGTAGTCAATGAGGCTTTAAATGTAATGAAAATGTGAAAAAATAAATAAATAAATAAACCCTGGTGTTTGGAATATCCAATAACTGTTACTACTATTATTTTCAGTTTCAATTTGTTAAAAATGCTTTAAAATTCTCAAAGAAGACAAAAAGCCTTGGTTACTTTAGAAAACTGGTTCGTTTTTTGTTTGTTTGTTTGTTTGTTTTTGTTGTTGTTGTTTTGCTTAAAGAAGGTAATATCAGGGAGAGAAATTCTATGGGAAGAAGCAGCTATCAAATTGGTGGCTGGAATGCCTGTGAGTAAAGACTTTTGTTTAGCAATCAGAAGGCCAAATTCAGAAGTGAATGAAGAGAAGCGATTTGGGTAATCCCATGCAAAAAATGTTTTTTAGAGGGTTTTTTTTTTTTTTTCCTTTTCCTTGGTCAGGAGACTAAACAGGATATTTCCTTCTAAGTAATCCTCTAAATTTTTGCCAGGGTTATTTTTTAGTATAGAAATTTCTTAGTATAGAAATTTCATTATCCCATGTCACCATTTAATATTCTACTGTGACTCTTAATTCAAATTCAAAATAAATTTTTATTTAAAAACTATTTAAAATTGAATATTGTCAGTGTGCCATTCCAGACCTTTTCCAACATCCAAGGCTTTTCTCCATGGCTATATAATTCTTGGGTTTTATACACATTAGGCTCCTTATTACCATACGTGCAAAATGCTCTCGTACTCGAATACCTTAACTCACTTTCTTCTGCCAGGCATCTCCAACTCTCTTTTTCCGACTAGAGACCATTCTTCAAAGCCCAATTTAATTGTCTGCTCTGGAACCTTCCCTAACACACTTCGAAATGTCTTCTTCTGTGCATTTGTAGCATTTATACATGACTCTATGGATAGATCCTATGATGAGGGACTAAGGTTATGCACATGTGAGTATAGACTTTGCCTTAGTCATTTTCCGATTCCTAGCACCAACTCAGTGCTTGACACATTATGTGTCATCAATAGATGCTTTAAGAATGAACAGGTTAAAGAATGCATGCACTTGTTGAAGCCCAATTCAAACACATAACAATGAACAGGAGCAAGAGAATGCTGTGTGCTTGTCTCACAGACATTTGTAGACCGATGAGCGCTATTAAGCTAAAAGCAACATCAAAGGCAGCTTTAAAAGCAGAAAGAAGTCACAGCTTAAGGGGGAATAAAAAAAGTAGAAATAAGTTTTTCACGTCTTTGCTTTAAGGGTTATTCCATGTATAGTGTAGGATTATGGGCTGACTGTATGCATTTGAACCTCAAGCCTTTTTAAAACAAAGAAATTTTCAAAGGCAATTACTTTAGCTACCTTCTTTTGGCTCTTATGCTGAGTTTTCACCCCAATATGTCTCTAATTTTCTCTAGATTAATTGGTCCCGGTCATGCTTTTCTAAATACACTGTACCTGTGGACAAATGCAGTTGACCCTAGTCGAGCGATCCCTCAGAAATAGATAATGTGATTAGATCCAATATCCAAAAAGTCTCTTCTACCACACAAACCAATAAAATGTTTGATTCTGACGGGGGCCTAAAACACTGCAATTGAATGCCATCATTTTGGATACTTTTTGCTTCAAATAACAGAATATCCATATACAAGTCTCTTTAATGTCTGTTATTTATCTCATATGTGAAAGTTCAAAAGTAGGAAAGCATTGGTTTAACAATTCAAAGATGTCAAAGACCAAGATTGTCCCCTACTTTTCTGTTTTCTGTCTTCTAGATGCTGGCTTTCATCTTGGCCTAGTTTATTGTCTCAAGAAGCTCCTTCAGGTATCATGACTTTGAAAAGCAGAAAATTGGAATCACCATTTGTCTATGCTGGAAATAAAGTCTATTTATTGTACCTAAGTACATCAACAAATAACAGTGCCATCATCAAATGGCAGGTTCCAGAATTATAAACATAACCCTTGACAGACATACAGGGTCTTTTACAACTTTAATTTATTTCCATTATGGTTATTGTAGCATAATGATACATAGGAATCTGAACTTTTCAGACACTAGGTAGCATGAGGTTGTAAGAAGAGTGAGTCTATGATAAATATTTTTATATAAGTTAATTTTGCAAGCATGAAAGATAATGATGATGATTATATGAATGAGGGATGATTTAAATTTTTTTTAAAAGGCTAAAGTTGTTATCAGGACAAACATTTGTAAAACAAAGGCTAGGTCTGAACTGCTTATGTTATTATAATAAAAGTACTAGAAATTTTGCTTTAATAAATTTTTAAAAATTGGTTAATCTTTCTTTATTTAAAATTTCCTAAGATATTTTCAGGATAAAAATCTAAAACCACTAGTTATAATGAATTAAAATAAATCAATAAAAGATATTTAATGAGTTTTTTAAACTTTTAAAATATACTTTCTTTGCTTATTTTTAAGGGAAGTTTCTTAGAAGACTAACCCACACTAGAGAAAAGTTCTTTTAATTTCTCCCAATGTAAATACGAGGCCTTACTTTTTTCCTTCTTCTTTAGTCTAAGAAGTCATGTTTGTTTTTTAATTCCTGCAGAGAAAGACTTAAAGTAACTGCTGCTCACAGCTTGAAAGAACAAGACCTTCACTACTTTTTCAGTCTTTCCTCCCCAGAGGTAGCCCGTTGCTTTAATAAGTTGAAGCTTTAACCCTAATGATTTTTTTTTTTTAATTTGGTTTAAAGTTAAAGGGTAGAAAGGCAAAACCCAACTATTTCTTTCTTATCTAAGAAATTTATCATTTAAATATATATTGTGCTAATAAGTTATCATATGTCCCATAAGCAAAATCATGAAAAGGAGATGATAGTAAATATAGTATATCGTGGTTTTAAAAATTGTTAACATTTCTCATCAAGAAAGCTAAAAAATGTACTTTTATAACACTAAATTCTCAGGCATTTTAAAATCAAAGCAGGAGGTCTATGACCCCTTAACTTGCATCTGGACTGGCCTTAGTGATTTATCTATAACTTAAAGAATGCTATAGAAGTGATACTGGATGGTTTTCAGGGGATGATGGGGAAAGGTCATGCAACTTCTGCTTAATTCTTTTGGGATGCTCACTCCAGGGAAAGTCAGCTGCCATGTAAGAAGTTCAACTATATAGAAACTACTATGCTGGAGTCATCTCATGTGGGCACTCTTGCCAGCATCAACTGCAGCCATGTGAGTGAGCCATCTGGACATGGCACAGTTGAGCCTTCAGATGACTGCAGCCTGACCTACAGCTGACTTGCCACCTACATGAGGGACTTAAAGCAAGAAGTATCTGGCCAATTCCTTCTCAAATTCCTGACTCATATTTCATAAGTCCATCCAAATATCTGCCTTAAGCTACTATTTTTAGAGTAATTCAGCAACAATACTGCTAGAAATTTCAGTAAAAATTGTTTTAAATCAGTTTTATAAGGACAAGGTGTAGAACAAATTGTTCAAAATACATACCTTTCAGTGACCAAAGACAATTTACAGGGGCTCTAATTTATTCTTAATTGTACTTTAGCTTATACTTTTTGAGAAGAGAAATCTGAAGCTGATTTTTTTTTTATTTAGATGTAGTTTAATTTTGAAGGAATATTAAGTCCTCAAAATCATTGTAATCTAGTCACAAGAAAGAATATTTTCAGCTTTCCTATGTGAGATAAGACAAGATCAAGCACAAATACGAACTCTCATAAGGAGAAGTTCTTCCATTATTTTGAAGTAAATTTATATAATTTTTTTCGATATTTCTAATTTGTCTTACTTCAGGTACTGTTAAACAAAACAAAAAATTGAGCCCAAATATTAGAAAATAAATGAAAGGTGATCAAACTTCTTTTCAGAACCTAGAAGATGAAGAAATTTTCAGTCACTAGTCATAAGAAGAAAGGAAATAATTATAGGTAGTTGGAAATAAAGAGATCAGAATTATTGATGTAATTTTGTGAATTATCAGGAAAAAAGTACTGTTAAAGCTATAAAAGTGAATTAATTCTCCAAAGAAATAAATAGATTATGATCAATAAACATGTATACATAGTAGGCATTCAATAGATATTGATTTAAGGTGTCAAAAACTGAAGACAGTTCTGAAAAAAAAGAAAACATTTGGAAAAATTTTTTGTTTTTACTTCTAAATATCACTCTTTCATTGCTTTCTCTTTGTCTCACTGTACCTCCTTGTTACTCTGTAAATTCCTTTTTTCTACCAGCTCTTTTCTGTTTTTTCCTCTCTGGTCTCCTTAAGTATTTTGTTTAGTTTCTTTTTTTTCTCTCTTTCCTAAATACAAGTCTGAATGTTAGGGCCAGAGTGGTATTTCTCTTGTATCCCCAGAAAGGACTCAGGCTTCTTCTACTTTCCTGCTCTACCTACCGTCCTAATCATTTGTCTTTCAGTCTCATGGCCATAAGTTGGCAGTTTATTTAAAGACTTGATTGTATCACTGTTTCTGTTAGGAGGAAGGTGGAAGGGGAAATGTGAAGGGTAATTGTGCAAAGAGAATAGTCTGCTGAATGAAATCTCTGTAAATTTTTTTTTAGAATAAAATCTTGCCATTTGCACAAACATGGATGGATATACAGGGGGTGGGGAATTATGCTGAGTGAAATGAGTCAGACAGAAAAAGATAAATACCATATGATCTCACATATATGTGAAATCTAAGAAACAAACTAAATGACCAAACAAAACAGAAACAGACTCAAATACAAAGAACAAACTGATCACTGCCAGATCAAAAAGGATTGGGGGTGTGGGAAAGTTGAAAACGGTGAATGGATTAAGAAGTACAAATTGGTAGTTACAAAATAGTCATAAGGATCTAAAGTATAGCATAGGGAATATAGTCAATAATATTGTAATAACTATATATGGCATCAGATGGGTACTAATCAGAGGATCACTTTGTAAATTATATGTGTCTAACAATTATGATGTAGACCTAATACTAATGTAAAATAATATTGAATGTCAACTGTAATTGTAAAAAACTAAAACTGGAAAAAAGTATTCTTTAAAATAATTTATTGAACTGATTGCTGTGACATTGGTTAATAAAATTATGGAGGTTACAAATATGAAATTCTATAATACATCATCTATATATCACACTGTGTGTTCACCACCCGAAGCCAAATCTTCTGTCACCATATATTTGACTCCCTTTACCCTTTTCTACCTTAATCTGCATCTATTCTTAATTTTTTGAAGAATCTCCATAAAGTTATCCATAGTGATTGTACCAATATACATTCCTACAAGCAGTTTATGAGTGTTCCTTTTTATCCACAACCTCTTCAGTACTTGTTATTACTTGTCTTATTGCTAAGAGACATTCTAACTGGTGTGAAGTGGTATGTCATTAAGGTTTTGATTTGCATTCCCCTAATAGCTAGTAAAGTTAAGCATCTTTTCATATATCTGGCCATTTGTATGTCTTCTCAGGAGAATTGTCTGTTCAGGTCCTCTGACCAATCTTTTAATTGGATTGTTGGTTTTCTCATTGTTGAGTTATATGAGTTCTTTATATATTTTGGATATTAACCCCTTATCAGAGGTACCGTTTGCAAATATCTCCCATTTGATTGGTTGCCTTTTTGTTTTGTTGATGGTTTCTTTCACTGTACATAAAATTTTAGTTCTATATAGTCCCATTTTATTTATTTTTGTTTTTAATTCCCTTGACTTTGAGGTCAAATTCATAAAATCCTCTCTAAGACCAAAGTCCATAAGTCTAGTATCTGTGTTAAAAAGGATTCTTAAATCTCATCCAGAAGACTCTTGTTTATAGCATTTGACCATAAGAATAATCATTGCTATAAAAGAGTCTTAGGAATTAAGTAATAGTTTCTGAACACAAAAAAAATCCAATAATCCTTTTCAAACTAGAGCTCTATAAGGTAAGAAGAAGACAAAAAAAAAAAAAGATACTTACAGGCCAAGAGCAGTTTCTTCTTTATGTCTTAAGGTAGAAATCTAAGAGTCATCCTCAAATTTTCAATCTCCTTTAAGCTCTTTGGAACTGTTTCTCCATGCGCCAATTACTCAATAGGTTTTATCAATTCCCCCATCAAATCTGCCATTCTCTCTTTTCTCTTTCCATTGTACCGCTATAGTAAGTAGATTGAATGTGAGCTGCACTACAACCCCCCGTCCCCTGCCCCCAAATGTCCATATTCTAATTCCTGGAATCTGGGAAGTTTACCTTAATTGGAAAAAGGGTCTTTGTAGATGTAATTAAGTTAAGGATTTTGAGAGGAAGAGATCATCCTGGATCACCCAGGTAAACCCTAAATGCATTGATCCTTATAAGAGACACACAGGGGAAATTTGAAAGACAGAGGAATGGAAGGCCACGTGAAGATGAAGACAGAGATTTAGTGATATAGACACAGACAAAGACTGCCAGGAGCCAACAGAAACGGAAGATGCAAGCAACAAAATTTCCCACAGAGTCTTGGCGAGAGCTCAGCCCTATCAATAACTTAAGTTCAGTTTCTACCCTCCAAACTGTGAGAGAATAAATTTCTATTATTTTAAGCCACCAAGTATGTGCTAATTTATTATAACAGCTCCAGGAAATTAATAATACAACTACCTTAATCTGCATCATTTTTATTTTATTTTTTTTGGTCTGGTTTATTGCAACAATACTATATTGTTTTCCTCCTTTTGTTCTTACCCTAGTCCCATCTATATAGTCACTAGATTAGTCTTCTTATAGCACAAATTTGATTATTGCTTTGTCTTAAAACTTTTCAGTGGCACCCCACTGACTATACAGGATAACATTTAAATTCCTTCACAGGTCACTCAAAAGCCTTTACAATGAAGCCCCTGTCTATGCATATAAATTTGATCCTTACAGACTTAATTTGAATCATACATAGCTTCCTACAGTGCTGTGAGTTCCCTGGCTACACCATGATTCAATTTCTCTGCATGCGTCCTTTTCTCTCCCCAGAACACTCTCGTCATTCTCTATCCAATAAGCTTCTTCTCTTTGCGTTCAGATAAGTGCTTATTCTATGAACTCATGGTACACAATGCCATGATTTTTTTCTAACTTAGTTTGTCCCACTTAAATGTGAACTCCTTAAGGGTCTAGCAGATTTTTATTTCTACAGTCTAGGGAGTAGTAGCTGCATAAGTACTTAAAATATTTTTGTCAAATAATAAAAAAATGTGACATAGATTGTGGTCATTAGAATTGGATGCTGCAGAGGATATAAGTCCATTGAACACAGAGGAGCAGTCATTGGCTTCAGCTAAAAGTAAATGTTTAGATACCTTAGGGATGCCAATTTTGATAAAGATTTGGGTGCTGATGGCTGATTGCTGGAAAATTGAAAGTAGTAGGTGTCTAGGAAGTAAATAAAGTGACTATAGATCCTGAGTTCCAGAAATCTGGCCACAAAAGAAAGAAAAGTTATATGTGTCTATCATTTAACTTAGCTTCTGATATTATATATTTTTAAAAAAGAGTTTAAATTATGATTTATGATACTGGACATGTGTTGTTACAGCTATTTTTGTTTTCCTTTCTGGTATCTATTCCCCCTGCCTTTGCTAAGAGCATCCTGCTTTTATTGAGAAGAATTGCCTCTCCCTCATTTTGTATAGTCTTAATGAGACTGAAAATCAAATAGGTTTGGCTTATACTAATCAAGGTATAGTATGTGACTCAGCCTCGGCCACCAGATTCTCGTTGTTGGTACTTTGACCCCTGAAAGGAAAGATAGAGAAAATGGCTTAAGTTCCTTCATTCCAGAGAAGAGCCTTGATAAAAGAGATGAGTAGTTCTCGACATTTAAACTCTCACAGTTGCTCCTGTTCCTATCTTTTTTTCACAACCTGGTTTATTTTTCCATTGATTCTTGGAACTACCTGTCTTTCTCCCAACAAGTTTTCCTGTTTATGACAGCCATAGTCAATTTTTTGTAACTTACAACCAAAGAATCCAAACTCCCCTAACAGATAAACTTGTTTATCTAAAGTTTCATTTTGTTTTGGCTTGTTTGTTTGTTTTTGTTTTTTTGTTTGTTTGTTTTTGCTATTAATGTATGGGAAAGACCTTAAAGAAGTAAAAAAATAAAATTCTTTTGTGGAGACAAAAACTAATATTTGCACGATGGCTGCTATTCTTATTATGGCTCATATTAAGAAAGAAAAGAAAGAAAAAAATTGCCCTTTTCTGGGAGAAATTGAAAGAGTAAGTTTAAAGAAATAATTTCAGAAGTCTTTGTACTAAGTTAAATGTCACAGATTCAAGATTATTCAAATTTACACAGAGAACTACTTAGAGGAGATCAGCTAGGTAAAAACTGTGATGTTTGTCATTTCTAATTCCAGTAATTAAGTGCTGCTCTCGTTCTACTTGAAAAAGGCCTCTATGGAATTATATTAATGGCATAATGCAGAGTCAAAGAAAAAAAATCAAAACTATTATGAAAAAGAATGATATTGAAAAATTCATGAGCTGAAACCTTCAGAAAAGGAGAGTGTTTATGGTGATAGATGATCAGTGTTACTGGAATGGTACGTAGTCTTTTGTCCAGAAGGACATCCTACCTTTTATATTTATAAAATCTATATAATGCATTAGAAACATTCTCATCATGAAGATTACAATCGAGTGCTTTAACTGAAGTTTTTTTCATTACCATCTCAGTATTTAATGCTTATTTCTTCCCAAAATGATGATTGCTTGATTGCTGTTATACAGTGATTATTTTTGAGAGAGTCAATGTGAACATTATGACTAAAAGTGTTAATACTTTATCACTTTCAGAAGTGAAAAAAGTGTCCTGCTTGAGCCTTAAAGATGTGAACCTAACAAGTGGCAGTTATTCTTTGCCTGTATTACCCTGATTGTCAGCATTCTGACTACAGACTCTATTCAGTTATTTGTGACAGGGATATCTATAAACAGAAGGCAGGAAGGGCTGAGAAATTTCAAGGAAAGATAATTTGGAGAAACTGACTTAACGTCCTAGGAAATCAGGTAATTATATGATCTTAATCAAAATATTTAACTTCATTATTTCTCATTCTTTATCTCTGAAATGGAGATTATTTTACCTAATCTTCTTATCGTATGGAATTGCGATGAGGAAAAGAAATATAGTAGAGGAAAGCGTTTTACTAAAAAAATTCTATGTAAATGCAGAATACATTATTAATTGAGTCATAAATTACATAATAATTTAGAGGAGTGAGCTTCTCCACAAATAATAAATCTCATGAATTTGTTAAATCATAAATTAAATAAAAATTAAAAACAAAAATATATTCAAATGAAATAAAACATATAGAACTTAAAAAGCTATTATATATACATACTCTCCCCCAAATGCAAAATGCTTTAATCTTGCGTATCCTGGCTAATTCTTTTTGGAAAAAGAAAAAATCTCTAGCGAGATTGCTAACAATATATAATAAAATGTTTATTTGTTTTAAGCTCTAATATGAGATTTTCCTTGTGTCTATAGCCTATATTATCATGGGCTTTTACTCTTAATGAACATTGATTCATTTCTATTAGTCATGGTACAGAGGCTCTCTGATAAAACCTATCATTTTCTATTTTTGTTCTATAGCAAGTTGTAATGCAGAAGGGTGAAATACAATCTTTTTTTAAGTGTGTAGTTATCATGACATAACAATACATTAAAAGCTTCTTGTGGTAGGTTATGTTGGCTAATATAGAATGTTTATGAAGATGGCCAATATTTTTATAATTGCATTTTAATTGAGCCATATATAGCATAAAAGATAACTGTATATGTATTATCTACCTAAATAATATTTCAAGGTACATCTTTTAATTTTAGTTTTTATTGATACTGTCACACTTTGTGATTTTTCACAGCTGTTTTTATTTCATGAAAATCATTAATCCCATGAGCACGACTAGAGCTATAAGCATTTTATAATAAATTGTTATGATCATTAAACGCATGTAGTTAAGGATTTCTCTGCATCTATTTCCTTGTTCTTAGTTTTAAATTTTTCATCATCTTTATTAATTTTATATAGCAAATGTAATTTTTAAATTCCCCAATTAATAAGCTACATATGCTCTGTCTGTGCATTGAGAGTTGTCTTCCCACATCATTTCCGTGCGCAGTACACATCTCCTTCCTGGTATAGACTTTCCAGAAGCATATTTGCTCTCTTCCTGCTCACGTTGCTGATTACCTCCTATTCCTATCAGCATATCTGTGGTCCTTGCTGATTTCCCATCCTACTGCTACATCTTCTCCTCTTCAGGTCTCTCAAACAATGTTCCAATTTCATCTCCTCCTCTGTAGCTCCCCTGATTGTCTTTTCATCTTGCTTCCACTGTCTTTTCAATATAGTGCCTGTGATTGCCACAAGATGCTCGCTCTCACATTTGGCACTCGGTATTATTTATTCATTCATTATTCACTCAACCCAAAAGCATCTCTTTAGGACCTACTCATTACCAACATGGTGCTAGGGACTGAGGTTATGAAGAATAGCATGACGTAGTCAATTCTTTTAGGAAATTTAGAATAGCGTTCTAGATGGGAGATTTCAGAATTTGAAGGCCTAAAACAATGGTCTCTATTTTTTAAATTTCTGGACCCCAAGCAAAATTTTCTCTGGAAAATATCTTTTATGGGATTTATTTTCTTCCATGAATTCTTAAGTGATATAAAGATTGCTTTGGAGAGAGAAAAAACTTCATGAAATTTTAGTTCGAGGCTACTGACTATTGATATGTGACAATCTGTGAGTAAATACTAGCTATTACTTTTAGATTGATATTGAATCTCTGGAAAAATCAGTTCTTCATAAATAACAAAAACAATAATGAAATATTTTCAGAAAATAAACCACCACAGTTTGTATTATATTTGTGTCAGTTTTTGCATAATTAATCCTTGGCTTTATCTGACACCTGACTGTATATAAAATTCAGATTTTTTTTTTTTTTTAATTTACACAATTTATTGTGCTAGGTGCTCCACAGGGCAGCATTTCTGAAGCAATTCCAAAAAAAGCTAGACCCCAGGATCTATAAAGGTGTGTAGACTTAGCCCAATATAAACAAAATATGAAATCTAGACTAAACAACAAAATCCACAAATGATAACAATAGCAATTTTGCTTTGAATTTCCAGAAGGTTAGGGGAGAATTTTCCCTTCTTCTGAATCAATTTACCTTTATAAAAATAAAATTCTCTTTCATAGATTATATTTTATTTGCAGTGATCCCAGAGATCCTATAAAGTATACACATAGAGCCAGTATTCAGTAAGTGGAACAGTGTCACTCAACATATGAGTAAGACTCCTACTTATAGTGATTTTTTAAAAAGGCCAGATGGGAAACATTTTTCCATGATATTAATGAGGAAATTCTATCCTCACTGGAGCGGGAGGTTGGGGTTGGAGGAAGGAGTTTTTTGTATTACAAATGTCTAATTAAACTGAAGAAAAGGCAAATTATAAAGATCTGACAG
>NW_006441955.1:26645331-26662696 GCF_000325575.1 Pteropus alecto | reverse complement strand
TACAGTGGACCTCATAATATAAAAAGGAGGTAAAATAGTACTGAAAATGTAGACAGTGGCAATAGAAACATGGTGTTCAAAACAAGGAAACTAGTAGTCCTGATGAACTATGTTGTATGATGCTGAGTTTTGGCTGTCACAATTTCTGATAGACTTTGAGTAACTAAAATGCATCTGGAGAAAGACGGCCAGAATGGCAAATAGTCTGAAAATCTCATTTCTTAAAGGAACAATGAATTGATAGCTTGGAAAAGAAAACATCATAAGGGAATTTCAAGAGCTGTCTTAAAGTATTTAAAAGATTGTACAATTAAAAGATTGTACTCTTTAAGAGTGTAGATTTATTTATTTTTCCAATGGATAAAAAAGAACAAAATTGGTTGAAAGTTTTAGTGAAGCAGATTTCAATTCACTATTAAGAAGACTCAACTGTTAGAGTCATCAACGACAGTGTCTGGAAGGAGATCCTGTTGCAGCAGGCTCCTCCAGTTCTCCTCTTGAGGTATTGCCAGGTTGGCCCTGAAGGCTCAGAGGCTAAGACAAATGCTGACATATGAGGTTGTGTTAAGTAGTTTATTATCTGTCTGACTAAAACAGAGAAGGCCAAAGAATTTGGGCAAGGTAGTCAATAATTACTAAAAGCTTTGGTTAACAGACATGTGACAGTTTATTTTTTAAACTTAACTAATCTTTCTCTGTGTCTTTCTTTCTTGAAATTGGAATAAATTATGAATATCAGAATTTTCATATTTTGGATATCTACATTAGGCAGTCAGAAATAAACTCATGCACTAATTTTATTGTAGGTCACTAATGTATTTAACATAACAAATTTCCACCAGTCAAACAACAAAAGAGCCAGTGAGTCAAGTAAGTAGGCATTGAGCCTCACACTCCGTATATTCAAGTTCTTGCCTTTGAAAAGCTTATAATCTTATGGAAGAAAATTCTTAAACTCATAAATCAATTAGAGGTCATTACAAGAGGTTAAACTGAATAGACAAGACCAGTGGTTTCTCTTGTTTGTTTGCTTGTTTGTTTTTAAAAATATTAAGTAGAAGTTCTTGCTAGTTGGGTTTTCCAGGAGCAGACACTGAGCCTTGACAGGAAGTTTGGTACGTAACGTAGTGTGTTTATGAGGGGTTAACAACACCTGTGAAAGGGAGAGGGAGGAAGCAAGACTTAGCAAAAGAAGTTCAACTGTGACACGGTTCAGACAAAGCCTTACCCAAACTCACAAGGAGCTCTGCAGCATATATAGTCTATCAAAATTATCCAGCAGTGGATGACGTGTCCAGGCCTTTATACTCCTGCTTTGAGTAGCTGTCAGATATATTCCTGGGAGGAAAATGCCTTTGGTCAAGGTAGCTCTTTGTAACTGAAGCAAACTTTGAAACCTAGACTTGTGTCCATCAACGAAGTCATAATAAACTAATAAAACAATCTTCTTTAGCTAAAGCTGGTGTAAGAGGTCTAAAACCTCACCCCAACAACTTTCAAGATCATTCAAAGAAAAACAAAAGAACCCTAGAATCTCTAGTGGCAGAATAATAACAGGTAAAAGTTATATAGTGGTTGATAAGTGCCACATGCTTTTCTAAGTATTTTGTACACATATCTCTTTCAGTTCTCCCTTTACAGATAAAGAAACAGACACAGACAGGTTAAGTAATCTGCCCAAGGTCACCCAGACCTTTTAACTCTAGAGTCTGTACTCTTAACCACTACACTCTACTCTGCACATATAAGTCTTTATGTAAAATTTCATGAATAAGGCTCCAGGTCGGGTTTAAGGAAGAAGGTATGCTAACGAGGTGCCTTGAAGACTTGTAATATTAGAATTGGCATAATCCTCATTATGTAGTGGTGGATTCAGAGGGACAGCATCTGGGGACAATAGTCAATTATGCGCTCTAGTGCAGAAGATGTGAACTGTGAATGTTCATGGCTGCCACAATCTGTTTCTTCCTAATGAGCTTTTAGCTGGACTATATTCTTCTTTGTCATTAAGCATGGCAACTGAGTTCTTACCAACTGAATGTGAGCAGAATTGGGTGCAACTTCCAGGTATGGCCAATAAGGACTTATCCCTCAAAGTCATTCATTTCTTCTTCCATTTGAGCTTAAAAGCCATGAATATGTTTGGTCTACTTGATATTGCAATCTAGCCTACCCTAACTTAGATATTCTTCCCATTCAGAGAGTTTTAAAATATCTCTAATATTATTATTACATGTAAAGAATGCTGCTCACATATATGCCAGGACAGATGCTCTTCCTTCACCATGCTGACTTATTATTAACACTTGCTCTTTGGTTAGGAGAAACTCCAAATTTGTATCAGTGCATATATGTATTACTGTAGTTTGTGTGGTTAAGTGTGTAGTGGGAAATACAGCACATCGGACTCTATAAAGAAGATCGATTAAAATCTGGTATGAATGTGGGAGTAGGGATTGGAGGGGAGGTGTGGAGTGGGAGGGTGCAAGAATAAATAAAAATATGCCCAGCAATGTTGACAATGCTTCAAAAATGTCCCAGACAGCTGGCCACCAGGTTCATGCTGGTTATTCTGAGGGGTGTAGGGAGAGAAGTATAAGGATAAGTAAGTGTCATGGTGAGCTCTGCCATGTTCAGCCTGCTAGCTGTACTTTGGGATTTGTGAAGTTTCAAAACTGTTTTACAAAATACAGTTTCCCTTGTTGGCTCTAGATCCAACTGAATAACTCAAAATTAAAATGAAAAGGCCCGATCCTTTCTACAGAGTACTTGTCACAAATCAATAAAATGATAATTGTTATTAGTGTTGGATTATAATTAATGATAATGTATTTGTTCAAAAATATATACCGAGTTCTCATTATGCACCAGGCACTGTTCTGGATACTGGGGATAGAACAGTGAATGAAGCAGAATAAAATTCCTGAATATTCAGTTCTATTCAGAACTGAAATATGGACAGATTGTAATAATAGTGATAATTATTATTCTTAGACCACTAAATAAGGTGAACTCTTCCTGACCTAAGATTTAGAAGTTCAGAATAGGCAAAAACAGGAATAAAGCAATCATTAAAGTCATCTTTTTGGGAAAGTTCTGCATTTACAGGAGTTTTAGTTATTCACCCTGGAGCTGAGCGGCAATCTGGAACCACTGAGAAGTATAGTTACATAATCAAAGCTTTATTATATCTCAAAAAGCTGATTTGAAAATATGTATATAGTAAATGAAGTTTAAGAAATACCTGAGATATATGAAGAGAAAAATATATATAGGTATTTAAAAAATAATGCCTTTACAATCTGGCTTGAAATGGAAAACAGGCAAAACCTGTTAAGGAAAAAAAAATGGCATTTAAAAAACATTAAGTATTTTGCAAATAGCTTGTAGAAATTCTAATGAAAACATCATAAAACATATTACTATGCAATTTATAATAGAAATATATTTTCAAGTGCACACATGTATACAGATTAAACTTTAAATATGTGGCCCAATTCACAAATTGGGTTTTTATGTAATATAGCAATTAGCATGGCTCTTGAAAATTTATCTGTAAATATTACTCGTGTGTTGAGTATCACTATAGGATTAAATTCCTCACAAACGTAAATCCTGCCAACCTAATCAAGTATTTAAATACACATGGCCCATGTATGTTACTGATTCATTTCACACATTCACGAACCTGATTCTTCACACTTTGCCATATGAATAAATCTAATTCAAAAGGAAATGAGAAGATGAACTTTTATGTCTTCTCCTTAGGCATGCTATAAATGACACAGGAAAAGCAAATAGTTTTTTTCAGAAGGATTCATTTCCACTCTGAACTGTTATACTCCAACCTGAGCATACTTATTTAATTTCATTATCTAAATTTGAAATCGATAATTAACCCTGGATTATTCCTCCTGCACCAATAAAAGAACTCTCCACGAAACATCTTGTTAAAACATAAAAACTACTGATCAAGTGGAATGCTTTTTTCCTTGCTAATTTTGCTGGCCTACAAGCAACTTCAAATAAAACTAGAAGTAGTGAGAAGTTGTACAACATTTTTCACTCAAATTGAATTTACTCTTCTTTAATTTGGTCTGAAAAAACAATAATGATGGAAATTCTGTAGAGACAGATTCATTCAGAGGTCAAACAATAACAAAATAGTAAAG
This sequence comes from Pteropus alecto, assembly GCF_000325575.1. Classification (NCBI taxonomy): domain Eukaryota; kingdom Metazoa; phylum Chordata; class Mammalia; order Chiroptera; family Pteropodidae; genus Pteropus; species Pteropus alecto. The sequence goes on along the minus strand of NW_006441955.1, from coordinate 26,658,524 downwards.
GGAAGTTAATGAATCTTTACCATGTGAGGCAATGTACAGAAGGTCCTGGAGAATCCATAAGCCTGGTGAGAAAAGCATGAGCTGTTTGTTAATGACACAAGGGCTTTGAAATTGAATTTATCTTGTATACTCAGCTGTTTGGGGAGTACATAATTTATAAGACATTCTTGTTATTAATATTTTCCATTCCACAGACTCTCTTGACAAACTATATACTTTTTCACCACATTAATTTTAAATTTAAAATGAACATCTGGTAACTCCATTTATTCATCTGATTCTCAACCATCCTACTCTCTCTGATTTTCTTCTGCCTTTCTAAATAGCCAAAGGAACCTAAATTTGTACTGTAGATTTAAAGTCAACACATGCTTATTGTTCAGATTAGAAAGATGATAGCTCCTTCCTTTAATCACTCAGCCAATCAATCATTCAATCAACATGTATTCTGCTGACCACACTTTTAGTCCAAAGACAACTTTCTTACCTTAGTCTAGTCTCAAGTGGCTGTCCTCTATGCTCTCAGAGCGCTGTTCCTTGTTACCTTTTCAGTACAACCAAAAGCAAAAGCAGAGACTGAGACAAGACTTGATGCAGGTAGTTTATTTGTGGAGAAAGAAGAAAAAAGCAGAGTGGGGCATGGAAGAAAGAAGGCCTATATAAGTGTGCATAATGAGGCTACCACAAATGCAATTGATGCTTAATTCCTTTGGAAAAACTGAAAAGCATGCAGAATGTTTTCCAGAATTGTCCTATGAAGGATGAAGGCTAACTTCTATTATTCACTGCTTGCCTTCTCTCATGGTTTTGAGTTGCCCTTGGTGTTCACAACTCCCCTAAATTTTGAAGCAGAGGCTTCCATTGCATTAGAGAAGTCTCTAAAACAAAAAGCAGAAAGGTGGGTGACAGGAGCTTGAAGTGGATCCCGGCCTTGGTGATGTGAGTCTTAGCGCACATGAAAACTTCTACAGGAACTTCTACATGCAAACTTCTACACGCAAACTTCTACAGCAACTGAGGCTGAATTCGGAAGTGGGATCTAGGGAAGTAAAGAGGGAGTATCAAGAAACTTGGCTACATTTTTCAATGTACCACATTATTTATTTCTGAAGTGCAATTGTCTATCTCTTTCACTAGACTGAGAGTTATTAAGGGTGGTGGTCCTGTTTTCTTCCTCAGTGTCAAGATGAATGCCTGATTTACAGCAGTCTCCTCAATTCTTGTTGAATCAATAATAAAATAATACTTTCCCATTCTACTGTACAATGGGAATGATTGCTTACATAGTATTACTTTTTTAGAACTAAAATACGATTTATATTTACTCACTTACATATAGTATATTATTAATATATATGAATTCATTTATTTATGTATTACAGTATGGGAGGCCAATCCCAGAGAAAAAAATCTAAGCTACATATCTATTATTTTTAATTGTCTATTGCTGCATGGCAAACCACCCCCAAAGTTAATGGCTTAACCACAATAACATACTTTTTTCATATTCTGTGAGTTGCCTGGGCAGTAATTCTGATTCATGTGGTAATTTCTAGGAGGCTGAGCTGACTTGGAAAATCAAAAAATGACCTCATCTGTGTGGCCAAAAAGTAGGGCAAGCTTCTGAGTAAGAGCTCAGTGGGGTCTATTAGTTGGAAGCTTCCTTTTTCTCTACTTGAGTATTTGCACTTAGCTATTTGGGTTTCCTCATAGAATAGTGACTGAGTATACCAAACAGACACTTAAGACCTGGCCTTGAAAATTATACAACATCACTTTCTTCACATATTTCTGGTCAAAATAGCTCACAGGGCAAGCCCAGATTCAAAGGGAAGTTAAGTCAACTACACATTTGTATAGAGGAGTGGCAAAACTCCTTTGGAAAAGAGTACATAGGGTGGGAAATAGTGTTGTGACAATCTCTGGAAGCATAATCTACCATAACCAATGTGTATCTAGATGTATCAAGGCATATTTATATTAAATTAAAAGACACTTGAGAGCAGAGCTCATATCCGATTCATTTTTATATCCCCAGAAACTAACACAGTATCTGATAGGTATTGGTACATAATAAAGGCTAGTTAGATAGATATTTGAAAGGTAAGAAATATAGACATGTCAAAAAATGGTTCTTTGGCTGTGACGACATTGGAATTGAAAATCCTGTAGCCTCCCCTTTAGGTACCAATTTTCCAACCACAATCCTCTAGTATAAATCAATATTCAAGGGCCATGTCTTGCCCTCTCAGGCAATACACTGGAGATAAATGGAGGCCACCTTGTAAGAAAAGAGTTTTAAAAAGAAAACTTAAACCTGGAATGTGAGTTGGGGATGAGAAATATGGACCATTCCAAATTTTTGCCTCAGATCTGCTTCCTTCGGTTTGTATGGGGGTGAAAATAGGAGCATGGGGAAGGGGACTATAAACAGGAGTCATGAAGTGAGGTCAGGAGCTAGGAAACAATAAGAAAAGACTGATGTATTTAGTTTGACAATTTAAAGGCTCTGCAATGTTTTTTTAATAGTGTTCCCTTAGAACATAGGATTCCGAAAGTCTTCAAACGTTTTTCATTTGGGAATGATGAGAACATGTCAAAGCTTCAGTGAGAGTAAGAGCACAAAATTTGAGACTTGGAATCAGTAAAATGTATGCAGACGCTCAACAGATAAGCCTGTTTCTCATTGGTGTAAGAAGACATTTTGTATTCTTATGAAAAAAAAATATATGACTCTTTGGAAGTGTTAACAAAATATAACCTAGATGAACCATAACAATGTTTATTAATGTAATGTCTAACTCTCTACTCCTTTCTTTCCTCTTTTTTCACTGAATATTTCTGAGAGACAGATATATCTTGTGTCATTATAGATTTGTGTCATGCATGAATATTGCTGTAATGACTGCCTTTCTGGAGCGCCTTTATTTTGCATATGAAAAGATATCTATGGCTCTTAGTAGAGACAGTATTAACTCTGCTAGTTTATACATCTCACATGCAGCATATAGATGACTATAAGCAAAATCTATATACTTTTTGGAAAATCTGCTTTATCTCCAAATTTTGTAATCTTATTGAAAGGAATAACAGGGCCAAATTGAAGACAGTGTTACCATTTGAAAAAATGAAAGCAATGGAAAGTCTAGAGATCTTGCTTTATAAACTTTATTGACTTCTTCCAAAGAAATCAAATATATTTATTATTACACCTAAAACTAAGATCCTGCTCTCTGCATGTTAGTCATTTGAAAGGTTTCTTTAAAGTATATTAAGCTTGCTCTTTCTCTATTTTGTCACAAAGCTGATATCACAACTTGATTGTTTTGCTCTGGTTAAATTGTTTTTTTTTTAGGGTAAGATTTTCCCTTATCAATAGCTTTCTCTGTTTCTTCATTAGTCCTTTCTCTAGATGATTTGAGATAGCTTTAACTATGTCATGGATTAAGAGAAAATAACCAAATGATTAATCACCTGTCACTTGTCTGAAACAATAACTTAGGCCAGAGACACCAAATATGAGACTTCTTATGGACAGTTTCTTCATCTTTAAAATGTTAAAAATGGCATTTCATAAAGCTATTTTAAGAAGTAAAGAAGATAATATAATAAAATATTTAATCTAGAACTTGATCACAGAAACAATGAAAATAGTTACTATTATTATGTAACTGTTGTCATTATCAATCAGTAATATAGAATGTGACCAAATTTAGGACTTTTAGAATATTATTATTTAATAATTCTAGTATTCTCTTAAAGAGATTCGGTCGCGATATTGTTGCAGAACAGGACAAACTTCCTAGAGTTGGTGGGGGAAGACCAAGCCCTATATCAAGAAAAGAAGAGAGTCCTTAGGAGGAGTGTGTAAAAAGAATTCAACACACACGCCAAAGTTAGAGTCAAAAGGAAAGTTTATTAGGAAAGGGGTAACACTCCACAGACAGAGTGTGGTCTCCTCTGAGGCAGAGAAAGAGAGGGACCAAGAGAGACGTGGAAAGACAGTGAGTAGTGGGCCAAGTGTTCAGGGAATTCAATTTATACATCATTCTTTAAAATCTGTGAGTTATAGTTTAAAAAACTTTATTAACCCATTTCCTTGGATAGGGACATACAGTGAGGAAGGGAATAGTATGAAGGGTAAAAAGGTAAGAATATATAGAGTGCAAGGCCTGCTGGCAGTTTCTAGGCTTTAATCCATAGGTTCCCCATGATTTTAGCCATAGGGAATCACTCTTGGTTCCTGTTTGCCCTTCACAGGTGTGGGGTAGCAATCCCAGCAGAAATCTTCCTTTGTTCTGAAGGTGTCCTCCTGGCCTGGCTGCAGGACTAATCAGCATATTGCAGTCTCTGATTGTGGTTTTATTAACATTTCAATTATCTTGCCTCCTCCCTACATTAATGTCACTAAATTACATTTCAAAATACAAACTAGAGTTTGAATAGTAATAATTCATATTATTTTCTTTAATGAAAAGAAAGATAAACACAATTATTAATAATAATCAAAAAGCAAAGTCTAGTACAATAATTATTTCCTCCACAACCTACAAAGTTTTAAGCCTTATCTACTCTATGTCCCCATGGAGAAAAATAATAGATATATAATTTGTGCGTGAGTGTATGTGTGTATGTGATATATCTTAAGTCACAGAACTGGTTTCAAGTTCTGGAGAGCAGTATATATTACTTGTTTCTTCATTGGACTATCTGAACTGCAAACCCCTCACCCCCCCACAACTCCCCTCAAAAAAAGAAAAAAAAAACAATTTAATGAAATAAACTGTTCATTTTCATTCATAATGTACTAAAAGCACAAAAGAGTGAAGGTGCTTGCTAGTCTGAATTATCCTAATTACCACTAACTCAGAGAAGCACTGACTTGGCCTGGGAAGATAAGCTCTACCATAGGAAAATACTTTTATTGTGCTTTCCATCCTCTTCCTTAGGGGGGAAAAAAAAAGAAAAAGAAAAAGAAAAAGAAAAATTTATATAACTCATTCGAGTTAGCAGGTATTGTACATTATTTCTGTTTGTTATATTTTAAATATTGTGTTAGTCACTCATCCTAGTTCATTCCAGCACTTTTCCCCAAATTTTGGGACCAGCGTTTTAACAGCAAAGTAACTTTAATTTTGACAAGAAAAAGTTGAAATAGAATTTTACATAAAGGCCCTGTGCTAAAACATTTTCTCTTGGGATCACATTTAAGCCTCTCCAGAGGACTCAGATATTGGCTCCATTATGAGATTCATTTTAGATATGAGTACAATGAGACTCAGAGGGGTGAAGACACTTGCCTGGGGTGTCTCATCTAAGAAGGGATAAAGTTGACATACAAATGCAGGTTTGGTTTTCTTTAAAGCTTTTTAAATTTTACACTGTATGGACATGATTTTAGGTAATTCCATTTCAGAGATTTATTTATTTAAAAAGAAGAAGAAAATATTTTTTAAAAATATAAATATTGCCCAGAATTTATTAGCAACTAATTTTTTTTTCAAGAATATTTAAAAAAAAAGCTTCTCAGGTACATCTTTGTAAACTGAGTTTTATCCAAAATAGTCTTATTTCAGAATAGGCTGTAAACTTCTGAAAAAGCTGAGAGACATGAGGATACCTTATTCAAAGATTGTAGCAGTGGTAACCCAGAAATCATAAAAGGCCTTAAAACACACACACACACACATAAAACAGAACCTGAATTTCAATTTTACTATATAGAATTTTTATTGAGTGTCAAAATAGTATAATATTCTGATTGAGAGTTTTTTACCTAATCATAAATCTATCTTCAGACAAAATCTTCTCTAAATTCAAATAACTCTTAAATCTATCTCCCCTTCACTAAGAGCACAGAAAATCAATTATGGGGAAAGGATGGAGTGGCTGTCCTTTTAATGTGTCCCAAGGTTTTGCCAAGAATATACACCATCTCTTCAAAGGGGATTGGCTTCTTCAGATAATTTTCTTAAATGGGTTGTTGTTGTTGTTGTCTCAGTTTTCACATGTACTCCATTAGGTGGTTTGCTATCTTTATGTGAGTCATCTATGAGTTTTGCACTGGCTCCTAGTTAGCTCCTAAGTGCAAGCTGTTTGCACTGAAGTATTGATTTTAATCCATAAAGTCCTGGATGGTTTGGGTATTGTCTGCCTTCGTTAATTTTATTTCCTAGAAGCTGCAGTGCACTAAAGAGAGCTGTTCACTTTTTCTAGATGTCTATCATCTATCTATCTATCTATCATCTATCTATCATCTATCTATCTAATCTATGTACCCTAGGGGCAAGAGCAGAGCCAAGTTTTGCAGGGTTTGAAGCTTAGGCAACTTGTTAGGCCTTCCCTAAAAGAAAATACAGTAAAAATTATGCATCAAATTGGAAAATAAATCATAAAAAAACTATAAAGTTTTAAAAAGCTGATCACAAATGTCACAAGCTCCATAGAAATAGCAATATTTTTTAAATTTCTAAACTTCCTGGGACATGCTATTATACAATTTACCTACATTTGGCTGCATATTCTTTACCTCTTCACATGACAACTTATTATCCTATCATTTTCCTTAGGAACAGTAGTAAGATAATTCAGTCTTTTCTCAGATAATTCAATCTTTATTGATTGAAATATTTCATTATTCTTAGTTTTAGAAAAGTTTTTTTTTTTCTGATATTAAATACATTTTTAGAGTTATTGTCAAATTTGAAAAACATCTCTCAAGATTTTTTTATACATAAGCTATATCAGAGCATTTCAAAAGTTGTTCAATAACTGATGTTATTTTTTTTTTTTATTAAGCAAACTCATTAACTATTAGTCACATTGACTGCTGATGTCAGATGTCATAGCATACTTTCACACAGCTCTTCAACCTCTAAACTTGCAATATCAGTTCTAGCAGTGGGTTGTTCTGAAACCATTCTTGCATCTAGGTGGGTAGCAAGGTTTACTGAATATGAGAGGGAAAATGGCCCTGTTGCTCCCACGGTCTCACCTGAAAGCCAGCACCAATCACTAGACATGTGAGTTGATTTTAGATCATTCCATTCTAGTTGAGCTGACTGATAATGGCATCCACATGAGTGATCTCAAGTGAGAACAATAAAACTTTCCAGCGAGGCCCAACACAAATTGCTGATGTGGAATTGTGAGTAAATAAAATTGTTGCTTTAAGCCATTAATTTTTTTTCCCACAGTAAATGATAACTGAAAGAACTAGTATATATCTCTTATAATATTGTTATTGTTCTTATTAATATCTTTTTTCAGTTGTTAATCAAAATATCAAATGACTTCGTATAAATATATATGCAACCAACCCTTTCAGTCACATGCATACCCACAACTTTTGCCTGGTATGAGTCCTTTGAGTCTTCTAGTAGAGGCATGAAATGAATAAGCACGTGGGAACTTTTCCTGATTTCAGTATAGAGTCCATTGGTACACAAAGGTACTTAAATAGGGACTCTGCTGAAGTGAGTCAAATATATGAGTATTTCAAAAATAACCTATGATTAAAAAAAAGGTTAATTTGTAGTTTTGATGACAATTTTTTCAGGTTTTGTGAATAACAATTTTTGAAAGAACATTGTTAAAAAACTAAGAAATTCTTTCCAGACATAACAGTAAAACTTTTTTTCTGAAATGATCTACTTGTACACATATAATGATTCATGAGGATGGTGGGAACTAAAATTTTGAAGCATATCCAGGTGGTAGAATTGTCTGCATCTTGGCCTGTCTCTCGAGAAATTGCCATTCTGATCACAAACAATCTTTTCTTTAAGTTAAACATTTTATTCTCTTGGGTGTTTGTTGTTAATGGAGACAGAAATACCACTCTCATCTGGATTTAATACATTTTACAAACATATCCATCAAGTGCACTATTTTTTTTAGCAGAAGTAGAATTTTAACAGTTTTTTGTGACTTTTGACACATCATCACTTACAAGGGTTTTCTTTCAGAGGACTTTGCAGAGAGACTTGGTACAAAATTTGGCTGTATCTTATTCACGAATGGATAAACAGATGTCATTTACAGATTTTTACTAACAAAAACAAAATGACACTACGCAAAGGAACTGTCACAATAAAGTTTCTCTTGTTTGTTCTCTATGCTAACTGTGTTCTATTTGACTTGACCACGTATCAGAGTACTCCCACCACCTACTCACTTTCTGCCAGTAAACATGTATATTTCAATATTTGGGGACAAATTGTGTCCTTTACAATGCAAAACACCACTTAGGAGTAGAAAGCATATAAGTTTCTATACTATTCCCTGGTCTCCACTTTGGGATTTGTGTTTCTGAGTTTTAATACACAAACTCACTTGACGGGAATGATGAGTGCAATAAGAGCTGGTGAATAAAATCACAATAATTTAGAGGTGTTGTAGACTTTATTATTAAAAGTTAATGTGATATAGTAAAAAAAAAAAAAAAAAGCCTTTGGAGCCAGACAAACTTGGGTTTGGCTCTATATGTGTTTATTTTATTTTATTTTATTTCTACATTGAGTTCAATAGATGATTCAAGCACAAGATTTAGTCTCTTTGACCCTTTTTTTTTTTTAAACCTTTATAATAGCGAAAGGAACCTACCTCAAAAGTTTGATATTGAGGATTAAATTTCTATAACAATTATAATGTCAATAATCTTTACTACTTCTAAAGCAAATGTTTGCTTAATATTAAAAAAAATAATGAAAGCAATTATTTTTATTTTCTCTATAACCATAAATTATGTAACTCCAAGATAATATTCATCATGATTACTTTTAATTTCATAATGACCTATCTCTATTTTTTTCCTGCCACAATCTGCATGTTCTACCAATATTTAAGTCTCTGTAAACCATCCTGAATATTTCACAGCAGCTTAAAAGTAGTTGGGCCAGAGCTGGCCCTGTTATGCAGGACACACTTTCTACACTGTGCAGTAAACTGGGGAATAAGCCAAAGCATTGTAGATAGGCTAAGGTATGGCCAGGGCTAAAGGAGGAACTTTCACATTTCTAATCTCCTTTAATCCTCCTAACAACAGCAGGAGGCCAGTGTTAATTCCCATTTACAATTGAAGACAATAAGGTTCTTACAGGTTAAGCAACTTGCTCATTATCATACAGATCTTGTTTGGAAACCCACATAGTTTTCTACATCATTCTTTTGTTTGCAGAAGTAGGGTATGTTTAAGAAAGCTTCCAATACACAAGTTATTCCTGAAGATTAACATGATCTTTCAGTGCCATGATGCATTAGATTTGGAAATAAAATCAGAAATTGTTCATATTACCTTATCATTTTCGAGTTGTGATAAATGAGATAGTAAATAGGTACTAGCTCAGGATTGTATCAGGGCTAAACTTCAAGTTTCAAAAGTCCCAGAGAAAATAAAAGAAAAACAAAGCTTACGGTATAATTTTTCATCTTCCTTAATTTTATTCTCCAATTTACAAGAAAAATCTCTGTAATGCTTTGAGCCCTTTTGATTTATAAAAATTGCAGAATGATAACTACAGTGTGATAGAACTTTGGTGATCATCTAATCTAAATATTCTCTTCTTACAGAAGTAGAAATAGGAGTTTTAGTTAAGAAAAAATCACTTGTTTATGTCATTAGCTAAGAAGTAACATATCATAAAGATAAATAATACCTTTAATTTCTAGTCCAGTGCTATTTATATGGTACCATTCTATCTCTTTCATTAAGCCCTAGCATTTGACCTATAACACAAAGACTTCATGGTAGCTGAAGTTAAATCCTCCAAAGTAGACATATTCTTTAACTCAACAAATTCTGACTATCCTAAAGGAAAACAGAAAGTTGACTAGAAGCCGTAAAGTATCCTTTAGGTTTGTATCTCTTTCATTATATTAGTTCAAACATACTACATCAAAGTAATAGATAAAGATATATAATGGCTGTCAGAGAAATATATTACTTTTCATTTAAGAAACCGAAGTGGTAGAGAAAGGAGTCAAAGAGAAACTCAGTTCCATGTCACGGATCCAGGTGAAAGAGAGCAGAATATGTCAACCCAAAATATGCCTCTTTGGCATAAAGATTATCTTGAGCTGATTATTTTAAGAAACAGTAGACATAAAGGAATCTCTGAAATTCAAGTAGAAATTATTCTTCTGAAAGAGACATTTATGTTTATAAGGAAAATCTCCATTTGTAAGGATACCTCCCTCTCTGACCCAGGAAAGGGTGGAGGATGAGGAAATCTCTAGAAACTCTTATCGATTGAGAAGGCTACTGACTTAATCTGCAGAACAACCATACCCTTGTATATTGTGCCAAGCGTGATAACCTCTCATAACTGTCTTTCCTTCCTCCTGGTATCTTCTTTTGTCTTTAGCTGGAGATGCTATTTAAGGTGGTGTTTTGGGCCATTTGGGGGAGTTACTCAGTTTTCTTGGGTATCTCCCATGTATAAAGGAGATACATATCCAGTGTTATTAAACTTCTGTTTGATTTTCTCCTGTTGATCTGTCTTTTTATTACAGAGGGGGCTCAGGGAAGAATCTAGAAGGGTAGAGGAAATATTATTTTTCCTCACCTACACATCTCTGCCACCTGTGGAAAAAAGCTACCAAAGTCACCACAGACCTTATTTCTACCCCATTCAGCCAGAGGAGAAAGACACATAGGATGTCATTATGGGCAAAGCACAAAAATAGAACTTATTACCTCTCTCATTCTATCATCTAGAACTCCGTTAAATGAGCCCATATGCAAGCAAGGCTGGAAAATATAATCTGTGTTCCCAGAGAAGAGAGAATAGATTTTGGCAAATATTTGTTACACTTCTATGAGGCTTTAAAAACCATTTTTTGGATCTAATTTTTTTCTCCCTGAATATATTTGTTTCTCTGAATGTTTGTGGATCTCTTTGCATGTGACTTGCTCTGCTTATGAGTGTCTTTCTCCATATATGTTTAAATCTTTTTCAGGGTATTGTACTTCTCTCAGCATGTATGTACTTTCTCTCTATTTCTAAAATGGGAACATGGCTCATTTTGATATATATGCTTGCTCCAATTTGGAAAATTGGCTTAAAAAAAAAAAAACAAAAAACAAGAAACTATAGGAATTAAGTGCTTGTTAAACAGTAACTGAGTCTCTAATAAAACCTAACCACCATCGGTGGACTGTTGAAGCATATCACAGATTGCTTTTCTACATTTGTTGAATTTTAAGTATTACGAAACCTGTCTTTTGCTAATAAAAACTTATCAGCTCAGCTCATTTGCATAGTGAAACTACACAGTTAGTTTGCACGTTTGAAAACGTATAAAAAACCATTTTCCCTTGCACACTGGGGGGTGGGGATCTAAGTGGCACAAATAAGAAATTTTAACTCAAAGACAACCAGAAAAGCCCATAGATACACAAATAGGACTAATTGGTATTTGGTTTATAGCTACATGCTGACAACGATTAAGCTAATTATAAGGCACATGTTGCTAAATTACTATCTTTTTCATACATTTTCTGAAACAACAAGAATTCCAGAGAGGTTCTGGTTCAAAGTCTAGTTATTCTAAACAAGAATAGAGTTGAGATGATTTCTACAGTTAACAGAGTAACACCTTCCAGCACAGTTAATGTAATATTTAGGAAAACATTACATTTTATAATGTGGCAATCAAGTAAAAACAAATTTACTTGGGTGGACACTAATAAAGTTCCAAATATTTTTGTCATATTTTGCTACTGCAAAGTTGAGGTGTCAATAACATTGGCATCCGGCATGAGTCCTAAGACAACATTTTGAGAGAAGACAAGAGAAAGTATGTTCTGAAAGCAATAATGTCAATATCTACTGACAATTTAGGAGAAAAATAGGAATTGATGCCAAGGACCTTTTATTCTTTCAAAGAGCTGGGCCAAAAAGAGAGAGTTGTAGGAGAAAATTGTTCATAAATAAAAAATATGTTGTTCCAATCATTAAAAAGAAACAATAGGCCTCAAATGGAGTCACTTGTGCCAAACCCATGTCAGCAAATCAAGATTTAATCTTTAACCTAGGTGCAGTTTGAGCTTCCTAGGTATGTGACATTTAACCAGTCAACATGGAATTATCTGGGCAGCACTACAGAAACATTCCACCTGATAAGACCTTCTGTTCTCCTTAGGAGGGTGACCTGGCCTGATAGAATGTATCTTTTGTTAACAATTTCTTTTTGCTGCCTTCTTTCTGTCATTAAAATCTTCCATTTTATAAAGCCTTTTGGAGCTGCTTTCTGTTTTCTAGATGGGAAGCAGCCCGATTCATGAATCACTTAATAAACTCAATTTGATCTTTAAATTTACTCAGTTGACTTTTTTTTTTAATTTAACAAAATTAGATAAAATCATCCTTGGAGCTCTAAAAAATAAGATTGGATGCCAATAAGACCCTTGTTAACTTTCAGACTATAAGGGGTTTATTCCAAAGTCATTAATGAATCCATTTCATCTGGTCCTATCATTCAGATTTATTAAAACCATATGTAAATTCTATCTATTCAAACTACAGAAATTGTCTAGAATTGTAAGAGGAAGAATTTTAACAAAAGATCTGTAAAATAATTAAATCAGACATAATAGAGAATCTCTAGTTTCCCTAGCCTTCAATCCTTACTTTCTTCCATTTTTTATTTTCCTTCCCTGCCTTCCCCCAATCTTTTTCTTTTTTTCTTTTTTCTTTTTTTTTCTCTTTTTTGCTACCATCTTCTTTGTGAACCTTGACCAACCAACAAACCACAAGGCTTGCAAATAACAGCTCTTGAAAGAAGTATGCTGGAAGTTATCAGGGTAGAATTGTAACAATAATACCAACAAAGAGGAAAAATTGGAATAATCTCCAACTGTTGTAACCATGATTTTCAGTGCTGTTAGAGACAAAAAGTGCAATCTGAGCTGTAGGGGAAGAAGAAATTTTCCTCTATCCTTCTAAGTTCTTTTGTCTGACCTAATAATTAAATCTACATGAGACAGATTACCAAGGAAAATAACCAAATTTAGTTACATACATGTAACTCATGTGTGTATAGGAATCTCACATACATGAGCGAATCAGGGACCCCACATACATGAAAGATTCCAAGACAGAAGGGTAAAATAAGATGTACATGACATCCTGAGTCAAGAAATAAAGTAAGATGCCTTCAGGTTTTAGAGAGGAGGAAGGTTTTGCAGGAAT